>NC_136940.1:23127550-23204141 GCF_949987615.1 Pollachius pollachius
AGTGGTTTATATCTGAGTCAGCAAGAAAACAATGAGGGTGGAGAGGCAACATCAAGAAGTAGAGAGAGACGGAAAGGAAGAAGAATAAGAGTGGTATATGGAGGAGGGAAGGATGGTTTCAGTGTTCATTCAGAGACGCACAGCAGGGAGAAAACAACTCCTCTTCAGTCGCGTCGGCAATCTGTCACAGAACTCCCGTTCCCCTCCATAGATGCAACGTCTACTTTCTGAGCATGTATATTTTGTCAAGGTCATCTCTGCCCATGTCTTCTTCTGCATTGGTATTCCCAGAAGGGTTTGTTTTTTTTTGAAAAGTACCAGCGAGAGAGCGTATCGAGCTGATTTGAGCAGGTTTTCATCGCTGATGGGGGCAGTGGAGGGGACTCGGGTCCAATACGAGACGTTCGAGACGAAGAGAACACGGACTCTATAGGTGTGAGAGTGAGAGGAAACATCGTTTTTTTTTACTATTTGCTCCCATTCTGCCATTTCCGGACAGCATGCACCAATTTTCTGTCTCTCACAGAAAACATAGAAAATGCATTCTACACACGTATTGGAGCAGAAGTGGATTGACAGTACAGTGGGTTTGTGAGTGGTAGTGGGGATAGGGGGGGGGGGTACACTATATGTATTTGATGATTTGAAGTGCAAAGGGGCCTTCACAACAGAAACCTTTCCAATAATTCTAGCAAACAAAACAAAACACATGTAAGCGCAAGGCCGTAAGCGTCCATCCATTCCAGTTCGAAACACACGTCTCTTTCCCTTTCAAAGTGAGACGAGGGCACTAACAGAGAGCCTATTGGCCAGGGTGGATGCAGTCTAAACCAATCAGGACCCTTCACCCAGGTCCCCTGCACACGCCCCCTGAGAGGCAGGGGACTGGGGGTCGCCCCGGCCTCTCTCACCACCTGCCAGCGCCTGTTCTCTCGCCCGTGTAGCGCCTCAACATAATCAGGTCTGTCAGGTCATCTGTCCGTCAGGTCCTGCCGCCGCAGTCTC
This sequence comes from Pollachius pollachius, assembly GCF_949987615.1. Taxonomy (NCBI): domain Eukaryota; kingdom Metazoa; phylum Chordata; class Actinopteri; order Gadiformes; family Gadidae; genus Pollachius; species Pollachius pollachius. The sequence goes on from NC_136940.1 coordinate 23,128,556, forward strand.
CGGACTGCCCCCCCTGTCACCCCCCACCTCCCTGCCCGGCTTCATCTTCCTGGGATCCCAATTCAAAACTCCCCCTGCGTTCTCCACACACACACACGCACGCACGCACGCACGCACGCACGCACGCACGCACGCACGCACGCACGCACGCACGCACGCACGCACGCACACACGCACACACACTAGCAGAGACATACATATAGTTTCACCCACACACAAACGCACACAACATCAAACAATACACACACCCACACACACACATGGCCGTGCGCACACACTCACACACCAATGTTTGCGCTCCCGCTGAGCTGCCCTCGCCCCAGCAGTCAGGCTGAATAAGTGTCCGATCAAGCAAACCCACCTACAGCCCAAATCACAAACATGAATAATTCACAGAGTAATGAGAACGAAAGGAGACCCGTGAGTGACTGAATGATGAGGGGATGAGGGAAGGAGGGGAGCAGAGGCAAAGGACGCGGGGGTGGAGGGATAGAGTGAGGGAAAAACGGAAGGAAGGAATGGAAGGAATCCATGGTAAAGATGGGTAATGTTGTTGATAAAGGTAGAGAGAGAGAGAGAGAGAGAGAGAGAGAGAAAGAGAGAGAGAGAGAGAGAAAGAGAGAGAGAGAGAGTACAGAACGAGTACAGAGCGAGTACAGAGCACCGCACAGCAAGTGTGATCCAATGAGAGTGCCTTGATGAGAGCTCCTAATATGACCAGCCAAGCCTTGCATGCGCCACATGGGTACACCTCGGCAAGCCCAGCTGTTGCTATGGCCAGATCTGGCTAATGACCTCATGAAGTTTGAATCATGGCCAGGTCACCGAAGGGGAGGGGAGGAGTGGGGTTTAGGTGATTAAATAAGGCAAAGACAGATCGTCAGCAGAGGAACGCAATAAGAGAGAGGGCGAAATGTTGACATTCCCGTCCACATCCACCCAGCGGAGGCGCGGCACCAGAGGTAGACGACATCCAAGGCATCCATCAGAGAGGAAACCTGAGACGCGGCATTGAGGTGTGCGGAGACGCGGCACACAGAATACGCAGTGAGACGAGAGAGAGAGAGAGAGAGAAATCAAAGAGTCCAATGCAGGGTGGAGGAGAGGCAAAGAAAGCCGAGATGTCAGCACTCCTTCTGGTGAGTGGACAGCACCTGCCTGTCACAGCGCAGAGTCGGTCCCGGCATCCAGATGCTACACTCAGAAGTTGACCGGGTGGATGAATAAATACTACATGTCCTGCTGCTGCCCGCTGAAAGACCTGACCTTAATGGACACGAGCGCGGCTGGGAGTCGGCAGTTTGACTGAGAAGCCCGCCGGGGAGACGTCAGAGAAAAGAAGGGAGGGAGAGAGGGAAACACAAGAGAAAGAACGGGTTTAAAAGGTGAGCTTTTAAATGTGAAAGACGTAAGGACGTGAAACAATACTCGCTTACGCAGAGAGAAACAACACGCTGACAGGTTCACAGTGGATAGCCCGCACCCATCAATTACAGGGTTTCAGGCGGGGCAAAGCCCAGTCAATTCAGCCCAACCTCTGGAAGAAAGGAGAGCTTTAAGTACCACACAGTGGGTTATCGGGGAAAATGGCTGAATCTCAAACAGAGTCTAAAAGTGAAAGGAAGACAGCCCTGCGGCACTCCGCTGGCCGCTCTGATCCGTACTGACAGCAGAGAGCCCCCAAGTCAGGGTCCTGGGGACGGCATGACCCAGAATAGAGAGGGGAGGCGGGGCCACTGGGACATGGTCCTGAGGTCACCTTGGCCCAGTGCGGCGCGGGGGATTGGGTGGGTATGGAGTTATTACTGGGCTTATTGGGGAATAAAAAATCTCAAAGCAAAGGGGAATCAAACAAGGCCATCTAGGACATCGATGGGGGGGGGGGGGGGGGGAGAGGAGAGCTTAACTGAAATGACTTAACTGTACCAAGTAGTCAGCAGATTCCATTGGTGGTAACCTGTCAGGGGCTCCTTGCTCTCGCCCTCGTTCCCACTCTCTCTCTCTCTCTTTCTTCCTCCTTCTCGCTCGCTCTCTCCCTCCTTCTCGCTGTCTCTCTCTTTCTCTCTCTCTCTCTCTCTTTCTCTCTCTCTCTCTCTTTCTCCCTCCTTCTCGCTCTCTCTCTCTCTCTCTCTCCCTCCTTCTCGCTCTCTCTCTCTCTCTCTCTCTCTTTCTCCCTCCTTCTCGCTCGCTCTCTCCCTCCTTCTCGCTCTCTCTCTCTCTCTCTCTCTCTCGCTGTCTCTCTCTCTCTCTTTCTCCCTCCTTCTCGCTCTCTCTCTCTCTCTCTCTCTCTCTCTCTCTCTCTCTCCTCCCCTCCCTCTCCCTCTCTCTCCCCATCATACCATACCTCCGTCTCTCCCTCCCCCCTCCCCTCCATCCAGCCCTAATCCAGACTGATAGTTGTGGTGCAGAGCGGCAGCCCACCGTCTCACGGAGCTCCACCCGCTGGGGTGATCAAAGACCCCCGGAACCCGGCGGTGTTGATGACCAAAGCACCACCCATGGTAATGACACACCGGGAATACTGTATATGGACGGAGCACATTGAAAATCAATTCCATTGCACACACACACACACATACACACACACACACACGCACACACACGCTGTCACGCCTGATCTCTGTGATTCGAATCTCAAATGACGTAGCAAAACACTCGTCATGTTGCTCTCACTGTGCTGATGGAGTCAGTGGCGCCTGCTGGCACAGGTATTACATTCAATGGAGCGTGGTGGTGGTGGTGGTGGTGGTGGTGGTGGTGGAGAGGGCTGGGCCACATGGCTGAGGGGGGGGGTGTCTCCCTATGAGTGTTAAAAGGGCGAGTGTGTGCCCAGAGTGGATGTGGCCTTCAGTTCACACCAGCCATACGGGTTACCCGACAGAGAGGGAAAAATGCACAGATGGATTTTTTTTTTTGGCTTAGTGGATATGTCTTTATTTATCTATATCTAGCAACATCTAAGGGGAGGGGTGAAGGGAAACTCATTCCATAACTGCAATATGTAATCCCGGCCAAACATGGAGAGTGAGAGGAAACTCCACTGCAGCACTAGTGTACTGATAGAGGTGCACATACACAGAGTTACCCGGGAATCCACCTGGACACTGCGTACTGCCGCAGCCCCAGCACTGGGTCACTCACGGTAACATATAGAACCAGGTATTCTGGAGGAAGCAGGTCACCGCGGACCAGGCTATAAGAGAGCAAGGGGCCGGGCCTGGATTGCTCAGGTTCTGTGTAATAGTGTACTGCACGTCCTGGACAGGGTTGAGAGCTTTGATTATAAAACCACTCTGGTTTCCTCTTTCCTCTCCTCTTCCTCCTCGCCGCTCGTAGTCTGCCTCTCTCATTACATGCACGCATTGTCGTTGACACCCCTTGTCCCGCTAATGTTTACCCTGACCTGTAGGGTGGCATGTATTCAAGAGCCACAGGTAAAGATATCCCCCTTCACAAGGCCATCCCATAATGATAACCTAAAAAGAAAGTAACAAGTACGTCACCAGCGCAGGATATAGACCTCAGAGCTGGCAAGGCCCTTTCAGATTTCAGAGAACAAAACTCACATTACTCATTAGTGTAAACAAAGGGCTGCTTAATTATTCAACAGCCGGGGTTGTAATGCAAGACAGGAGGGCTGGCAGGAAGGGGCGGCGACCGTGGCGGTGGCGAGCAGAGATTTAGAAGACGCTCCGGAGCGGAGATAAACAATGGCTTGAGCCAACCCGGGGTGATGTCCACGAGAACCGGGTCTCAGCACAGTAGGTACATGTTTAGATATGGGTTGATATGAACTGCAGTACAACTGACTAGAGATATATACATCAAAATACAGCGTAATGTAGTCATAAGCCTTTATAAGTAAGATCCCTATTTATATTTATATATATATATATACATATATATGATGGTGTATGATTTTATATATATACATACAGTATATATATATATATATATATACAATTATTAAATTGATATATATAGATATAGATATATAGATATCGAGATAAATATAAATCTATATAAATCTATTTATACATATATTTATATATATATATATATATATATATATATAAATATATATATATATGTACATACAGTATATATACACATATTATGTACTTTCTTGATAGCCTGGGTGGGGCATACAACCACATAATGAGGACGAAATTAGATTTTCTCTTTGACTGACAATTTTAAGATGGATTCAGCCTTGTTCTCTATAGTCTCAGGTGAAAGAGGGCTCAATTTTAATGGCAAGACATCCCAGGCAATGCAGAAATATTTTATCACGCCCGGAATGATCAAAATAATTTCATGCTACATTGGTTCCCATTATGTGTTAACCTTGTGTATGTGTGGTTTCAAATAAATCAGGTTTTCAAACGGGAAGCTTTTGTAAATAGTGTCAGCACCTCTACTGCATGTCCTGTTGCACACCAATATTTATGAAGCACCATCACACGCAACTATATTCACACCCAATCATTTTAACGATGTGACGTTCATATTATAGGCAGATAATAAGGGAAACGGCACCACTATTCCAACACCATCTGTAGGAAGTGGTGATTCTAGTGAATATATATATTATCCGAATATGCAAAGTCAATTAAATGCATTTTCTCATTAATTATCAAGGGTTGTTTTTTTTGCATTACTTTTAGTTTGTACTTCTTGGACCACGGCACTTGTTATTTGACTGTTCTCTATCTCGCTTCTCGTCCAGACCCTCGTCTTTATTGGGGCTCTTTGGCCAAAAAGATTCCCACCATTAGCTAATTGTGCTGACCACCATGTGCCAAAGAACATAGCTTTCCAGAAAATCCAACTTATAAAGTTAAACACGTACAGTCTACTCAATATAAAGCATATTATTGCCCAATGCGTTAATTGTACGCAGTAGGCGAGCTTTGTCGTAGTACGCTACAAAAAAAAGAAAGAAAAATAAAATAATATATATGTATATATAGAGAGCAAGGTATACTACAGAGGCATACGGACATTTTATCTTACTTTTACTTGGCGTTTCAACGTAAACGTGCGTGAATATAAACATGTCACGAACCTCAATCCACACGACGTCCTGTCCGGAGAAGAGGGAGAGTTTTCAAAGTTTGAGGTCTGTGAGATGCTGACATCTCGGCGATGAACGCGTCTGTCTGCTCCCCTCACTGCGGAGAAACGCCTGTGGAAGGCAGCGCGAGCCTAGACCGACTCTTTAAAGCACCCACCCACCGCTGGCTCTCTTCAAAATCCCAGCCAATCAGAACAATGTTCACAGAGGACCACAACTCAAGGACCAGTATACACTATTAGGGCGGATGTGACATTTTTTCTTTCAATTAATGAGATGGGCGGAATAGATATATTTTACTTTTTGTTCAGGAATAACTCATGCAAGCACAGGGCCACTAATCATTTTTTCCCCAAAAGCATTCTTCATAAAAAGGCTGTAACATTTGAGAAAGGCAAAAGATGAAGCCTTATAATAGTAATAAATGCCTAGCCTACTTCTTAACCGCTACTTTACTTTAGCATTTTATAGAGTGCAGCCTCTCTGGCATAATTCAGTAATTCTGACATTCCATCTCGCTTTGATTTTAAAATGAAATTATGTTAATCGTACCCCCCCCCCCCCCCCCTCCCACGATCGCAGGAGCTGCACCCAGGCGGGCTTGTTTTTCTTATTCAAATACCTGCTTTATCTCTGTTTTTTTAAACAATGAATGAATTATATCATCTAGCATCTTATCCTATCCTTGTTGTATACGGGAATAAGTTAACCTAGCGATTGTTAGTGCTTGGCACCTGATTCTATGAACATCCTTACTCTACCGACAGCGATACATTACTTCACCTTCTTCTTACAAATGTACTTATTGTAAGTCGCTTTGGATAAAAGCGTCTGCTAAATACCCAAAATAGAAATGTGAATCTATCCGAGCTGGGGGGGGGGGGGAGCCAACACATCTTAGCACTCTGGGCAACCTGCTGCCTTCCCATGAGCCTCTCTGGCACAGCCGGCCTGCGTGGCTTCACACCGCGGGTCAGGCGGCTGGGCGCCGGGCGACAGGTGGGCGAGGGTAGCCAGGGGGACGCCTCCCCCATGTGGAGAGGCCGTCACCACACCCACGACACACCACTGTCCCGGCTGTCCTCATCCATGAAATGACTCAGTTCGGATGGACGGAAACGCCAGAGATAATCCTCTGCCGTCTCTCTCGGCTGGAAGGTCAGCGGAGGCTCTTTAGGAGTTCTGTTTGGAGGTGTTCTGCTCTGAGCGGGTTGATCACTGACCTCCACCGCCAGCGAGTGGGAGTCCTACCGCCGTGAGTCAGCGCTTATGATGTGCGTCACCTCCAGAGAAAGGACGTTTTTCTTTGGCGCGACGGCGGGTGTGTTTGGGGACAGATAATGAGGGACGGTGTGGCTGTACTGGGTCCCTGGCCAGGAAGGTGTGTTTGCCAGGGTGTTCCAGTCCAGCCAGAAGGTCCTTGGTGCCCCCCATGTCCTCAGCCCCCTATAGACATCCTTGTTTGATAAGCCCCGACTGCTCTGTACTGGCATGTACCGAAATCTACTGGGCGTATCTTTGGATAAAGGCATCTGCTGAAAATACTTATAAAAAAAAAAGATTAACGTGGACAATTTGTCCCCATCCCATACGTATGACCATGATTCCCAGAAACCCAGGCCAACTTCAATGATTGGCTGATAAGCTAATGAATAGGTTATCAGCTAGAAACTCAAAGCAAAGGTGTGTCAGGCGTTTGCTGTGGCTGTCCTCAGTGTCTTTGAAAAGGATGAATTCAGGGGGTTCGCTGTACTCTAAGATGTTCGTCTATTATCAGTGCACTGCATCAAATTAAACCATATTCTGTATGTATGTGTGTATGTACGCATGTATGTGTGTGTGTGTGTGTGTGTGTGTGTGTGTGTGTGTATAGGTGTGTATGTGTGGTTGTGTATGTGTGGTTGTGTGTGTGTGTGTGTGTGTGTGTGTGTGTGTGTGTGTGTGTGTGTGTGTGTGTGTGGGTGCTCAAGGCCGGTATAAGCCCTCCCTGGCGAGGAGCTGTGGGGGTGTGAGTGGGAGTGTTTCCCAGGTGTTTTGGTTGAGATGTGAGCGTGTAGGAGGCTGATATCACGAGAGTGGCAGCCCTTACAGCATGGCTGGGATATATACGTGGATATACTGGGATATATGCTTGTTTAACAGAGAACTACGTCTCTTCATGTCTCTCTCTACGTATGTCTCTTTCTGTCTGTGTGTGTATGTGTACTTGCATGTGTGTGTGTGTGTGTGCGTGAGTGTGTGAGAGTGCGCAGGTATGTGTGTGTGTGTGTGTGTGTGTGTGTGTGTGTGTACGTGTGTCTTTGCGTGTCTGCGCGTGCGCATGTGTGGGCAGGGGGAGAGAAAACGAGGCAGGTGCGCGTGTCTAATCAATAAGGTTGATAATGAGATCTGAAGGGTGTCATTATGGGGACCCCTCTGGCACACGCAACGCTGTCTTCCATGATGTCCCTCCTCTAGAATGGTAACACACACACACTTACACACACACACACACACACACACACACACACACACACACACACACACACACACACACACACACACACACCTCATTACCCTTTAACGCCAGCACAGCCTGGACTGGATGCCATTTACATCCCAAACACACACATTCATTACTTCACCCAAAACAATGTGTTTTGCCATCAGGCCGTGCTTGGGATGATGGAAGTCCTTCTTGATTTAAAGGGATATTCGGATGGCTCCGTTTCCTCCAGCGTGTATATTCAGGCAGAGAGTCTGTTTGATTCAGAGCATTATTACATGTATAAACATTTCCGCAAGTGAGGATTACTTATATCCGTCTGTTTCTATTTATATGCCGGGGGAGCATGTGAAATATAAAGTGATTTCATGTGTATTGAGTGGACTGAAGCAAACTAGTATTATTGAGACAGTAGTGGAAATTGCTTTCTGAGAATAAACCCGAACGCTCTCGTAAGCTTCATAAAAATAAACCGTATTATGCATGGCAGTCGTAAAAAAGTTACAGTCAGGGCTGTTCGAGTGCTGTGCGCTGGGCGGCTGAGACGTCATGGCTTTAAATGGTTTCCTGAAGAAAACATGACGGAGCGAAGCAGCTCTCTGTCACTGTCCTAATCCCTCCCATGTTCCCACCCGGCTGGATGGATCACCGCGACAATAAGCTGAGGACGCCCACGTACGCTCCTCTCAGCACTAAAACGGTGAAAAGGGCACGGGATCCCTCAAAGTCACCGTAGTCACTGGAACGGGAGCCATCCTGTTACTAATGGTATTTGGAGGCAAGTCCGATTTCCCTGTGGTGCTGCCGCCCGAGCCGGTGTGCATGTGACTGACCACTGTGTGTGTGTGTGTTTGTGTGTGTGTGTTTGTGTTTGTGCGTGTGTGTGCGTGTTATGGCTGTGCGTGTGTGCGTTTGCGTGTGCATGTGTGTTTTTTGCGTTGCCCCAGAGCAAACACGTGCCTGTTATGGTGTGACCGGGCCTCGATGTGTCTGTGTGCATGGAGAACTGTCAAATGAGCTATTACAGGGGAGCTGTGCTTATTCAGCCCTGCTGGGAGACACTGTCCACAACCTGTGGTCCGACTCCTGCGTCACGCGTCCTCTACTCAGGCAATATCATAAACCCCCATTTTGTTCTTCTGACTTTCATCCTCACCCTTGATCAATCGACCATGCCACTCATTAATATGTACGCTCAGACCCCAGCAGCAGCAGCATCTCTGGGACGGTTTGTGTCCACACGGAGGCTGGAGGGGTCTGGATCAAAGTCTTGGGTCATCCAGGCGATGACCCTCCCGTGGGGAAGCAGGATATGCGCAGAGCTGGCGGACTGTGGTTGAAGTATTTATAAGCTGCAATGTCATTATCGTTGTACTTTTTCTGTAAATAGATACATGCTAAGACAGACAGACAGACAGACTCAGCGGCCGGTCATTGCTGGGGGCAACAGCAAGTGTCCACTTCCACCCCAGCATCCAAGACCTTGACCACCGCCTGCCTGTCTGTCTGCATGCCCTCTGTTGTGGTGGAGGGGGGGGAGAAGAGGCCAGGTTCCCCTAGTGGTCTGTCGCAGGCTGCAGGGCAGGTGACTGGTGTGGTAGATGGTATACTGCCTGCACTCTAGCCCTGGGAGTGGACGGACATTCATCATCCTGTGTTCCACTCAGGACCCCGGCCATTGTCCCCCTCGGCCCCCCTCCCTCCAGTCAGGAGCGACCATCAAACCCATGTTGGCTGACTCATACTTTATGGTCCATTTGCTCGTCCATTTCGGTTTAATTACCCCAAAGTGGCTGCCCAGGTAACAACACGGTGTGTGTGTGTGTGTGTGTGTGTGTGTGTCTTTGTGCAGGTGTGTGATTCCTGTCTCTTTTCATTGTCACAGATGATTTTCAGATGAAGTCCATGCATAACCGTGTTAGCCTAGTTTATGTGTATTTGTGTGTGTGCGTTGTGCGTGCATGTGTGTGGGCACTTCTGTGATTTCTGTTACTTGTGTTTTTCTTCCTTGCGTTTCCTTCCTCTGTATTCTCTTTCTCCAGTGGCACATGGGGAACTTTCGTTTTTAACAACACATTAGCTGGCCCTGACCTTGCTGAGAGCATTCCAAAGATTTATTTCCTACCTGCAAGGAGACCAGGGGCCGCTAAGGGGAGCGTCTTAGTTATTCATTCATACGTTTATTAATTATGCACATACCTGCATTCTACAGTCATAAACAACGTTTCCCCAAAAGGCAAAATAGTTTTAGGCGAAAAATGTACCGCAACGGTTCGACAACATGAAACCACACCAACACTTTTACTAACCCCGCCCAAAAATATAAGATTGAAGAACAGCAGTACAAAAAGTTTGGAAGGGAGGTGTAAAACGGCAATGGCCTGTTCAGGGATTGGAGCTCTTCTTGCACCCGTGCTCAATGTCCTTCTCCATCAAGGATGCGTGGTGCGGGTGGGGGGGAGAGGAGGGCTGATGGGGAGAGGAGCGGGTTGTAGGATCACTGTAATGACATTAAAATGAGGGTGTTCTGTGTACTGCTGTCTGAGTCCCAAAGGCCTTGGCTTGAGTGATGAGACTGCGCTTCAAATTTTCTCTGCACGATTAGCATCGGCAGAGGATTAATTCTGGCTGCGTTTGGTGTGATCGATCACTTTTCATTAATTATGAAACATTATAAATATATCATCAAGGCGTGAGGATCAGCCGTGGCAAGAAAAAAGGAACGCGGATGGTATTCATCAAGACATTCATATTTTCCCCCCTATTTCTATTAAAATCGGAGTGGATATTCAAGAGATTAATAGTCTTCATACACACATCATACACAAACGCGGCAGCCTTTGTGCACGCAACTACATATACAGTATATATCAATGCACCTGACTTACTGAGATCGGCTCAACACTGTAATCCACCTGTTTGGGGGAATGGGTCGATTGAGACTCTCTCGCTGTAATTAAAGAGAAAAGGTCATAAATCAATATCTTGGATACCAGGGGATACACATCAAGTACAGCTATTCTACCTCATCGACATACCCAGGGTTTTGATTGGTGGAGTGACTGGTTGAACGGCTGGGTTCTGCATGCAGAGTGGACGTTGGATCCCCCTGATGACCCCCTGTGGGTGCAGGATGAGTCGGTTGTCTCCGAATCATGAAGAGCAGAGGGCATCCATCCAGGAAATTAAAATCGCAGGTCCGTTCCACCATCATCACTTCCTCGGTGCACAGCCGGCATGACGCCTGCCTCAGAGAACCTGGTGGGTGCGTGCACACACACAGACACACACACACACACACACACACACACACACACACACACACACACAAACATTTCCCACTCACATGCATGCACCAAGCCAGCGAGGGAAAAGCAATTATCAGACTGGATGTTTCTATTGGCAGGTGACTTATCGCAATTTTAAAACTGATATAATTACAACTTACCACATGTCGATCTCAGTCTGACGACAACACGTTGACTCGTTCATTTATTCACCGAGCAGATAACCGACATAGAGGTGTGTTTTTGCACCATTACAGAGTGGCGTCGTAAGTCTAGAGGTTTTATTAAAGAAGTTCAGAAAACTGAGCAAAGCCAAGGTATATACTGCCACTCCAGCTCTCTTGAACTGCTTTCAATTTACCTTATACAGTGTGTGTGTGTGTGTGTGTGTGTGTGTGTGTGTGTGTGTGTTTCTTTGCGTATGTGTGTGTCTTTGTGTGTAGGTGTGTGCTGGTGTGCGAGTGCGTGTGTCAGTGCGTATGCATGTGTCTGTGTGTGTAGGTTGGTGTGTGTGTGTGTGTGTGTGTGTGCGCGTGTGTGCGTGTGTTTGATCGGTGTTATCTTTGAAAGTTATTTTAGAATGTGCATTTTGGGAGCAGAACAAAACAGAGAGAAAATATAAGAGAACACCTTCCTATTTTTCCGTTTTCTTTTTGCCCTCTCTTGGCAAAACATATTTTGATATTCTATAGTCTCAAGCCCACGTTCCTCGGAAGTGTGGCCCACCTCGTTTGGTGACTCATGTCAGCAGGGAATCCCACAATTTCCCAGACAGAGATTGAGGAAAGCCCATGAGCAGGGGTGGAAATGATGCGTGACCGAGCGGAATTGAGTTCCGATGTGATCTCTCTCGATGACCCACAGTGGCCTCCCGACGGAGAGTTTTTTGGTGTACAAGTAATAACATCGCAGGGCTTTGATCACAGTTGGTCCATGCACTTACAGTGATAAGGGACTTGGAGATAGCAACTAGTATTAGTATTACTAGTGCAACTAGTATTAGTATCATGTTGTCAGGTTCTGAAATCTGTTCTTAAGAAACACAATTCACCGAGAAAAGGTTTCATTCATTGTTTTTCATTGCTATTGTTTTTTGAAGGCTGTGGAGGTCATGTTAAACAACAAAAAAGGATCAACTTTAAAGATGGAAATCATGGATTTAAGGCAACAAAAAAAAAGCAAAACATTGGCATTTTAAATGTACCAAGGCCTATTCATCTTCTTTCAGTGAAACTACTCTTTTGGTACTCGTTTAGTCCAACGGTCAAATAGTTTAAACTATGTGGATGGCTACAGTGCAGACTTTTACTTCTGCAAAGGTCAAATTGTAGTTTGCGTTCCCTGGAGAAGGCTGAGAGCGAAACATAACCGTTCAGAGACGTACAGGCGAGGTGGAGTGCACAGTGCCGGCCCCGCTGAGTCTAACGGGCCGGGCCCGTTCGGACCACACGCCGGGCTGCAGGGAGTGTATTAAAAATTAAAAATGGACTCTGCTCATTTCATCCGTCGCTTGAAATGGAAGGTAGATTAGGGCCGGGGGGGCCTGAGGGAGACAAGGGGGTGTCTTGTGAGGCTGGTATGAGAAGAGACGGCTTTTGATATTTTTGTCTGAGGTTTAATTTCCTCCTTTACATATTTTATCGAACAGCCCCCCCTTACCCGATTCTTATCCCACACGCTTCTTATTCTTCTTCCACCGCTCTTCCTCCTCCTCAAGCTCCTTCTTCTTCTTCTTCTTCTCCTACTCCTCTTCCTCCTCCCCTTTCTTATTCTCCTCCTCCTCTTCCTTCTTCTTCTTCTCCCCCTCCTCAACCACCTCCCAATCATTCTCCTTTTCCTCTTCCTCCTCCTGCTCCTCCTCCTTCCGTACCTCCTTTCCCCTCCGTCCTCCTCTCCTCTGTCTGCTATCTGCGAGGGATCAGACTCTAATATGCTTCACAGAGGCAGATAAGAAGATAAGTCGTTCATCATGGTGTGCACACAGCACAGAACCCTGCCGTGGCGCTCCATTCCTCGTACCGGCAGCCAGCTGCACAGCCGCCACTAACGGCCACCATTCATTCCAGCTGGGAAGCCAGCGCCGATCCGTCAGGGCTATGCTAGCAAGACATCCTGGCACGCCATTTACGGAGCCATGAGTTCTTAGCGCCTCGGCTGAAGCCGACCCTGCTCACCTAATTGGCCCAGGGGGTTGTCATGCTGCGTCCTGAGAGATGGATGGATCACCGGAGCTGGATGGATGGTGGACGGAGACAGGAGATGATGGAGAGGGGGAATGGACAAGCACAACTTGTGTGAAATTGTGAAGAGGAATGTGTTGTGCTAAGAATTGAAGAGTTGCAGAGTGGGATTGGGAGAGGGAGATGAGATAGGAGGGTGGAAAGGAAGGAAAGAAATGAAGACGGGAATGAGAAATGACCAGTTGTGGAACAGAGCATACATAGCATGAAGCCTTATCTCAGTCGTAAGTAGTTGTAATACGGCAGTATTAGTAGTCGTTATTACAGTAGAAGGAGTGGTAAAAGTTGTAGCCTAAGAAGTAAGCGTGAGTCAGAACTCAAACCCAAATATGCACACTCCTTGAACTGAGCCACTATGAAGGTTATGCATCCCCAGGGAACCCAGACCCTGAGTCCCAGTATGGCAGAGGGACACGCAAGGGCAGAGTCTCCCTCTTATTGCTTGAGCCGTTGCGCTGGCTCTCTGCTCGAGACCTTGACACTGGCAGACTCTCTGTGGTGGACGGGTGATTCCATCTAGGCTCAATTAATTAACATAGCAGAACAATACAACAAAAACATTCATTACTTTGCAGGACTAATTATTCTTTGAAGAGAGATTAATTTGGGGGACTCTCAAGAGAGCAATGCAGTGGATTAACTCAAGAGAACATTTTTAAAAACCTGGGGGTTTTGACTGACTAATTTAGCAAAGTTATGTAGGCTATTAAGGCCATTAAGATATCTTCAATTACAGAGAGATAAGTCAATTTCTATTGACTATTGACAACAAAGTCAACCCAAAAGACATGATTAGCCCTCTGGCTCATTTCCTGTGCTGTACCGTCATTTAGGTTACTACAGTTCATATGGTGCATAACTGCCCCCACAGTATCTGACATCAGTAGACCCAATGCTTAATTAAACAAGACGTGTGGCTTAATGGAAGAGGATAATTAATCATTTATATAAGTGGACATGGTTAACATATTTGAACAGGGGGGAATAAAATAGCCCAGATATCTATGCAATGATTAATTGCCTAATTCTAATGAAATAAATGCTAAAATTAGCACCAGGGGCTAATTTGGCACAGGGATGTACAGCAGGGAAATCAAGCGAGGGGTCAAACAAGTACGTTAGGCAGCAAACAAATAACAAAAGAGTCAAGGACTTTCCCTTCCAGTGTATTTACTACTTATCCTATCAGTTTGGTTACTTGCCTCATGGAGATGTGCCTGTAGAAACAATGATCAAACGCAAATAAATAGTGTTGTGCTCATGCTAGTGAGCTAGCACGGTGCTAAACATAGTCTAGGGATACATTAGTGCACTAGTTCTCATCTTTTGATTCATTCCATGTTGCCTCTCAGATTGGGTATCTCCATGTTTTCCCCCCATGCCTTCTCAATTTCCTCTCTTCGCTTCTCCAGTAAATCATGAGCATCTACCTGCATGGACGCCTCTTTGACCCTCACCCTGATGAACTTCGATGGAAGAACTATGCTCTGTTTTAATCTCCTCATTTCATCGCCGGTCATGCTGATTGTGTTTGAGGTTTGACTTTAATAGGCCAGCCCATGCTCAGAGAGAGAAAGAGAGAGAGAGAGAGAGAGAGAGAGAGAGAGAGAGAGAGAGAGAGAGGGAGAGGAGAGAGGAAGAGAGAGGAAGAGAGAGATAATAATGATTGTCAATTGGGGTTTCTTAACCCTGCTGTAACCTCGATATCTCACAAGAGCCTTGCTGCAGCGATTGGTCTACCCAACAGCATGTCCTATGCTAATGGTTAACCCTTCAATCCATTCTTCCATCCACCGGGAAACATTTCCCCAGCCACCGGCCGCACTGACTGAACATGGCAATGTGGATGGTTGATATTCTACACCAGAACTGTTAACGTCAATGCTATTGATAAGCTGTATGCAGCAGATGCAGGTCAGCTCCTTAGCACCCTCACCCCCCCCCCACACACACACACACACAGATACTGGTTTTAATCTGATTTATTGACATAGATTAGCTGTGGTTTAAGGTTAGCAAACAATGAGCTAAGGTGTAGGATCTTCAACGTGGGCAGGGCGATCCATCACATCTCCATGGCTGTGTGTTCTCTCTGGTTAGATGATAACACACTACTATACACAGAGTTTATCAAGTAAGGCTTCCTATCTTCTCTTGTTTTTATAAAACGCTTTTTTGCCCTTATCACATTTACGCTTACTCTTCTTGATATTCTCTTTGTTTGTCTGTTTCCGCCCTTACTTATTCCTCCTGTGGTTCAGTACACTTTTATCACCGGAGGAGGTCATGGATGGACTACAGCGTTCCGTTGAGTTACCGCCTCAGGGTGTCTCCTAGGTGCTCTGAACCTTCCTGACGCCATCGCCAGACAGCTTATGAAGCCATTTGTGTCTGAGGGAGGAAGGATCCTGTATTTACAGCCGGGCTCTGTCTGTTCCCTGCTGACGCTCTGCAGCGGCCAATGGCCTCGCCCCTGCCTCTAAATCTTGTGACACATGCCGGCTGGAAGGCGGACGTCGCACCAAGCACCCAGACGGTGAGAGGGGAGGTCTGAGTCAGGGGGTGTGATCGATAGAAACAGAATTTGCTGCCATTGTTTTTTCTTCCCTTCAGCAGAATTACAGATTCTCATAAAGAATCCTCACAATTAAAGTGGGCCGTGCGATGCTGTCCCGGGCAAAAGGGAGCTGATTAGATTTAGACAGAAGTAGGAGAGAGGGAGAGAGAGAAGAAAGAGAGAGAGAATGGAGGAAAGTGGGTGATTAATTGACAAAGACAAAAAAAAGAGATGTAACACTGGCGGGAATGGCAGGAAATGGAACGAGAGGAGTGAGAGCAGACGAAAGTAAGGAGATGCAAAAGAAAAGCTAATTAGAGCAAGGGAGAGAGAGAATAAAACTGAGAAAGAAAGCAAGAAAGGAGTGGATGTTCTTTGGCATGAGCTGTCTCTACTTGGTGGCTGGCTTTCTCTCAGGGGAGGGGAGTGCTTATGAGCACAATCGTATGCAAATGGCCAGAGCTCCAGCCACAGTAAAGAGCTCTCTCTGCACATCCACCCTGGCTCTAATGCCGGGTCTGGGTGGTCCGGCACGTCTGCCAGTCCTTCCTGGAGGCCAGAAGCCCAGTGAGGTCACTCTACCCAACCCATTACTGCCCAAGAGGCATGCCTCCATCCTCCATCAGTTCACTCGTTCATGGTTCACTTCCAGGCTATGTATCATGACTCTGTGCTGTATGTTGGGTTCTGTCTATGTTGCAACTTAAGGTCTGTCTTGAAAGAGAGATTTCCAATCCAAAGGGACAGGTAAAGAAACACCAAAAATCCTATTTAGTAGGCTATATGTTGGTGCTGGGGTTTTTTCTGTTTCATCTTGTTATACTTTTGTAAATACTTCAATATTGTAAATTCTTACACGTTTTATTCTATTGAATATTTTACTTAATACAATTATTACCATAACTTAAATATTCTTACATAATCAGTTACAAAAAACATTTTGAGTTAACTGAACGTATTGGGTTTTACAGTGTAGGTAGTGAAACTGTTAATGCTTGTATAAACATAAAACCTATTAGTATAGAGTATATAGTGGCCCCTCATATGGAAATGTAAGGATAGCATCAGGAGTCACTGACTTTCTAAAAAGATACAAGACACCGACCGTGTTATTAGATGGCTGAACATCGCTGAAGAGGTAATAACGCGTTAGACTGATGAAAAGATGACGAGGATAAGCCTTTATATAAAATCTTGCTCATAACGTGAGGCAATATCCGCAAAAACAAAACCACAAAAGATCCATCAAATATCTTCGCACGCTTAAGGATAATAAAACTATTCACCTTTAGAAACATGGATGGGGGTGAAACAAAGACAACCACCATTTTGGGGAAACATTTGGGAAATCTTTCCAAACCTATTTTGCAATTACTTTAGTACACACAAATTGTTATTCAAACCCAAACCTATTTTGAATGTCAAAAACAAGGCAAGTCATGCTAATCATGCCAGTACACAGTCTAAAACAGAGCAGTAGTTTTCCACCATCCCTCCAATGTAACCCATACATGGCCAACCCATCCCATCCTTATCCCTGTGGATAAGGATGGGATGGGTTGGGATGTCTCCAATCAGGGGAAAGCCTGTTGCTGCTCTAAGATCTCCAAAGAGGCTGTCTGTTCCTCAGCAGCCATGCAGAAACCTCGCACCTGTCCATTATTGCTAGATAGCTTGATGTCCTGTTTTCAGACCATAAGGGTGAACTCAGAAGATCCTTGTATCTACAGTATGTCACCATGTTTAGCTTGTATTTTGTATTACAAAATAGGAAAATTAATGAAGACTGACTGGTGAAGTGAAAGGGCAACCAGAACACTTGACATATTGTGTGGAGGGGATGTGTTGCCAAACCCCTTATGAGGGAAAACAGAAAGAGGTTCCTTGATGGACCAGTTTTTAACTCAAACGCTTGTGCTGGACATTCCCTTTATTAAATCTTTATTACTAAGCGCAGAGTTCACCCAAGTGGACCTGATGTGTCAGCACTCACCTGTCCAGAAATCCAAGCCTAGAACGGGACTTCACATAGGTTATGTGTCTGTGTGCTTTTATACATGTGTGTGTGTCTGAACACATGTGCGCGTGTGTGTTGTGTAACAGGGATAGAACAGCCTTTAGTGGCAGATGTGCATCAGAGCGCTGACGTGGCCTTCGTGTTGTCTGCACAGCGGTGATTTATTTCCCCATTAAACGTTTCTTTTTGCATGTATTTAAGCAGGACTAACCATGAGGGAGGTCAACTAACCATGAGCCCTTCTACCCAGGTGTGTGTTTCCGGGTCAGTTGCCGTGGGAACGGACCCTACTGATGAATGAGTCGACAGCATGAGCCGCACGTTGCCAAAAAACTTATGCGCGGGCATACACCGGAAGGGGTTGTCCACATGTGCACACGGGCACATGTGTGTCGAGGGGGGGGGGGGGGGGTGGATCCTGAGCGATGAGGGGCCCCCAAGCGGAGCTGCGACTTCAGCATTGTTCACCAGCCGTGGGTATCCATCATCTGCGACATGCCCGAGACGTCGCACGTACCGAGCTGAACATCCACACGCGCATACGCCCGCGCTGTGCACCCCGCACGCATGAAGGAAGCGCCCCATGTGTGCGAATCAGTAGGCTAACTCATCAGCACAAACAGGCCTCCTCGCCCAAGGCTGGGGTGATCCATCCTGCTCTGTTGTGAGAGTACAGCAGATAAGCTGAAATTCACAACGTGCTCTTTTTCAGGGAGGAAAAAAACCTGATTCTCGGGTTCCACGTTCAATGTGAGATTGTGTCATCCCACGTGCGGTAATAAGAGACGCTGCAGTGACCGCACGTTTACATTTGAAGCACATAAAGACAATTACCCGGAAGGTATCTGTTCCCGGGCAGACTCGTGGTAGACGCGCGGTGAGCAGATCGTGTGTGCTATGATTGAAAGGCGGAGGTTCCCCGAGGGAAAAACGTACATATTGATTTGACAGTTTCAATTTGCTGCTCTATGAATACTCCGATTACGATAAATGGGACATTACGTCTGAGGACCAGGGCGTGGAGCGGGGATATTGCAATTCAATGCCATGGATCAGAAACAACACTGATGTAATAAATGACCATCGCTCGAACTGCTTTGAAAGCATCTTGCAAGAATTGATTACGAAAAACGGATTAGGCAAATAGACAGGTAATGTAGTTTGTGTAATTAGATAGTGACACACGTCTGACATTCACTTGCCCGGGAGTCACCCAATGTATGAATAGAGCACAGCCACAATCTCTGCTCTAGTTTCATAGCATTACTTTTAATAGAATGAAACCCTGACTACTCTGCAACAGAAACACAAACAGTGATGAGAGGCTCGGATAGGCTGCATTGTCAATGACTTGATTTACATTTCAATTATTAATTTAAATAACTTTCAGGTCAGCTATGTTCAGCACAGCCATTTAGATTGATAATATTGCACACAGGATACACATTTCCACAGCTTTGAGGTAAATTATGGTATGCATGCCCAGTTTACAGTCCCCAAGCGAGAGGGTTTATTTAGCCTTCATGTTGGAAATAAAAAGGGCTTTTGTACTTTTGACACAAGAAAATAGTTTGAATTGAGAGTCGAATCTACTTATTAAAAATAATCATGAACAATGAAGACAAGTGAGTTCAAGTGGTAATACTGGACTGCTTAGCATTCATTATATCTTCAAGGCTTTTTTGACAATGTATCGGTTCTAGCATTTTACATTGATTCCCAAGAAAAAACTAAAATGCTGTATAATTAAATATTTGAAAGTTTTGCAATTAAATTAATACAATTTGGGCAGCAACAAATCTGTCAAAGTACATTGCATTTGCATGGGATGAATTATTATAATAACATTATTAAGTATAGCAGAGATCATAAAGCAAGTGTTTTCATAAGTGGTTACTCATTACTGATATGTCAAGTGTTCCACTTCTGCTCTGGGAAACCAACGGTAAAAATAATCTCAGAGTAAGAATCATTCCCAAAGGAAATCATTTGGAAACGGGAAGAACTGAATCAATCGAGAATGAACTTTAAATAGAAAGTGCCCTTTAATGAATCACCAGATTTTTCTCCTGATTTTTTAGGCATGTGTGGAATTATTCCCATCATATACATTTTTTAAAAAGGTCTCTTCAAATAAGAAAATCAGGGGTCATCAATATTACTTTTTATAATAAATATAGACTTATCTCAAGACTCCAATCACCTCAAATCCTACAAACAAATGTCTTGTACAAAATAATGACGCCAGCAGCACTGCCTGGTACATTAGCATCATACTATATTCCTTCCACACACACACAAACAGACCCAGATCATCATCCCATTTGACAAGATAGCAGACATGTATGACATAAATCCCAGTGGAAATGTACCAAACGTCATAGATTCCAAACCCATTTGTTTCAACACGAATATCCGAAGTCAATTGAGAAGAACCAAAATGACCATAATTACGTTCCAAACTCAACTGACAAGCGGACAGGGCGGACAGCGGAGGACGTTCAAGTAGACCAGTCGGTAATATAGTGCCCCCTTGTGGCCGCCCGCAGAACAACTGGTATGCGAACGCGGAAGTAAGCCTTCTCTCCCTAGGTCTGCCTCGCAGCCTGCAGGAGCATAAGGGAGAAAGCCTGGCTGCCTGGCAGCGTAGGGGCCTGGTGAGCAGATAACGCCTCGCAGCAGGTCGCTCTGCACCTCTGTCGGCAGCGCGGCTCCCACCATCCCCACCCGTCTTTCTAACTTCTACCTCTTTGAAGTGTGAGTGTGGGGCTCTTATCAGCCAGCCCCAGGGACCCCCTGAGTCTTCAACCCCATCCCTGGGTAAGTAGTTGGGTTGTTTGGGTGTGCAGTGCGTCTGTGTGTGTGTGTATGTGTGTGTTAAGGCGTGTTGCTTCCCCATCTCATAGGATCTGCTCCGTGCTGGAGGCGGAGATGTCCAGCAGTCTCCAGGCGGCGTACGGGTTAAGCTCCTCCTGGTCCCGACACAGAGCCCACACGTACATGATCCTCTGCACCTTGTCCTGCAACGCCGACAGAGCGCACAACGAGGTCAGCGATGGGACCAGAAGAACGAGAGTCGAGAAGTACGAGAGCCGGCATCCAAGCCCTGCGTCAGCGGACTCAAAGGACAGCTGTCATTTTATCTCCAGACATTAGGAAGCCGTCCATTAATCCCCGGGGAAGGTTGCATCGACCATTAATCTGTGGCGAGAGCACTTTCACTCTAAACACCAGGCAGGCCTCCAGCTGGAGTGTGCCGCTCAGTGAAAACTTTGGCCAATCAAAACAGCCGGAGTGTGCCAGCGCCGCCTCGCTGAGATATCGCCGCTGTCATTGAGGAGCCCTCCGTTTAACATTAGCGTGCCTTACAGGATTTATGTTATTATAAATAGCTACAGACCTACAGTCTAGCTAATGCGCGTTCTTCCTTGGGATTACATAATCAATGCAGATGTGCTCACGTCTGGAATTCAAAAGTGAACCACAGACACTGTTCACGGTGAACAGAAACATTTGCCAATTATGGCATATCTATTAGAAAATGTTGAATAGATTTGTGTTGTTTTGATTTCCAAGACTAAGAGATAAACATATACTGTATATACATACACTATGTATGCATATAATACAATACTGTACCGACGGCGATATATTGTTTCTTTTTCTTCTGGCAAATGTACTTATTGTAAGTCACTTTGGTTAAAAGCGTCTGCTCAATGCCCTAAGTGTAAGATACATACAGGGTCGCCCTCCACCACGTCTCCCCTGGTGTTGCGGACCACCAGGACCATCTGAGCCTGGAAGGTGATGATCAGCACTGGGCCCTGCTCCATCATCTTGCCCATGGGCAGCTGGAGGTGGGACGGAAACATAGAACATGAAACGGAACCGCCGGGAACAGCAAAGCAAGCACACATCAAGGACTAACCTTGCAACATTTATCGTTAGGGCTTGAAGCTCGCTGTGCACTAGAGAATGGGAAATGCGTCATCTCCGACCCACGTGCATTCGAGCTACCAAGTTGGAAAAACATGGATGTTAACGCTTAACTATAAGAATACAAATGTATTATAGATTATAAATGATCTAGTTCTGAAGAATAAGTGTCCAAGAAATTGGTTTCTCACACAAAGATACTGAGGCCAAGGCTTGAGTGATTAGGAGACTTGTCCAAACCGGGAAATCATCATGCTCACTATGCAGGATATCTAAAGTTTCACAATCCCATGAGGGGAAGTGGTTGCAGGAACACAGTGGCAGCTAGGCGATGGAGAAATGTACACAGCAGCAGTGTTCATCGGATTAAGATTAAAAGAACGTTGATTGAATGGAGGTTCTAACAATTGTTCTCTGCAAATATATTGATTTATATTGACACAAATTGTCAAACATATTTAATTGAAACAAAAAAAAAAGCCTTTAAAAAAAAAGAGTTTTTGTTAGAATTGGCTTCTGCCTCCAAGATCGTCATGGCAGAGTGTCGCCACTTACGTCAATACTGTCGATGTCCAGGATCTTAGAGTGGAACTGCAGACCCATGGCTTTGGCCTGCTGGATGGGGTGGGCTAGCTGACTGTACGTCTAACCACCGTGGAGAAAGAGAAACGGACACAGTTTGAGTTTCAACAGGAATAATGTTCTTCACGGATGGATTGACAGTAGAGTCGGCCAATGAGAGAGGACATACCGCTTCATAGCACCAGTCTCTCAACACCTCCAGCTCCCCTCGAATCATCGCCTGTACAGAGGACACACACACACACACACACACACACACACACACACACACACACACACACACACACCGTTTACATCTGAGATCTATCCTCCATGACCCATGAGTGATCCAGGTTCTAAAGGTGCGTTCCCACCAGAAGCAAAGCAAATATTCTACTCGCACGAACCGCAAACTGTTCTAATGCAGGTGATTCAGCGTCAAGCAAAAATCTTGCTTAAGTTCGGCGCAAGTAGAATTTGCATCTATTGACTTTGTATGTATTCGCGCTGCACACGATTTTTGCTTTGCTTTTGGTGTGAGCGCATCTCAACAGGTCAATACAACAACAACAGTTTGCCGCCGAACCCCAATGAGCCCGATTGGCTGAGAGAAAGAGAGCAGGGACACACCTCCAGGATGTTGGGAATTATGTCCCGTTCACACTGCCTGAGGAAGGAATCCTTGTCGAAGGCGGGGTCTATTTTGAGAATCTCCGTGAGCACCTCCGACATCTCCGTCTTTGAGAAGAGTCCGCCTGATTGGTCAGTCAGTGAGTCGATCAGACAGCCACACACACCAGGTGATAATGAAAGGCATGGATCCATGCTAGGATAATGTGGGGGGGGGGGGGGGGGGGTTACCTAGGATGTCAGTCATCTTCTCTGTGACAGCGCGGGACGCCCTGATGATGGTGTTGTCGCTCTCGTCGTACTTCATCTTCATCTCGAAGAACCCTTGGAGGAGGAAGAGGAGGAGTGGGGACAGGAGGCGGAGGGAGGGACGAGGGACGAGGGGGGAGTCAGAGAGAGACTCAGCAGAACACAGCTCTCCATTCAGGGATGATGAATGAACAACAAGCGCCTCCTGACGCACGCCAGGAGAATTCAAATACACGCTCGTCTTTAAGTACATGAAAGCGCTCACGCACACACACACAAACACTATGAAATGTATGTCTTTAGTGCGTGTAAAGTGCTGATGCTACCGGAACATCAGTGCTAATTTAAATCTGTTGACTTAGCACAAAATCATAAAATGATGTCCAAACATAATCTATAACCACACTTCCTCAGCCAAAGAAATGTCGGTCGCCATGCTCCTGTGAATAATAACTACAATGATGAAGTAGACTCGCTAATAGCAGAAGCATAGCAATGAGGTTATTCTGAATAATGCCACTTCCTATGGCCCCTCCCTGCCTGTCAAACTCTACTGCAGACCTTACAAACTGCATGGCGCGAGTTGAGAAGACAGGGCCTCAATTAGATTGCTTTCCATGAGCTAAACTTAATGCATGGTATTTACATGCGCGTAATGTATATGACTACAGATGAGTGCATATGTATGTGTATGTATTTAGGATGACATGTTATTAATGGCCAAGCCGGGGAGATTCTGACAACAGAAAGATAAATGACCATAACGACAAATTAATATGTAGCAAACGTGATTTAGTACTCCAGTTCTGCCCTTTCAAAATAAAATAGCGAGTTAATAAAGCCTGGCAAATTAGGTTGCTTTCCTTGAGTAAGCCTTAATATATAGCATAAGTATGTGCACAGATTTTTGTGCGCATGCATTTAAAACGTCTCCAGTCCCATGGGGGGTTTCTAAAAGCAAAGAAATATCCACGGTGTTAAATGTAAAACACACAATTTTGTACTAGTGTGCATTTATTCATGGTAAACACCATGAAAATTATTGACATGCACATTTTTCAGGTAAATTCATCGAGACACACAGTCAACAAATTATCCGTCTCACTTTAAAGGAATGTACCTAAATCGTTACATTCTATGGAGACTATATAAAAACATACAAATATATATCTTTTTAAATCCAACTCAGGACAATTTAGAAACTTAAATTTTACCTTCAAAAGGCCACCTATTGGAGGCTTCACTGTACTGATCACTGTATTGCACTTGGTGGCTTGTTGAAAGTCCACTACAATGATCTTTTTTATTTGAGTTTCTAAATATTCCCATGTTTTTTTATTTTTATTATTTCATTTTTTTGCATGACAATGTTTCTATATTAGGCACTTTTGAGTCTGCCTCGTGTATGAAAAGTGTCAGATAAATAAAGTTGGATGCCTTGCCTAAGTTGGTTAAAGTCAATAAAAGTGACGTAATCCTTACTGTTGACCACCACGTTGTTGTCCTTGAAATCCTTCCACTGCTGGAACCATTTGGAGTCCTTGTGCAGAACCACGCCCATGGCATCCCTGCAACACACACACACACACACACACACACTTTAGTGCTAGCAGTATTAGTATATAATCCCCTCGAAATATGAGTCAGGTTTTCTTTACCCTTGAATGAGACAAATCTGCATACATTTCTACAGTAGCCCACAATGGACAGACGGATCTAGAGGGGATCGAGAGGATGTGTTTAATATTTTCTACCTTACTCTTACTTTTAAACGATGACCTTTAGTTTGACAAACCTCATTACTAAGCTTCTCCTTTCCTGCATTGTTGGAAAATTGCGGTGTGTGTGTGTGTGTGTGTGCGCGCGCGTGTGCGTGTGCGTGTGTGTGTGTGTGGGGTGGTTGGTTGCCATTCACAACCTCACCGCTAGAGGCCACTAAATCCTACACACTGCATCTTTGAATGACAACGTGCAATGTCCTTGTTCAATTCGGTATACATCGCTTCCTTGTGATATGCCCACATTTTCCCCGTCAGAAAACCATTAAGAAGAGCCCAGGTGGCCGACTGAGTGGAGCACATACTCGTTGGCCACAAAGACCTTCCCCTGCTCCGCCGCCCCCTTGGAGGAGAACTCTGTCCTCTTCCGCAGTCTGGAGGGGGGGCGGTAGGCCCCGGTGTGGCCCAGGTCATCAATCTCCTTCTTCACACTCTCCATGCCCTGACAGCACACCGGCAGGCACATATCCACGTTTGAACGGTGTCTATTTTCAAAATGTAATATATACACACGAGTGCTAGAGGGATCACTCCACACCGTTTGTGTGCAGTGATGGTCATTTCGATTAAATGTATTATTCTGTTGCGTTTCTAACCCTTCCCATGACCTCAGAATGAGTGGAAGTGTCCTAGCTGAGGGCTGCATATCGGTGAACATGTCAACAGGTGCTGCTAAGGGAACTTATTTTGTTCCAAATAAAATAGGAAATGTTAACCAAATGCTACAAAAGCTATAAAGTTTACGAAGAGGCCATTCTTAAAGCATGATAATGTGGCACCACATCCATCAGTTTCTGTCCCTCTCTTTTTATTTTATACACTTTTTATACACACATTTTATGTTTCAATTCATAATGTCTATCACGCCCTGCAGCAAAGAGAATTTTTCTTGCTGGAAATAAAATATGAGCTGGACTTCCCTGAACTCAGCGGTCACTGTTTATAAATGTACCTCCTCTGTAATGTATTATTTGATATAGCTACAACCGGCTGTAAAGAGACACTGTACCTGTGATATGGCTCTGAAGGCTCCCGTCTTCCCAAACTTCTCCCCGCTCCTGGACACAGAGTCGGCCGAGCTCTTGGCCGACTTGGCGGCCTCCTCCACACCCTCCTTGATCTTCTTCCCGAGGTCTGTACGACTCACCTCCTCGAGCCCCTGATATCACTCACACACACACACACACACACACACACACACACACACACACACACACACACACACACACACACACACACACACACCAAGTCTTTACTTCCTTTAGTGTAGAATAGACGACGATGGTTTACAGAAGTGAAGGGGAAAAGATAAGGTTGAAATATATTGTCACATACCTCTTTTACTGACTCTGAGATGGTCCCAAACGTTTTCCTGAGTACTTCTGAGGTCTTTGCCGTTTCAGACTCTATCGTTTTCTGAGAGAAAGATGAGTCGGAACATTTGTTAACAACAACCTCTTCCATAACCCTGAACACAATCTGAAAACTCATCTTCTTCAAATCTTGGGATCATATCGTGGGTCTCATTAATGTACAGTACACCGTTTATTGAATCGGGTTAGGCACTGACGTATTTCTTGCGAGCCTGCTGAAGTGCGTCCGATTCTTCCAGCTTCTTGGCCTCGTTGCGGAACTTCTTGATGTTCTCTGTCATCTCCTTGTTCTTGTTCAGCTCCTGCTTCAGGTTCTCCAGGAACCCCCCGATGAATCCCTTCCGGCCCTCCCCTCTGGACGAGTGCCGGACCTGGGAGTGAATATGGAGGACAACAACATGGAGACAACATCCCTTGTTTCTTCATGCCCTCTATTTCGCTTTTGTCACATACTTTAAGAAAAACTGTTATTATTCACCCTAAATGCCCTAATGCCCTAAATGTAAATGCATTAAATTTAATTTGGCAAGACACATTCCTCAAATTCGATTTATGGTGGATTCAGATAGTGTGACTTCAGAGGAAAAATATATTGCTAAAGAAGTCTAAAGGTAGACTTGGGGTTCAAACCCAGAACTCTTTCGTCTGGGAGTCAAATAGTCAAACAATTAGATGGCCCTGTTCTCGTGTAATTCGAATCTAATATAATAGTCATTGAGGTTTTTGGATGAGGAGCTTGTTTTCATAGTTCAGAAGAACTAATTGAAGAGGTCGACGGTGTAAAGACTACCTGTGAAGAGGTGGTGAGGGATCCGCATACTCTGTAGAAGTGATGTCTATTATTGTGCAGGGGCATGTAAGAAGGACCGCATGCCTGTACACACCGCCTGACACATATCTAGAACATAGGAAAAACAAAATAACCCAGAATCCCCAAGTCAAGGACTTTAATCCATATGCTGCGAAGCATTCATACTCAAAGCATTGGCACAAAAAGGGAAAAACAAATTAATTTAAATGAATTAGTGTTTTTATTAATAGTATAGGATTAAGGTTGGATTAATCACTTTCGGAACCCGATGTTGTTTTGCTCAACCCTCCGGGTTTGTCGGATCGTCCACCGATCTCGTTAACAGCCTATGCACTTTTAGTAATAGGTATTTAAAATGAAATTTGTTTTGCTATAATTGTTAGATCGTTAACGCAGGTGGGGCTAAAGAAAGTGTGCTCTCAGAAGCATTTATTTCAAAACTCACCTGGGAACACAGACACAAGCAGGCCGCCATCTTGGTTGCATTGCCTGTGACCTTTTCCGGTGATGACCTATCGTCTACGGTGGGAGGAGCTTCCACTATTTCAAATGTTGCAGGCAGACAAATTAATCTGCATTCAATTTTCAACTAAGCAATTAATAAATAGGAAATTAATAATCGAAAAATGTATGGGTTAAAGAATAAGCTATGGCAGATAAGCGAAATAGATGAGCCAAGTTCACAACTTTTTGGTGCTTCATTCAACTTAAAACTTTAAAGTATTGTTTATCAGGAATACAAAATGATGCACAGGGAAAAAAAAAAAAACACAACCCAATAATTTCCAAATGTTAAGATTTATTTATCAAAACACCTTAAACAACAAAGGCCTTGACAGTTAAAGAATGACAAAAAATAGAAATGTGGTCACTAAAAAAGGGAAATAACTAAAACAGCACTAATAAACCAAATAAAAGTTGGAACGGTCACTCAAATGACAGGTCGGTTGTATGGAATCAGGACAACACATGGAAGTTTGACTGAGTGAACTTATGCATTTCTATCGATCCTAACGTCGATCTCTCTGCCGTTGAGGCGATATCCGTTCATGCTTCGGCAGGCGCGGTCGGCCGTCTCTGGGTTGTCGAAGCGAACCACGCCACAGCCCTTTGACTTGCCGTTCTCCATCTTGATGTCCGCATACTGCACCATGCCTACAAAAGTGAAGGAGATAACGTCAAGTCACGATTGGAATATTTCAGGCTTAATGACAACATCGGGTCGATCTTATCCTAGTCATCTTCGTTGTATAAGGGGGATTAAGGGGGGTTAACCTAGCGATCGTTAGTGCTTGGTACTTGTTCTATGAATATCCTTACTGTACCGACAGATGTAGTGTTTCTCTTCTGACAAATGTACTTATTGTGAGTCGCTTTTGATAAAAGCGTCTGCTAAATGTTCTCAATGTAAAGGGGTCCTCGTCTTGGTGTAGTACTAGGTTGAGGCAGAATGGCTGTTGTGTGGTTTGTGTTCTTACCACATGTACTAAAGGTATCCTTCAGCATCTTCCATGTGAAGTCAAAGGGCAGCTGCAAGACAAAAACCACACCATGTCAGTCCAATCACGGCATACAATTTTGAATATCATAAGCAAAATCACCAAAACATAAACATTTACACAATGCATCAGAGATCACTCACATTTCTGACAAAGATCTGGCAGCCCTTCCTGGCGTTGATGCCCCCGACTCCGGGTCCCCCAGCCCCGGCCCCGACGAAGGAGTTGCCCCCGAAGGTGTTGCGGTCCATGTCGGCGGGGCGGTCGAACTGCCCGCCGACGTTCCCGGCTCCCATGCGGTCCATGTTGGAGCCGATGCGGTCGAGGCCGCCGGTGGGGAAGCGATCCAGACCCCCGGAAGACCCCATGCGGTCAAAGTTGTTCTGGCCCATTCGGTCGAGCCCGGTGTTGCCCATGCGATCCATGCCCATCGGGGAGCTGAAGTCCAGGCTGGTGCTGATGCGGTCCAGGCTGGACGGGCCTAGGCGGTCGAACCCGGCGGGGCCCAGGCGCTCCATGCTGGAGCTCATGCGGTCCAGGCCAGAGCCCAGCCGGTCCATACTGGGCCCCAGCCGGTCGAGCCCGGAGCCCATGCGGTCGAAGCCGCCAGTACCCCCCAGCCGGTCCAGGTCGGCCCCGCGGTCCAGCCGGTCCATCCCCAGGCGGTCCATTCCGGCCAGGCGGTCCAGTCCGGTCCCCAGACGCTCCAGTCCAGAGTTCATACGGTCTCCTCCGAGGGAGTTCCCTACAAGTCGGACGGACAGGTCACCATTAGTACCAACAACCAAATAGAGACATGACGCGATGCATCGTCTCCAGACTTAAGAGGAAAGTACTAACCCACGCCTCTTTCAAAAGAGTCTCCAAAATTGTTGCGGGTCATGCCCATGTCATTCCGGCCGAACTCCCGGTCGAATCCACCAGCGATCCCACGCTCCATCTCTGAAGACGCAAGAGATCCCGCCATTAGAGGAGACCGGCCGCGCGTGAAGACGCTCCCCGCATGCAGCAAGGTTTAGTCCTTACCGTTCATTCTACCCATGCCAGAGGGTCCGAAACGATCCATGTTGTTTCCTCCGCCTCCTCCACCACCACCTCCACTTCCAAAGTTGTCCATACCTGAAGCGAAAGTCACATTAAGGAACACATTAGTAATTGACCGATATTTTTTTCAGTTATCGGACGATTTTTATTTTTTTTTTATTTTCTTGATTTACAGAGAGTTCAATAAAGGTTTATTTCTTTAAAAA
Organism: Pollachius pollachius; assembly: GCF_949987615.1. Taxonomy (NCBI): domain Eukaryota; kingdom Metazoa; phylum Chordata; class Actinopteri; order Gadiformes; family Gadidae; genus Pollachius; species Pollachius pollachius. The sequence continues at coordinate 23,158,306 of NC_136940.1, forward strand.
ATGAGACATTGTAACATTTGTTATCATTTTTATAATGTTAATTGAGTGAGGCTTAGCCTGGAAATCCAGACCCACATCTAGAAAACTGTAGGGTCTGGCAACGAGTAATGAAAATGGCCCAACTCGAGGGGCCGCACCAAGCATACATTTGAAAATATCAGAAGAATACAAGGGGTGACGTATCCAGACCAGTGGAGCTAACCAATAGATAAGACTCTTGCCGTATCGGTAAAACAGCAACGCTTTTGGCCCGCCTATATTGATACATCGATGTGATTGATTAATGTTCTGGGCCAGGGGAGGCCCAGAATGTACACGAGTATATTGCTCGTTCCCAGAGTGATTCGCTGAGCAAATTCAAATTGTGCTCTCGCAAGAACTCTGGATTTCCAGGGTATTATCGGCTGAAGAAAATCGGTATCGGCGTATCGGTTATCAGCTAAGGCTGATGATAGAATATCGTATCGGCCCTAAAAAAAAATCCAGATCAGTCGATCCCTAGAACACATCCCTGGGAAATATATACTAGTTTGTTGACAATGGTTTTGTTAGTTTCCATGAGCATACATACCTCCTGCTCGGCCACCCATTCCACCGAAGTTCATTCCGTCCATTCCTACAAGCCAAGGTTTGTCAAGGATTAGCCAACGTGTCACTCTTCATTTGATGAAAACTATTTATTGAATCAACAACTACCTCCGGGGCCCATGTTGCCCATCCCGGCTCCCCTGCCTTCTCCTCTGTTGAGCTGGGTAGCGTCGATGGGCTGGCCCCCTGGCCCGAGCCCAAGACCAATACCGCTCAGACCACCTGGGCAGAGACCAAAGGTGGCCAATTAACTTTATGGCCATTCGTTTTCATAATCAATACATTTTATCTTCAATGTGCACTGCAGGCATTTGAAGGTTTTGAGGTTGACTTACGGGGAAGAGCAGCTGGTCTCTCAGGTGGTCCGAAATCTCCTTTGGGAAGAGATTTCTCATCCTGAAAAAATATATAAGATGTTTCCCAAAATGATATGGCAACCTTTCTAAAGTGTATTTTTTGTTTGTTAATATAGTAGATTACTTACCAGTTTGACGTGCATGACCCGATTGAAGAGCAATTGGCCATTGAACATAGCTGAGCATAGTTTAGGAAAATTGTATTTAACTGCACAAAAAGAAAAACAAACAAAGGAACATGACCTTGCGTTTCATATTAGAAAGGATACAGACAGCCTGGACCGCTTCAATGGGCATGTCGAACGTCACGGTGCCCATTCCTCGGCTCTTCCCGTCCTTATCCTCGAGGATGTCCGTCCTGACCACCACACCCGCCATGCCAAACACCTCCTTCAGCTTCTTCCAGCCCACCTTGTAATCCAGCTGCGGAAAACAGGCGACACCGTTAAAAGATTGAAGCGCACACTACATCGCCTACTTGTGAGGGGTTCAACGTAAGGTTCTCGTTAAAAATTCAACGTTTAAAGCATGTGGCGTGCCACAATCGTATTCAGAACCAAAGGGTGCTTACGTTGGCCACAAACACGGTGCTCCCGATCTTGCCGGCCTGCAGGCCATGGATGATCTCGTTGGGGATGTTGGGGTTGTTCATCAGGCTGGGTGGGATGTTCACGGTGGGGGGTCCGCCGGGGCCTGGCCCCATGCGGTCCATGTTCATCCTCTCCATGCCTCCCATGCGCTCCATGTTCATCCTCTCCATGCCTCCCATGCGGTCCATGTTCATCCTCTCCATGCCTCCCATGCGGTCCATGTTCATCCCGCCCATGCGCTCCATGCGGTCCATGCCTCCCATGCGCTCCATGTTCATGCCGCCCATGCGGTCCATGTTCATGCCGCCCATGCGGTCCATCCGTTCCATGCGGTCCATCCCGCCCATGCCTCCGTGTCCCCCGGGGCCTCCACCGCCCTGGGCTTTGTGGGCCTCCCTCTGGGCGATCACACCATCAGGGTCCTGGGGGGGGAAAATAGAAGCACAAGTTAGCAAAGTCGGACAAAGCGGAGGGATTATCAAGTCAGGCGCTCACCAGCTTCCGCAAAAGACGGAATTGTTCAAAGTGTTCAAAGTTTCCCTAGACACTGCAGTGGGTCTGCTAAATGCCCTGAATATCAAGTAAAAAGAGTGTCTTTTTGGCTGTCGTGTGAATGGTGTGCTCCACCTCTTTGACTTTGAGCGGCCGTCCGTTGAGGATGTGTTTGTTGACCTTCTCCACAGCCTTCTTCATGAGCTCTTCGGTCCTGAACTCAACCACACTGAGGAGGAAGAAATGACTCCTGACTATGCACCTCGTTTTATACAAACAGACTTTGGTTTTGGACTATGCTTTAATGATAAGGAACATCAGCACTCGTTATTGTTGTGGAAGTAGAAGGGGAAAATAAAGCGAGAACTTACGCGCAACCCTTTGTTGATTGAAGATGACCAGGCAAACCATGGAAATGGGGAAAAGGACATTCAAGTTAGCAAAACGATTGTTTTCCAGAGATTAAGAGACTTGGGCATTATAAGTGGCAGATATAATTTATCACAATTAAATTACATGCACATAACATGTGAAGCGTCACAAAAAAATACAAATAGTATTGGACAGGACTTGGTTTTGCCTTCATACCCTCAAGGTTAACAGATTGTAAACCAGTGTTCACAACTAGAATTAAACATTCAATACCAAAGTAGCATTGGCCAATTACAAACCCTTCTCAAAAGGATTTTCCAATATTCACCGCCAAAGATTTTCCGGTAAAAGCCTCTGTGCCACTGAAGCAATTCTACAGAATGAGTTACGAGTAACCGCCATGTTGCAACCTCTTGCGGAACGGACCCCCATGGAACTTCGCATTGTAACCCAACAACAGAAAATCACAACATCGTTGGCAATCTCCCGAGATTGGCTACCAAGAAACCTGCTAGATAAAGATAACCCTCCGAGAGGGCTTCAATGAGAGTTGCCAGACAACACCGAATCCACTCATCCTGCGAGCCACCATCGGAGACGCTGCCCCTCGGGTTCTCAAGAGTCACAACAATTCCCCACAATTACAATAAACCCAAGAAGACGGTGGGTCGGTCTATCGTTATTCAGTGTTTTGATTCATGTGTTTTCACTTACCCTTGATTTTCCTTCTGCGTCCATTAAGTGTTCCACGTACGTTACCTCACCCACTACAAATCAGATTCCAGAGACGACACACACCAAAGGGAGAGAAGCCGAGAGAACAATGGGGGTTTAGAGCAGACACAACAGTCGGCTGGTGACAGCGGGCTCCGACTGACAGTCCAGAGCCTCTTCCCCGCACCTCAGCAACACAATCCGGTACAGGTCTACAAAAAGCAAGCTTGTATCGCACAGGGCAATGTAAATACGTCACTATATTCTTAGCCTGTCCTTGTAATATCCCCCGAAAACCATGAGCCATAACGGAGGACAACTGGAGTTTGAATAGCGGTCAGCCACTGGAAATGGTTGCGCTGCCATCGAAAGCCACATTGCATACTTGTCCCAATTTCAATTTAAATCTCAATCTGTCTAGCCCACTACATGACCACCAGGTTAAGACTTTGTCAAAAGGACAACTGCAGTCGATGCACCAGTAAATCTACATTTCTTGCTGATGACTAACTATAGAGAAACAATCTACCAACTGGCTTCACAAAATAGGGGGGGAAAGAAAATCAGCAATCTCCAACATCTGCTCCCTAAATGGACCTGAGAGCAAAATTCAACAATTCTGATTTTTGTTTAAAAGGATGGCTGTATCCTACTGGTAGAAGATCATGAGTGTTCAATGAACTAACACCACTGACCAAACCTCTACAGACAAGGACAGGACGTAAGAAGCTGCTTCGTTTTGTAGACCTGTACCCCAAGAAATTCCAAACGCACATCTGTGATGGGCACAACATGGAGACCTGCTGAGAAACAATGGCTGTGTCAATAGGTCAAACCTAAAAAAGAAAATGCAATTTAACTGCACAGTCAGTTGTACAACCACAACATAATCCACCGGGAAAAGGCAATTGGTGACCTCTTCAACACATACTTCAGCGTACTTAAAGCAGATGTATATGTTGCATTGCATTTGATACACCTAAGGCTTTCCAGAGCCACATACCTGAGGAACAAAATTAACAGATTGGCGGTTTTTACAAGCCCAGTATAAAATCGATATTACAAGCTCAAGATGTGTTGACTCTGCCATGGTAAAATGCAACAATGCAATTTATAAAAAATGGCAGCTTTCACCAGTGGACATAGCACAACAATTTGTTGTAGTATGTGCTTCCAAACTGCACTTCAGGGAGTCCAAAAATACAGCGCAACCCCATAGATGATTCCAAACCATGGAATTCCCACCAACACTACAAAAGGTACAACTTCTTCTTCAAAGAAACCATGTCGGCTTTGCATCAGCAAGTTCGGTCAAAATCCATGTAGACAAAAAGTGGATATCTTAAGTTAAGCGAAAATCCTATTTATTTTTTATTTAAATACATTTATATCCGTTCAACTGATTCCAACTGCACCCTTACAAAAAACCCTGAAAGCCTCGATGCCTTAAAATCTGGAGTAGTCAATCAAAATGACAACTGAAACTGCAACCTCTGCTGTAGCAATGGAGAAAAGAAAAAATTAGTATTCTATCCATCACCGGAGACCCTACCTTTTTCTTTCATTAGGTCTTTGAGTGCCTGCCATTTCACATCGTATGGGATGTTGCTGACAAACACACGGTAACGCTTGTTCACATTTCCATAGGGTTCAAATCGTCCGCCACCTCTCTTCTGGGGCCTCTCCTTTCTGCTGGGCCCGGAGTCATGCTTAGGTTTACCATTCACTTCTCTGTAAAAAACACCACAAAAGTACAATATTCGTGGTTATTTTCCACCAACAACTTAAAAACATCAGGCATATGTGACGAGAGTTTCACATTTCGGTTTGGCATACGTTAGTGCTAAATTTTACAATGGCTACATTCGCGTACCAGGATTTAGACGGATCCCGGCCACGCGTAGATAATTACAGCGCTTCTGCGACTTACGCATTGTGAAGGGAAAACCAATGGGTGTATACGTTTTATAAAACATACGAATAACCAAGATCACGCAATGTTTTTTCACATTATACCCGTATCAAAATTGCCTAAATAAAATGACCCATGTAGCATGTTCAGGCTACGAAACGCTAACAAAGAGCCCTTGAATGAGTCGACGGGAGGGCAGGCTCGTTACCCCTGCAATGGCTGCTGCTGCTGCGGAGTAGGCTGGACTGGCTTCTCGGGGACGGCTTCGACCTTAGCCTCAGTCGACATCTTCTTGCGCAGTTGGAATGGTTACCTCGTCAAATGAATTGAGACGATATAGAGAAAGTACTTTGCAAACCAATGTAATGCAAATCAAAACCGGGTGAACCAAATCCGAAGGGCAGCTACGTCCGTCTCGTCCCAAGCTACTGAAATGGCGGACAGAAAACGTCGCTTCTAAATATTCCCCGACGTTGCGAAGGCGGGAGGCCGAGAGGATGCTGGGAGTTTACGCACCACTAGTACCGGGTTCCTGCTGCAGTTCAAGCACCGCACTTTTAGGACCCTAGTTTTCTTGACAATAATATGCCTTCGGGCTTGAGTTTATTTTTCTTTGGAGGGCACGTTTCTCTCCTAACTAACTATATTAACACATTACCTTTTCAAAAGTACGATATAGGTATTTCACAATACATAACTAATTGTACTAAGATTGAGTGCATTAAAAGGCTTCATTATTCAACTCTTAGATTCTTAAAGCAGAATCAAAGGCTTTTTAATTCAACATGCTGGTATTGGTGGTATGATGAGTGAAGAAAAATCGCATGTGGCCCTAATCCTCCGTATATTTGACATACAATAAAGGTTTCTTTCTCTTTAAGAGACAGTTTTCAATTACCACCTATTTAAATTGCCAGACAACCAGCACCAATGTTGTCCCATACCCCCTCCTTTCTCCTCCTTCTCCTCTTCATCCTCCCTCTTCCTCCTCCCTCTTCCTCCTCCCTCTTCCTCCTCCCTCTTCCTCCGCTTCCTCATCCTCCCAGGAAGCCACCCCACCTTGTGGACGCCGCTAGCAACATCCCGTGTTGTTATCAACCATTGTTTTTTGTCTGGACCTGATTTTATATATATTCAGTCAAAGGTGTTGTGAGACTAATTAAGATAATATATCAATACTAGTCATGGGGAACCGAGACGATGAATATGATTTCTTGTTCAAAGGTATGTGAGCATTATAAATCCGAATTGATAGCTAGCTAGGTTAGCATGCTAGCTATGTGAACCATGATGTACCACCACAAGTGCGTAAATGTACAAGCTACTTTACCACATAAGTATTTTTGTAATTAGTTAACTATCAACTACAAGATGTACGGATAATTATTCAGATTGTTTGGTATGGCTTGTCTACGTTGAGTTTTTCTGGCATACAAGCAAGTTGTGTGTCAGAACAAAAAACCAACGTGATGGAGGCAGATAACTTTACCACAATTACCACAAAGGTGACGAAATAGTCCTTTATGGACACACGAGTTCATAACTGGATGTATAACAGTATAGTTGTAGTTGTTGTATAAACCATATTGAATATAACTCAAGAAAATCTTACACATCCTGTTGAATTAATCAGAAAAGTGACAAGACAAACGTGTAGGCTATGGCTGTGAAGTCTAGTATTTAACCATATTAACCGTTTTATGCGGGTACAATCCCTAACGACTAAGTACCACTTGTCTATTTCATAACAGAAGGCAAAAATTAGGCTAGTAGGATCACTTTGCCAAATATTCTCTTTAGTGTCAACAAGTTACGCAGTATGTTCAGAAACTGCATCACATTTTTCCTGGATTCTCCCAGATATTTTTAATCCGAAATTGAATGTATTCCTATATAAGGGGGTTTGTTTCATGGGCACTGTTCATCCCTGTGTGACGTGCAATGATATGCTACCTCTTGTTAAATCGGATCAAAAGCAATTTTTATTATCTGTCATAGAGTGATAAGATCTTTATGGCTGAAAGTTGTGTGTTTTGCTTCTAGTTGTACTAATCGGTGACTCAGGAGTAGGGAAGAGCAACCTGCTTTCCCGCTTCACGAGGAATGAGTTCAACCTGGAGAGTAAGAGCACCATCGGGGTGGAGTTCGCCACCCGCAGCCTCCAGGTGGACGGCAAGATGATCAAGGCTCAGATCTGGGACACAGCTGGCCAGGAGCGCTACAGAGCCATCACATCAGCGTGAGTCGGGTTGAGCTTGTGTTACGTTAACACTTGCAGGCGCATCCACATGCGTCTGCCCTACCACTGTGGTCAATATATTGTTTGGTCCCATGCAACTCCAGTGACTTTGTTGTTAAAGATAAATGCAGAGAAATAAAATGTCACTCATATTGTTCTTCTGCTATACAGAGCTTTTTAATGTTTGCTCTGATAAACATGTTTTCCAATGTCATTGCCATGCATTTCTGATCAACAACGTAAAGCAATTCATAGCTTATATAGCACCAAATAGCCACACATTGTGTCATCACCATTGTCAAGCTTTCATCTTCATGTTGGCACCATTATCAAAACTGGGGGGGCCTTAATGAAAATACTTCCTCAATATGCTCTTTTTCAATATAGTTCAAAACATTAATAACCATTAATAGTACATTTGACTCTTGTAAATCCTTTCCCCTGCATCGGTGGTTCGCCTGCAGGTACTACCGGGGCGCGGTGGGGGCTCTCCTGGTGTACGACATCGCCAAGCACCTGACCTACGAGAACGTGGAGCGCTGGCTGAAGGAGCTGAGGGACCACGCGGACAACAACATCGTCATCATGCTGGTGGGCAACAAGAGCGACCTGCGCCACCTGCGGGCCGTGCCCACCGACGAGGCCCACGCCTTCTCAGGTGAGCCTCCTAGAAAACATTGCTCATCAGCCGCTGGTTCTCAGGGTTTGACTCTTGAGACGTCTGAACACAAGCATGCATGTTTTTTTTTGATGTATCGTTTCTGTGTTTCCAATTCAGAAAAGAACAGCATCTCCTTTATTGAGACGTCAGCACTGGACTCTACAAATGTAGAAGAAGCATTCAAAAACATTTTGGCAGGTAGGAAGAAAGTCTCACGGGGCATGATTCCTTGTAGGTCCTTATTGTTGCGTTCAATCAAAGAAAAATATACTTAATTTGTTTCCTCATCCCAACATACTATGGGGTTCTGCTATTGATATTTTCCCTTTTACAATTGTTTTTTTAATCTTCGTACAGAGATCTACCGCATCGTGTCACAGAAGCAGATGGCAGACAGGTTTGCACACGACGAGTCTCCGGGCAACAACGTGGTGGACATCAGTGTCCCTCCCACCACCGACAGCCAGAAGGGCAATAAACTCCCGTGCTGTCAAGGCCCGTGAACTCCAAACACACCTGTGTCTTTGTCCCACTTGATCTTCTCTTACACGGCACAACACTCTCTTCATATCAAATTCCCCCCCACCCATTCAGTTTTCCCCCATATCACAGCTCACGGCCAATGCCCCTGTTTCTGTTCAGTTTTACTTGGTTGTACAGTCCTTTTCTGTTATATGTGAATTCACCTGTGCTCTTCTCTTTTGTTGTTGAAGAAAGAAACTGAGGAAAAGCCTTTATTTCACTTTGTACAGCAAGTTTTTGTTGTTTAATTGAGACGATGTGAAAGTTCCTGCAATGTAGGAAAGGGGCAATTGTGCATGTTTTGAATGAAGCCTAATGAAAGTCATGGAACCTTTAAAGGTTGATTTGTACTTCTGTGGTGAATAGCCACCGGAGGTTTGTGGTAGGTCTATTACTCACGTGTGTAGCCAACAGAGGTCCGCTTCCTTTTTCCCTCTCCATTTTGTAGCTGATGGGGAAAACAACATGGAAAGGATAATAGTATGTTCCTTTGTTGTTAACACATCTACACATTATGAAGATCAACACACATAAATAAACGCTAGTACCAGCATAGACAGCCACCACTAAACCGTGCAGCTATTCAAAGCAGTTTAATATAATTCAGCCTTTACTGGCCCATGCACTTTACTGTATGCGTTGATGCATTTCAGCAGTGACCTCTAGATGGTGCTGCTGTGTAAATAAAACACTGGCAAATGAACGCCACCTGATGTGGCAGTATTGAAAGTATTATTTCTCACTGTATTTATTAAAATGTATCTGGCTAAAGTTTTACTTTACGTAAAAATGCATACAAATTTGCAATAAAATCCTTTACAAAAGTATTCTGCCAAATGTTCGTTTTTGAGGGACTGATATTTGATTACACGCACAAACACACACACACACACACACACACACACACACACACACACACACACACACACACACACAATACTCAGTATAGGATACAGGATAAAAAGCAGTACCGTATTGGTTCAAAGTCAACATATGAAACGAAAAATGCACCCAGGCCCAGGGGCCAAATAGATAACCTGCGCTCAAGCGACGGCTGCAATGACCCAGATATCAGTCAGAGGGAGCCAGACTGTTTGAATCCAAACCAAGCTGCTGCTGCCAGTTCCCCTATAACAGCCACGGGTACTGTTCAGTCGGTGTTAGAGAACTGCCGAGGAGCAACCCATTTCGATCCACTGCACGGATGAGGGAGCCGTAGCGGAATACAAACACTATTTTAGCGGTGTAATTTACGCCATTTGCTGTCAGCCGTGTTCAACGCGCCAGGTTATCCACCGACACCGTACCGTCATCGCGGGTCTTTCTTCCGAAGGGCTCGCCCTATCTCCGGGAGTCTGAATGGAGGCAGGAGCCGAAGGAGCGTTTGGGCTGTCCGAGGCCAGGGAAGGCAGCCCGGTATCCGGCGCCACAGCATCCGATGATGGGGACACTGTCATTGGAGTCAGCTATGGAGTCGACTCCGGTGACACGGGTACGTCCCTGTTACAATCAATTGTATATACTATTTTGTCCTGGTATTTTTTACATTTTTATTCAATCAGTTACACATATATCCTCGATGATACTGTTTGTGGGCCAAAAAGTACCGAATCATCTCGGCTAGCATGCTAGTAGCCTGCTAGGCGCTGGGCAGATGGGTACGCTGGGCAGTTTGTGGTGTAGGTGGCGGCCAGTAAACATCCGCTGAAAACATATTCTCCAAAGACCATATGACACGTCTGGTAAACCACAGCAACGATTATATACGTGCAGTAGCGAGAAGACTGCTTTTTGTATTTAATTCGCGTGCTGTTTTACCCTTTAAGTTGGGAGTAGTAAGGTCGGCAGCAGAAGGAGGTTCTAGGTGGGCAATGCATTCGTGCTCCAGTGATGCTGTTTGCACAGAGCTGTCTCCAGCATCCACGCATCCTGACAGCACGTAGGCAGACATGAAGGTTTCATTAATTATAGTGATTTGGTTGTCTTGCAATTAAGCTTTTTTTTTGTGTGTGGGCATTCATTAATTAATTTGTTTGAGTAGAAGTAAAATGTTCGTCATATTTAAATTAAGTGGCCAGGTTGCCTAATTGTTCTTGCCAATAATCGTTCGGGCTATTTACTAATACCATAAATGATACGTGTATGGAATATATAGGCCTTTAATATACAAAGGAGAGGATACTATGGGGAGATGGTTGATCGTCTTCATAAGCGGCACATTGGTTACTGAATAATGGTTATGTATTCATGCACTGTCGGTGTGTGTATTATCATTTGCATGTATAATGCAGGCCTATGTGTCATTCAGCAATACACATATCCAGTTTGTTTTTTTACGGCGGATAATGTCAAATACCTAGGGTGTGTTCTTTGGGAAACAAATCATGCCTGTGTGTCGATGTGCTCGACAATGCCGCTCACATTATATTGGGTGGAACCCAGAGCCGTATTTCAAGGTTGGAAGAACCGGGCAGGGAAAGTGCTGACTTGAACAATAGTTTCCTGCGGGAGGGCCAACATTTCCAGACTAATTGAATCAAAAACCTACAAAGGGACATGCTGTATGCAAGTTGGGCTGTGTATTGACGTTGAACACGATAATCAATGTGAATGTTGGACTTTGCGTTTGCTAGTATATTTTGATTAATTTGAACATACAACTTGTTGCACACTCATATGAAGTGAAAGGGAACAATTCCCTCCTCAACAGAGAGTGGGTTAGCTTTTGCACAAGAATCCTGGATAGCTCAACCTAGATGCATTATTCAGCAGTGCCCTTCTTCCACCAAATGTTTTCTGCTACTCACTTACTTCCTGCTACATGTGGACCACTGGCAGTTGTTTCTTTTCACATGCACTTATTTTATGGACCAGAATAGCCCCTGATATCCAGGTGTGGCAAGATAATGAATAACCAAGAACCTCATGTTTCATTGTCGGGTGTATGTAGAGAAACTTGCATCTCTGAAACTTGTAGGCTACCATATTGAGGTTGGATTGGTAAGGTTTTTATAAACCTCAAGACTGATCAGTGGGCCCTTGACATGACATAGAACACAGCCAAGATGGTTTCTTAGTGATCATGCTGTTGTGTATTCCAGCAGTTCTTGTGAAGTGAGGTCAGGAGATGCCTACAGGTAAACTGTAGTAACAGGGGATCTAAACCTTTTTTACTTGGAGACGGAACACCATAGGCACTCACTATCCAGCTCCTGGTATTTTGCATTCTTATATTGTATTTCTACTCTTAATTCTTGTAAGGATCAGGGACATTCCAATGCAATTTTTTCCTTCCCGATACCTAATTCAGATTCCTGAGTATACCTTGTGGATGCTGCTGACACAGCATCTAGCATTGTTGCATGTTATTCCGACTTGGTAGCTCGAACGCACGTGGGTTGGAGATGACGCTCTTCCGCATCATAACGCTGCACATGTTTGTGATCTTCTTTGCCTGTGTAGTAAATGAGCTAGTCACGTGACAGTAATGGATCGGCGCATAGACTTGCGCACTCCCCGAATTTCCGATACTGGTATCGGAACCACTCTAGAAGTGAGTTCGGTTGATGCCTACAGATGCCTGCCTGTGGTCAATGTGGTGAACGGGAACCAGCATCCACTAGTACTTTGTGAATGTGCTTAAGGCTATCGATGGTGTCCTTTGGTGTCCTCATTGTTGTGTGTGATTTGGCTCGTGATGAAGAGCCGTGGTGAGGTGCAGCTGGTCTGTGTGATAAGCAGTGCAGCTGAGAGGATGGAGTGTGTTCCTCTCCTCCTGTACCAATGTCTGGCAAAGCAAGGCACTTTAAATGTCAAGGTCTTAAAGGTCATGATGACCTTGTAGTACCTACAAATCAAAATACACATTTTTATCTTTACGTAACACTTCAAACTGAGAGTCGTTGTTGATGATCTTAGTGAAGGATGTAAGCATGTGACTCGCTTTTATACAAGGTGGCAGTTCTTTCCAAGGGGGTGTCTTCAAACCAAGCGTTGTGTCCACTGCTCTGGAGGATGTGGGAACAAACGTTGTGTGGGCGTCACAGTGGGCAGTATAAATAGCGTCTATTTGTCTGTGTGAACTGCCTCGATTGACCATTGTCCTGCAGCCCTTAAAAAAGAATCAATCTGGCTCATCTTCTCTGTTGTTCATACTGGGGTATGGTTAGCTCCAACCATCAAATACATAGGGTGCTATGCATTTCATGGTTGAAACGGAGTGCCCCTCTCCTCCTCCAGGGAGAGATGCCCAGGGATAAGACGTTGGATTGCCTCTATTTCCATCTCCTTATCTAACTCACGTGGGCTGTCAGAACTGCTGATGGAGGCGTGACGGTGGGCTTCCACCTGTGTAATTAACCATTGATCCAACTGTGTCTTCCACCATGCGCTCTCTCTCTGTCTCTGTCTCTCTCTCTCTCTCTCTCTCTCTCTCTCTCTCTCTCTCTCTCTCTCTCTCTCTCTCTCTCTCTCTCTCTCTCTCTCTCTCTCTCTCTCTCTCTCTCTCTCTCTCTCTCTCTCTCCGTGGACGATGACCCATTTCTATTTTATATCCGTTGGGCACTTCTTATTGCATAGAAGTTACCTCTGGCTAGCTAGCACATGCTAGCTAAGATTAGAAGTCATAACTCCACGGAAGTAATTGTAAACCTGGTTTCCCGACCCTGACTATAATCTATCAGAGTAGGACTATTACATCTACCCTTTCGTGCTGTTCTTTGTTTTTCCCTGTGTTAGACCTTAGTTTATTGTCCCAAGGCAGCAGTTAATATACTTTATTTCCCTATCGTGTCCCATGCATCTCCACTGCTCCTAGAAATGTTATTTACTGTCATTGTATTCTCACAAGAAAACGGAGAGTAGAGGTGAAGAGACGATGAAAAATGAGAAAATTGCAGTCGGAAGTGTCAGCAACAGAATCACACTTTCTTTACACCCTCCTTTTGGGCTTTTTCGATTCTCACTTTAACTGCCACTTTGTCAGCCACTCGATTGTTTTCCTGCCTCTCACTTCCTTTTTCTTTCTTTGCTCACGGCTTTCATAGTGTTTTTATCACAGCGTCCGTGCTTGTGTGTCCTTGCATCATGCTTAGCTGTCATTCGGCGGCATCGTGTATCTGTCCTGCATCATGGACCCTGACAGACTTCTTCCTCAGGTCACAAGAACTTCTTCATGTAGATTGGCCTGGAGTCATTATATGGTGTATGTGGTTGTCTATCAAGAGTGCCCACGTCTGTAAGCAATTAAGCCTGTTTTTATGTCTCAATCGTTCTCTGTCGCTGTATCAGTATTAGAGTTGTTCCAATACTGATACCAGTATAGTATACCAGCATCAGAAATTCCTCCAAGGCAGTATTGGGTATCGGCGAGTACAGAAGTCTATGCCCCAATCCGATAGCATCACAACCACGTGCAGTGTGATGCTGCGTTAATTAGTGTTCGGAGGTGGAAAGTCGGAATGGAAAACGCTTTAAGGCTTCGACGGGGCACACCAAAGGTCAACCAAGACACGAACCAGTCGCATAACATCCCTGATCGGTCAGTTGAATATTCCATTCGCTTTTTTTTCAAAAGGACATTTTCGCTTGCACACCTACCGTTTCCATCAGCCAGGTTCTCACTCTGCCGCTGGACTGAAGGACTGAGAGAAGTGGGCATGGGTCACGTGTCTGATGCCGTTAATTTCTCTCCACCCTGTCACTCAAGCCTCTTCACACTCGTCAGTGCAGTCAAATAAAGTGCAATGTCGTTTAAAAGTCGCCTGGCTTGGAAGGTACATTGGAACAGATGTCTGTCATGCAGTGTCTTGCACTCTGGAGTTCTACACGACTGGTTTCTGGTCACGACTGTTTTTTTTTCAGGCAGGAGGCAGAAGTTTGATTATTAAGTTAGAAAACAGAGAGAGGAGACACTGCTTCTAGGATACGTTTTCAGTGTGTGAGTTTGCAATCTTGTCTCATGTCTAATCCGATTAAGTGACCCAGAAAGAATACGATTGGGATTAGCAGAACAAGTGATCATGACCCTGTGTCACTACCTTAAATGCTCCTCTGCAAGAAATCATACCCATGTTCCTTTGTGTGGAATGGACTGGATGTTTGACCCAATATGCCAATCGGCTATCCCAAAACAGAACCTGATACGTCTTAATCAGTGGCACAATAGATTCTCCTGCAGGCTCCCTGTTTTAAAATAATCCGGCTGCATGCATCCTGATGAACAGCTCATCATTTGTCTCTAGCCAGTCTGCCCCGGCAGCCAGTGAAACCAGCTGGAAGGCATATATTACAGCCTGCTTGTTTCCCTTAACGTTATTGATCATAATGGCAGCCGGCATGACTTGGCAGGCCGAATAAACATCCACCCCTGACACTGACAGTCCCCCAGCCTCCACCACTCTTGTTCTCCGCCCCCAGACTACTGTGCTCTAATACACATCATCGCGTTGTGTATGTTGTACAGGCTTGTAAGCAGACAGAGCGTAGTCTATTCTCTCCTTCCTCTGCACAGACACCAGTGCAGTCCACTCTGCCAACGAGAGAGAGAGAGAGAGAGAGAGAGAGAGAGAGAGAGAGAGAGAGAGAGAGAGAGAGAGAGAGAGAGAGAGAGAGAGAGAGAGAGAGAGAGAGAGAGAGAGAGAGAGAGAGAGAGAGAGAGAGAGAGAGAGAGAGAGAGAGAATAAATCATTTTCTTCATGAAACTGGCAGATGGTGTGCTGAAGCCTATTTGCCAATTTTATGATATGATAATTCTGTCTTTTACTTGAACCTGGTGATGGGCTGTCTTGTTGGTGTGTGTATGGTGCTGGGAGACATACAGGAGGTGTCTTGTGTGGTCGCTGAATAATTCATGCGCCCAGACCCCTGTTTAGATCAATGGTGAATGTTGTAGTGATGCCGTTTTGAGACAGTTCAGCTGGGACAGACGGGTGACACACATTGAGACAGCTCCACTGACCCCAAACTGATCCCCGTCTCAACTAAAGCCTAAGCAGAATCCAACCGCAACCCTGGCCTGTTCTTGCCAAGACTAAGGGGTCACCCCCCCCCTCCCCACTGTTGTGTTATTAATCACTGGGTTATTGGGTGGAATGCAAACTACTGATTTGTTATTCATACTGAACGTTGGCGCCTCTCACAGATAGCTTTGCTCTTTGTTTACTCGTACCATAGGTGAGTTCTCTTGTATGAGCAGGAAATGAAGAGCCAGTCGGATGATGGCTAGAGGCGATGACAGCTGCACAGCTTGTGGCGAAATCCCCACAGAGACCTTTCCAGCTAACTTCTGGGGATGTCCCCCGTTTATTGTGACAGGGATAGACACACACAGACACATATTGTGTGTATTTTTCTGTGTGCCTTAGGTCACATTGTGATTGTTTACAGTGGATAAATACATAGCCACCGCTGGGGCAAACACTATCATAAATAATTCATTAAGCATGTGTTGTGCTGAAAAAACTTGGATTTGGTTGTAAATAAATACCAGGTACACACTGTCAAATTAGAAGCTCTGTGTTTTTGAGGATTTTACCAAATTCTAGGTGCATTTTGGCGAAAGGTCCAGACATTATTTAGAGTTTGTGTTTAAACTTTAATAATATTATTTGATTCATTAATGTCACTGAGGATTTTGCCTGTCGAATGGATTGTCATGTGCTTCTGTGGGCTGTGCAATCTGCAGGCAAATATTTATGTGTGGTGGGTGCTGCTGCAGCAATACAGGCCCAAGTGTATGCATGAGTATCTAATGCGACTTAGCATGTGTGGCTTTGCTGCTATGCTATCGCCCTATTTACCAGCGGCATGATACTGTGTGTGGACAACAGCATGTGTATGCTGATTCAACGCACACGTGCGTACCTCATGAAAAAAAGAGCTGCTTGACCTCAATCGGGGCGCCATGGAAACAAGGAAAGGAGAGAATTGTGTGTGTGTGTGTGTGTGTGTTTGTGTCTGTGCGTGACTACAAATGTGCGATTTTTCAACCTGATACCAGGCTGCTAAAAAAGGATGCCGAATCTCATCGAATTTTCCAGTGTGATGTTTTAGGAGTCAGCGCTAGAGTCTCCATGCCATCCCTGGTTAGTTATGGCTAGTATGGTCTTTCAACAGGATTCTATTCCCTAGCTCACCAAGCTTTAACATTGCCCAAAGGGCTCAGCGATACTAGACTGGTACTGGCTGTCACGCCTTCTGCCACGCTGAAATAGGATATGGTATTAGCACAGGGTATCTGAAATACAATACACGTATAATGATTCCCTGTCACGTCGATGGGCCGATGAATAGTACAGACTATTATATTGTTATTGTATCCAGAAATTTCAGGTGCACATTTAATGTGTCACTGGAAATGTAAATACAGAAGTCCCTTTGAGGAAATCAAAGTGCAATGTAATGTTTGCCTTGCCACAACAACGACGGGACACCAAAATGACAGGGCGGAGTCTCTTTCGTTACCCTCTGTGAATGCATGAGTGTGAGTGTGCACATTGACAATGCACCAATCCCTTAAAGCTTTGGCTAAAATGTGTTTTGTTCTGGGCTGTCACAGATTTCGCACACATTCACACAACCAACGTTCAAAAAATAGAGAATTTAAAGGATTGTCACTTTAAGGAAGCTTGGAAAAGTGTGTGTGCAGATAACGTGCAGTAAGTGAACCTGAAATGGAAAGTCAGGGAGTCAAATTGATCGACTTGACACTTTTTGATTTGCAAAGCAGTAATGTATTTTTCATGGTACTGCAACAAATCCTGATTCACTACTGTTACCGCTGGCTCGTGAACATTTTCGGCTGGAGTTCCCCTGATAATTTAGTTCCATAATCGAATCTATCCCCGCGGTGGAGAGGTAGCACAGGGAGAACGGTGGGGTCGGGGCTCGGGGAAACACGCCTGGAGCGCCGGCGAGCGCCAGTGATACAGGCTCACGAGGGCGATAATGGAACACGGGGCGGATGTATTAAACGAAAATGAAAAACGAAAGCGGCGGCAAGGGGAAATAGAAGAGAGATTGAAAGAGAGCGATAGAGACAGATGTACCGTCCTCAAAACCCCTCTGAAACCACCTTCCCTTTCCCCCCGCCACCAAAGACACACACAGCCCCCCCCCGCCGTAGTTCTGTGTTGCTAATGGCTTTCAGCGTGCGCTCAGTCAAGTACACATTGGCATCGCTTGGCGACCGGCTTGACTTCAGCCCTTCATCTGCATGAAGTGATGAACTGCCACTCGTCCATTCTGTGTAGCGCAGCACTACCTCTCAGAGGGCCGCCATGCACGGGGTACTGGTAAACAGCAGGCTCAGTAGTTAGCCGTTAAGAAGCCAGGACTACTGTGTGTACGTGCCTAGCTCACCAAACCCGGTTCCCTCGCAGGTGGTACCATGGCTACCAGGAGTGTAATAGTCATAATTGTGCCTTGATTCAAACCGTATTTTTAGACCACTGAATTACTCAAAAGGGGAGGTCACCTATTGATTTCTGGGTTGGTATAGTGGCACTATTGGATGTGATCTCATCTCATATATCTTACGTGGACATTTTAAAGCTGACTTTCACTGGGGTTTAGATTCTGTGTTCTTATCTCCACTCTCAGCCTCTTGCTCTTTGTTCAACATTTTAATTTCCACGGCTGGGTTAATTTCCATTCCATATCAAGAATGTCAAATACAGGTGAATGGTATCGGCCCCTTGATAAATCCCCCACCTCATCCACTGTGTTTGTGGTGAGACCTTTCCATCACCGGTCCCCTGCCGTCTGTCCTGCTGCAGTCTTTCCTGCTGTGTAGGAGAGACCTTTCTACCACGTGTGTCCTTCTTCAGTTTGCCCTGCCGTGTAGACGGTGTAATGGTGGTGGCAGAGAGTCCTCCAGCGCTGCTCTGATTAAATGCAATGAAGCGGAAAGACGGCCATCCAACCATGCCGTCCCTCTCTCCAGCCATGTTGCACAAGCCCGCTTCTCCCACTGTCAGCAGGGACGGTGCATTACCTTTGTATTTGAAGCATTTTTAAACATTAAATTAGTTGCATTTGACCAATGCAATTTTACCATTAGGCTGAGTGCACATATCAATTGAAGGCCTACGATTTTCTGTGTCTATTTACCCTCGACGACCAAACAGAAGATGAGGATGATGATGGTTATTTCATCTGTCTATTTTCCCCTCTCAAGGTGAATAGTGATTGAATGTTGACGTGTAGCTCTATGTGCGCTGGAGAGTAGATCTCCATAGAATAGAAGCATCGCAAATGGAATAGGAAGGCTGCAGGGCTGCATTGGGGCGTGCTGGACAGAGACTGCACGCCGGCAGTCCCTACATATACACATACACATACGCATGCATTCACACACAGACACGCAACATCACAGAACCACACACTCACTTGCAGGGTGGTCATTTTGAGTGGGGGAGGTAAATGAATGCAGTGAGAATCGTTTTTGGCCAGCAAAGACACACACACACACACACACACACACACACACACACACACACACACACACACACACACACACACACACACACAGATGCACACACAGCTACACACATAGATAATAATAGGGCTCAGAAAAAGCTAGAAAGTCTATTTGTTTGTGGTCTGCCCTGTGCCAACATTCTTTCAGGTTGCGTTATACGTTTGTTATTTGATGTGTTTTTAAGGGTCTGCGTTCACACATTGAGGCCTACTCCCACGGAGAGTCTGTCTGCCACCGAAGGAGTGCTGGAGAGCAGTCAGAGGAGCAGGATGGAGGGGGGGGGCAGGCTATTCTCTGCTTCACTTGCATTGGTGCCCACAGGGCGAGGAGAGAGCGAGAGAGAGAGAGAGAGAAGGAGAGAGAGAGGGAGAGAGAGAGAGAGAGAGAGAGAAGGCAGTTCCAGGGGAGGGTGTGGTGGTGAGACAACACCGTGCTTTACCAGCTTCAAGGAGAAATGGGATTCGGAGCCAACTGAGGAACCTCCACATCGTAAAGGACACCAGCGTTGTGTCGTTGAGTCATTTCTGCCCAGGCTGTCGAGCCGTGACAGAGAGACAGGCGGGGGAGTGTAGTCAGTGCCGATTGGAGTGGTAGTATTTTGGAAAACGGTGCTGAGCTCTCGTGTCCAAAGTCCCACTTCGCCCACGCCATTGTGTCTTCAGCCACGCTGTTGTGTTGACTGTCGTGATTGTCGTGCGCCTCTCAAAGTCGGAAGGTTTGCCGCCCTGCTCAAAGGCACGTTGACCGAACCCCTGTTGTGTTGGCAGTGTGATCTGAAGAAGTTTGCCGCTCACGCACCTCCAACGATAAGTCAGATTAGTGATTGTGTGCCGGTCTCATTTTTGTTTTTATTTATGCGGTATTAAAGCTATAGCTAAAGTTGAGCTAAACACTCAACAAGATCTCTTCCCTCATTCGGATGAGGGACTTTGCGTTTGTGTCAGAGATCTTGGGGCGAAACGACAAGTGATATTACACGCAAAACAGACAGAGCTACTCCCCACATGGAGGAGACAGCATGCGCTGTTCTCCCGGTTTCCCTGTCAGAGTTTGTTGTTCTCGACTCTGATATCCATCTCTTCAGCGTGTCTGCTCACATTGGGCCATCTGGGAGACGGAGGGGGGAAGAGATAACCCACCGACCCTTTTGGCACACACATAAACACACACAGAGACGTGTAGTGTACTCAAGCACACACAGGCACACACAAACACTCAGCCCATTGGGGATGAATAATCCTGCCTTCTCTTCAAATGGCACTCCTTGCTTCCCCGCTTCATCTTTACGCTGAGCCTCGCAAGGCTATAATTATGATTCTATTTCGGGGCTCAATGTGCGGCACGCTGATTGCTTTTGGTAATCATTAGCTTGGCTGTATTGGGCTAAAGATCAAGCTCACACAACAGAAACATGTAGTCCAGGCTCCAGGACAGACTGTTCTACTGACTGCTGTTGCTGTTGTTGTTGTTGTTGTTGTATTTAGGGTTGAGAGTGCTGGTTCGCTTTTGCGCGTCCAAAACAAGTTTTTCATGTTGTTGTGAGTGAAGAAAGCAATTGGTTAATATATTTGGTTCTTTATTTAGCACTGTTCTATTTTTGCCTCTTTATTTAAAGCTGACATTGTGTTTGTGGAGAACCATAAACTACAGGTTTATATACCAGCTGGAGGCAGACAGTAAGTTCAGTTGGTTCTACATCCGGCCGTCTGATGAAGCCTATGTTGCTGAGGATTGCTCCACTGCTGTGCTTGGCCATTTTAGTAATCCTTATACAGTGGGACAAAAAAGTATTTAGTCAGCCACCAATTGTGCAAGTTCTCCCACTTAAAAAGACGAGAGAGGCCTGTAATTTTCATCATAGGTAAACCTCAGCTATGAGAGACAAAATGAAAAAAAAAAATCCAGAAAATCACATTGTCTGATTTTTTAAGAATTTATTTGCAAATTATGGTGGAAAATAAGTATTTGGTCACCTACAAACCGGCAAGATTTCTGGCTGTCACAGACCTGTAACTTCTTCTTTAAGAGGCTCCTCTGTCCTCCACTCGTTTCCTGTATTAATGGCGCCTGTTTGAACTCCTTATCAGTATAAAAGACACCTGTCCACAACCTCAAACAGTCACACTCCAAACTCCACTATGGCCAAGACCAAAGAGCTGTCAAAGGACACCAGAAACAAAATTGTAGACCTGCACCAGGCTGGGAAGTCTGAATCTGCAATAGGTAAGCAGCTTGGTGTGAAGAAATCAACTGTGGGAGCAATTATTAGGAAATGGAATACATACAAGACCACTGATAATCTCCCTCGATCTGGGGCTCCACGTAAGATCTCACCCTGTGGGGTCAAAATGATCACAAGAACGGTGAACAAAAATCCCAGAACCACACGGGGGGACCTAGTGAATGACCTCCAGAGAGCTGGGACCAAAGTAACAAAGGCTACCATCACTAACACACTACGCCGCCAGGGACTCAAATCCTGCAGTGCCAGACGTGTCCCCCTGCTAAAGCCAGTGCATGTCCGGGCCCGTTTGAAGTTTGCTAGAGAGCATTTGGATGATCCAGAACAGGATTGGGAGAATGTCATATGGTCAGATGAAACCAAAATATAACTTTTTGGTAAAAACTCAACTCGTCGTGTTTGGAGGAGAAAGAATGCTGAGTTGCATCCAAAGAACACCATACCTACAGTGAAGCATGGGGGTGGAAACATCATGCTTTGGGGCTGTTTTTCTGCCAAGGGACCAGGACGTCTGATCCGTGTGACGGAAAGAATGAATGGGGCCATGTATCGTGAGATTTTGAGTGAAAACCTCCTTCCATCAGCAAGGGCACTGAAGATAAAACGTGGCTGGGTCTTTCAGCATGACAATGACCCCAAACACACCGCCCGGGCAATGAAGGAGTGGCTTCGTAAGAAGCATTTCAAGGTCCTGGAGTGGCCTAGCCAGTCTCCAGATCTCAACCCCATAGAAAATCTTTGGAGGGAGTTGAAAGTCCGTGTTGCCCAGCGAAGGCCCAAAAACATCACTGCTCTAAAGGAGATCTGCATGGAGGAATGGGCCAAAATACCAGCAGCAGTGTGTGAAAACCTTGTAAAGACTTACAGAAAACGTTTGACCTGTCATTGCCAACAAAGGGCATGTAACAAAGTATTGAGATGACCTTTTGTTATTGACCAAATACTTATTTTCCACCATCATTTGCAAATAAATTCTTTAAAAATCAGACAATGTGATTTTCTAGATTTCTTTTTTTTCATTTTGTCTCTCATAGCTGAGGTATACCTATGATGAAAATTACAGGCCTCTCATCTTTTTAAGTGGGAGAACTTGCACAATTGGTGGCTGACTAAATACTTTTTTGCCCCACTGTAGTCTTTTAGGCTTGTCTTAGGGATAAACAGTTACTGCGATTGCTAACATTGTGAAATAAACCAGACATTTTTTGACCAGTCACTGCTTTTGATGCTAAGAAATAAAGCCTATTCACGTCACACTAACAGCCATATCTCTCTCTCTCTCTCTCTCTCTCTCTCTCTGTCTCTGTCTCTCTCTCTCTGATTCCACAGATGCAGCCAAGAAGGCCTTCATCACAGAGGTAAGGCAGACTCTGCAATCACTTATCCACTCCCTTTTTTATTTCTGATTCTGCTCACCCAAGCCCAAGCCCTTCCTCCCACTCTCTCCACGTCGCCCTCACTCGTCCCTTTGTCTCTCCTCTCTCTCTCTCTCTCTCTGATCCACATAACCTTCAGTTTTCCCATCCTCTCGCTACACACCCCTCTCTCTCTGATCCACACCCTCTCTGATCCACACCTCTCTCTCTCTCTCTCTGATCCACACCTCTCTCTCTCTCTCTCTGATCCACCTCTCTCTCTCTGATCCACATTGCCCTCACTTGTCCCTTGCTCTCTCCTCACTCTTTCCTCTCTCTCTGATCCAGACCTCTTTGTCTCCTCAGCCCCTTTCTAATCCATGTCGTTACAACCACGCACTCAAACTGACCCCCATCCACACTCATGTCGTTACATGTCTATCCCCATTCAGTTCCCCACATAGAATATTACATAATAGGTTATGGAGTTGAGTTTAAAAACAAACCATGTATGTCAGGGAAACCGCACCCAGACACATCTGATGCTCCAGGCTGATCAGACTCCCTCTGGAATATGTGCTCAGAAGCGTTCAGAACACACGCGGCCAGCGACAGTTTGAAACCTTACGCCAAAGTGTCGTTTTTTGCTTGTAGAGATTAAACCATCTAATTAGGATAGCGAATCTTTGACACCATTGTTTCATTAGCAAATTGTATGGAATTAAATCAGCTTATTCTTAAAAATGCCACATTTTGCTTTTGGTCTGCTGGTATTATAGCCAAGGTATCAATGCAGAGTGGATGTTCTAGTGAGGCTCACGTACGTGCTTTTCGTTCTCCGCTATGCACCTGGTTCTGTCATTAAAGTGATGGACAGAATATCAAATGGAATTACCCCATCCATTCTCTGGTGTGGTGCTTCACCCGATCATTTCATCTTTAAGTAACAATGTACTGATGTTGCTGCTCTCTTTGCTGCTGTGGTGTTGTTGTTGTTGTTGTTGTTGTTGTTCCTGTTCCCTTTCTCATTCAACGCCGCACAGCATGTGCTCCCATCCTCTTTCAGTAGTCGATGTGTAACGTAAACCCTGACTCTTCTCCCTCTTTCTGTCTCTTTTCCCCTTAAACCCAACGCCTCTGCCCGTATCTCTCTCTCTCTCTCTCTCTCTCTCTCTCTCTCTCTCTCTCTCTCTCTCTCTCTCTCTCTCTCTCTCTCTCTCTCTCCTTCTCTCTCTCTCTCTCCTTCTCTCTCTCTCTCCCTCTCTCATCCTCTGTGTCTCTCGCCCCAGATGCCCTCGTCCTCGGGTCAGGTCGGCGGGGGGAAGAAGATGGGCCACAGAGGCGTGGACGCGTCGGGGGAGACCACCTACAAGAAGGTGAGGCCGGCTCTCAGGTCACCCTCCATCGACCGCCTGTTTGACCACAACAGCCTGAGGAGTCCTTAAAGGTGACACATTATACGCCCAGGTGGGAGCGTGATTAGCCATTTTGAAAATCCGCCTCTTCACAAGTGGGCGTGTCCATCTAGATCTATGACGGCTAGATGAGCAACGTTTGGTACAGTCGACTGGGTACGGCTGGCGGACTGATCTATCCAGCACACATCTAGGTGAAAACGCCCACTTGTGATGTCAGAAGAGGCAGATTTTCAAAACCGCACAGCTAACCACACTCACACCTGGTGGTATAATATGTCCCCTTTAAAGAGAGACAGACAAATGAATACTACATTGAGTGACCCGCAAGCAAACTTAACAAGCTTAACAACAATTTGTTTCTGTCCCATCGACGTTCAAAAGACCCAAGTCAATTAGTAAAGAAACTCTCACGAGTCCATACTCCACTGCTGAACCTAGTGAAATGCTGTGTGCATCATTACAAATGTACTGTTATATCTTATTCAATTGTTGACGTTTTGTTCATTCAAAAAAGTAGACACTATTTCTGATAACATTTGCATGAATCGCAAAACACAGAATTCTGAAAAGCACAAAATCTAAAACAAAACAAAGGTGGGAAAAATAAAACAGAATTTGGAAAAATATTCAACAGATTTCATAGGGCTCTAGGAACTGGGAACTGTATGACATCCAGAATGCGGGAAATCCCGTTTGAGGGTAAATTGGAGAGACCCTGATTCTCTGCCTCCATCTCTCCCGATCCCCCCGTCAGACCACATCGTCTGCCCTGAAAGGGGCCATCATGCTGGGCATCAACTACACCGTGGGCAACCTGAGCTCCAAGCCCGAGAGGGACGTGTTGATGCAGGACTTCTACGTGGTGGAGAGCATCTTCTTTCCCAGGTATCATCAGTTTTTTTTATACACAGTTACTGTTAAGTCATTTAGCATACGCTTTTATCTTAAGCGACTTAGAATAAGTACATTTGTTTAAAAAGGAGAAACAATATATTGCTATATATACATATCATCCGCTACTAGATATCAAACAAGTATATCATTATTCTTTCGGGAGGTCCTGTCTAGCTCAACTGTTAGTGCATGGGTGGCCCTCTGATATAAATACTTTTGTCAGCTTGACAGCAGTGACTCAATTCACAGTGACTCAATTTAATGAAAGTTATGCATGGGTACTTTGTTATCCAGTGCTGGGTCAGACATTCCTCATTAAGCGTATGATGCAAGGCGCTCGTCAGCCGGTTTCATTGCAATGTGAGGTGTTATTAAAACAGGGCTGACATTTCTGTGGGCACTCATCCCATAGTTCCCAGGCCAGAACATCGCACTGCTATTACCAGGAAGTTGCGATATAATGAGAAGGAGGAAAAAGTCCAAAAACGAAACCAAAAAGTCAAACATACTTAGTATAGTTGCTGTGGTTGATAAAACCGAAACGACTTTCCTCAGCGGAACAGACCAAATGTTCTTCATGGTAAATGGACTGCATCTCTACAGCGCTCTTCTAACCAGTGGCCACTCAAAGCGATGCACACGTTCACACACTGACGGCGGTGTCAACCACGCACGGCGACAGCCAGCCCGTCGGTAGAAGTCAGGGTGAGGTGTCTCGCTCGGGGACACCTCGACACTCCGCTTGGAGGAGCCGGGGATCGAACCAGCAACCTTCCGGTTACCAGCCGTCCCGTTCTCCCTCCTGAGCCACATGCCGCCCTGAGTTAGAAGTCATCGGTACGGTTCCGCCCTCGTCCTTCCACGGCGTCAACACAAGCTCTGTTTGTCTCGCCCTCCAGCGAAGGCAGCAACCTCACCCCGGCACACCACTTCCCAGACTTCCGCTTCAAGACCTACGCTCCCGTGGCCTTCCGTTACTTCAGAGAACTGTTTGGCATCCGGCCGGACGACTACCTGGTAAGACCCGAGGAGGGACCGCCGAGAAACCCACCTGGGGCAGGCCAGGGTTCAAAGGTCTTTATCTGCTGGAGTGGAGCGTGGAGGTGGTGGTGGTGATGATGATGATGGTGGTGGTGGACTGATGGTGCTGGTGGTGGACTGGTGGTGGTGGTGTTGTTGGTGGTGGTGTTGGGGGTGGTGATGATGGTGGTGGTGGACTGATGGTGGTGGTGGTGGACTGATGGTGGTGGTGGTGGACTGGTGGTGGTGGTGTTGTTGGTGGTGGTGTTGGGGGTGGTGGTGGTGGTGGTGGTGGGGGTGGTGATGGTGGTGGTGGTGGTGGTGGTGGTGGTAGGGGTGGTGCTGGTGGTGGTGGTGGTGGTAGGGGTGGCGGTGGTGGTGGTGGTGGTGTTGGGGGTGGTGATGGTGGTGGTGGTGGTGGTAGGGGTGGTGCTGGTGGTGGTGGTGGTGGTAGGGGTGGTGGTGGTGGTGTTGGGGGTGGTGATGGTGGTGGTGCTAGGGGTGGTGGTGGTGGTGTTGGGGGTGGTGATGGTGGTGATGGTGGTGGTGGTGGTGGTAGCGGTGGAGGAGTAGGGGAGATGTAAAGGTCATGTAAACAGAGAGGCAAGAGAGACAGAGTCGGGGGAAACAAGCGGTAAGGGGTGCAGGGAAGGACAGCGATGGCGGCGGTGAGAGTGAAGTGGTCCGCAGCATTGATTAATGGAGAACAACAGGGACAAAGGAAAATGGGATTAAAAACTCGGGGCTGGCGGTGTTTGGACCGGAGGAGAGAGAGAGCCGAGAGAGGAGGGAGGCAGAGGCAGAGAGATGGAGGGCGCTTCGGCGGGGGGGGGGGGGGGGGGGGGGGGGGGGGGGGTGTTGGGGAGAAAGGCGAGGGGGGGGGGGGGTCTGTAGCTTGTCAGTACACATTAGCACTGAGGTCGCATGAGTCACTGTTCTGCCTATAGCAGTCTGGCAGAGCACGTGGATGCACACACACACGCAAAGACACACACACACACACATGTGAAAGACACTCACGCACACACACACACACACACACACACACACACACACACACACACACACACACTATTCGCACTCTCCCACACACACACACACACACACACTTACATACACACGCATGCAGACACACATACCCACCACACATAGAATCACATACATCCTCTCACAAACACATGCAAAAGCTTAGTCATGCTTAGTGTGGCCTACATGTGCATTCGTCCTCTTTCCTCCTGATGCATTACCCCTCGGTTAACATGGCCACCGGGGCCCCATCCCTCTAGGGGCCAACCTTTCTCCCCTATTTTCCGGGTCACCTTCACCCATGCTCTAACCACATTTAGCCAGGAGGACATACATGGGAGGTTTTCCTGTTTGATAGGTTGACCTACAGCTGTCACGCTCTCTTTGTAGCTTTACTCAAAGGATTACAAGGGCTTCCTGTTTTGGGGGATCTAGCAGGACTCAATGTCTGTCTGTCTGGGTGCTGCTGTCGTAAGGACATGTGGGTTTAAAGGTGTGAGAGGAACGATTCAGACAGAACGGACTGTGTCAGTCCGTTCTGTCTGTGTGCAGGAATGTGTGTGCACCTCTATAAATCTGTGTGTGTGTGTGTGTGTGTGCGCCCGCCTGTGTGTGTGCGGTTGTCTGTCTGTGTGTGTCTCAGCATGCGTTTGATGGGTTAGTGAAAGCGTCTCATTACAACACCAGAGATATCTTACTGTGGATCTAATGAGGATTCGCTCCACCCTCTTATGTGCTTTCAGTGGGGGGTTCTTTGACGGTGATCTGTTTCGCTTTCTGAGCGTGTGCAGAAAACGTGTACTTCTTATGTCGCATTGGGAGTACTGCAGTCTCACGACGCGACAATGACTGCTGTGTTAACTGTCTGACGTTTGACGCCTTGAGTCCTGACTGTCTTTTCTGCGTGTGTGTGTGTGTGTGTGTGTGTGTGTGTGCACGTTTGTGTGTGTGCGTGCAGTACTCGCTGTGTAACGAGTCCCTGATCGAGCTGTCCAACCCTGGGGCCAGTGGCTCCGTGTTCTACCTGACCAAAGATGACGAGTTCATCATCAAGACGGTCATGCACAAGGAGGCCGAGTTCCTGCAGAAGCTGCTGCCCGGATACTACATGGTGAGCACTCACGCACACACATGCATGCACATGCACACACACACGCACACACACAAATGAATGCACGCACGCAAGCACACACACACACACACACACACACAAAGCATTGTAATTAGAAATCCACGACTGCCAAACCCACAGACACAGGCATACCGATACGTGTGCCTCGTAAGCACACACACACACACACACACACACACACACACACACACACACACACACACACACACACACACACACACACACACACACACACACACACACATGCGCAAACACACACACACACAGATAAACCCATTCGGTGCATTCTGTGTTCCCACACACCTTACTCATACTTTCACCTCAACTCCCTAAATCTGATGTTTTCTTGGGAGATTGTTCTTGATGATCACATCTCAGATGCTCTGATTCACAAGAGACCTCTCCCTCCACACGTGACCTTCGGTACCAGATAAAGCTCTAGCCGTGGGTGTCAGAGGTCAAACCTCTATTTATAAGGTCTGCAGCCTCAGTCTCAGCCTGCTCAGAGAGTTACAGTGGCCGGATGTACGGTGCGGTTGATATGCCCAACAGAGCATGACTCCCACAGAGACCCCCGCCTCACCCACCCTCTCTGTGGGGGGGATGGTTTCACTCACAGCAGACGCTCCATGTAAGTCCATGTCGTTATTTCAGTCTCTCCGGTTCAAGCCCGGACACAACGAGCCGCCCAGGTCTCGCCGTGTTTGGGTTCACTTCTGGTCGGCCGCAGAGCGTTCATTGACCATTCATGGAAATAACAGCGGGGGACTAAATACAAGCACAGGAAGTCGCCACACATTTAAACATTTCCCCCCTCTTTTCTCTGTGTTCTGGGACTTTTGGAGATGTTGCGGTAGGTCGGAGTTCATGCTTTTCCCATTCCGACTTTCCACCTCCGACGTTAACGAACGCAGCATCACCCTGCATGTGTTTTGCGATGAGCTAGTCATGCGATGGTACTGGATCGGCGCATAGACTTGTGTATTTGCCGATACCTGATATCGGAGGAATTCCCGATACTAGTATCGGGATCGGTACAACTCTGCCTTTTTAGTGGAAGCAAAGAGAGGCTGACTCGTGGGGAGTGGGTCCGGCCTGGAGCCGGTTAATGGACACCAGCAGGCTAATGGATACCAGGGCTGTCATACCTGCAGACAGCCAGGACCTTCAGACAGAGATAATCTATAGCGCTGGTATTTTTAATACCATTGGTCTTTGCACAGTGGACAATTTTTTTGCCAAGGTGACTCCAGGTCGCCTGCGGACATTGCAAAAACAGCATCTAACACTCCTGTGTGTCTATGTATTTGTACATGTATATATATGCATATATACATGTGTATATACATGCATATATTCCTCTGTGTTGGCATGAGCTAGACACATGAGGATGAAATGGCATACTAAGCTTTTCAGGGTTCTTTCCACCCGTTAAAATTTGTGTTCCTGCTCCCAAAAATAGCATGCCGTAAGGACAATAATGACTAGCATCCAGTGGCTTTGACTACAATAGTCCTTTTCAGAGTTACAGAGGAACCATTTAATACAGTAGAGCTGCATCTATTAATTAGGAAGCTGAATGACCTCAATGCCCGCCCTGTCATTATGAGATGGTAAATTTACATTTACATTTAAATTGAGGGCCTTTAGCAGACGCTTTTATCCAAAGCGACTGACATGAGGTACATTTGTCATAAGAAAGAGAAACAATATTGCCGTTGGTACAGTAAGGATGTTCACAGAACCAAGTGCCAAGCACGTACAATTGTTATGTTAACCCATTCCCTGTGTTCAGCAAAGCTATCTAGGATAAGATGCTGCACAATGCTAAGTACTATTTTTAAGTGCAAGGACGTACAACATACAATAAGTGCATACATGTATCTGGCATGTTTTTCTTTTGGCAGAAAGGGTAAAAGCCCAAGCCATAATTTCCACTTTGTTGGACAAGAAAGTATTGTATCTTGTATCTTGAATCTCGAGTAAGGGTTAGTAACCGTATCCCTCGGTATTACTCCCAGTGGCGGCAGACTAAAGGCAGTGGAACAGCTACACCTGTCAGCCACAGCTGACTGGGTCAAGTGGCCTGCCTGAGGAACAGAGAGATATAATAGGCCCATCCTCCCCCATTCTCCCCTATCCCCCCGTCTCCTCTCTCCCATCGGTCCCTCTCGTTGTGTTAGAGATGTTCAGATACCATTTTTTCCTTCCCGATACCGACTCCAAATCCTGAACTTGAGTATCAGCCGATACCGAGTATATACCGATACAGCAGCTAGCATTGTGACTACTTATGACACTGGTTCTTATCGAAGGGTTCACTTCTCACTCTTCTCACTTATGTCGACAATTCGTTTTTTCAGAAGTAGATAATTTACATTTATAAACTATAATAATAGTACCTTTGCATTCTTCTCTTTAAGTATGAGCATCCATGTTTTTCCGACTTTTCCCATTCCAACTTTCAATCCCTGACTGTTAACAAATGCAGCATAACACTGCACAGGTGTGTGATGTTCTTTGCCTGTGTAGTAAATGAGCTAGTGATGGTATCGGACTGGTTCATAGACTTGCGTACTCGCCGATACCCGATACTGCATTGTAGGCAGTATCGGAGGAATTTCAAATTCTGGTATATCGTATCAGAACAACCCAGTCTCCATGGCCAACAACAGCAACTACTCTGTTGTCTGTTGTTCCTACGTCTTACCCACAATGCCCCTGGTTTTGACGTGTTTACTTGTTATGGATACAGTGGCCCAATCTCACTGGCGTACAGATGTCACGTGTGGCTGAAGGCTGGTGCTTCTCTCTCCCTCTCTCCATCTCCATCTCTCTCTTCTTCTTCCTTGCTGTCTGTCTTGCACACATTGTTCCTCTGTCGTGCTCTCTCCCTCACTCACTGACTCCCTCTTTCTTTCTTCCCCCACGCCCTCATCCCTCTCTCTTTTTCTCTGTCTCGCTCTCTCTATATCCATCTATTTTTCTGTGTCTTGCACATATTCTCTCTCTCTTTCTCTCTTGCTTTCCTTCTGCCTACCGCGCTCTCCATCTCTTTATGCAACCCTAACACTCCCAGCTAAAGGCAAGGCATATCCATCCAGTAAAGTACAGCCAATAGCCCTTTTTGTCTTTTAGTTCTAGTTCCGACCTTACCTTTTATATTTTCTGACGTTGTCCAGCTCGCCCCTCCTCTCCTTCCCCTCCTCTGTGCAGTATATCACACCTGCCAGCTCTGCTTTATCTCAGTGGGAACCAGCAGCGGCTCATCTCCAATCTCTCATCTCGCTAATGGGGCCACGCTGGCACAGATCCCAAGGTCACTGCAGGTCCTTTTGCTCGTTTTTTCTCTTCTTCACTGTGTGCCCCGCCCGACTGACCTCATTTGTCTGGATTGACTGGGGCAATATTTAGCCGAGAGATGCCCCGGAGAGGGATAACCCCCCTTTGATAGAGTGAATACTCAATGGATTGATGTGTCACCCGCTTTTTGGGTCCGGGCTCCACTGGTACACAGTCTGGGAGGCTGCTTGCGCTCTGGTTTGTGTGGAGTTAGTAAATATTTCCCTGGAAGAACCGCTGTACTTGACCTAGCTTACCAGTCCCCGCTCACACCATTTGGAGTGGCTGCCGTGTTGACAGTGGCAGTACACTTGTGACCAACAAACTATTTTCCTTCCTGAAGAGACCCCTTGTACTCGAGGAATTTCACCACTAAAAGCACTCAATGTTTTCATTTGAAAGACTTCTCTACCGATTCTGCTTTCTGCCAGCATAGCAGAGACTTGCTTATACTGAACTCCGCCTTACTGAAACAAAAAAATACATGCATTACCTGTAACGACTGGGTGAGCACTCAATGGCGCGACTCAGGAGGCAAAAGCCTTGGTAGAAGTAATTGTCTTAACTAGCACTTAGTGGTTAGAACATGAGTAATCAGTTGACGATCCAGGTAAACAATCCATCAGGGAGAAGACGAAGGCGTACTGGGTCGGTACACGGGCAATCAATTGGAGATCAGTCAAACAATCTGGCAGGGATAAGGCAAAGACATAGTCGGGAGTAAACAGGCAAGAGTCAGAAAACCGGGAACTGTAAATATCACTCTGGAAAATAGCGTTACAGAGAACAAAGACGATCTGGCCCAGAGAAAGGGGAACGCGGCGACTAAAAACACTAGGAGGGGAATGTTAATGAGCGACCAGCGAAGACAATTTTAGTGAGGACAATCAGAGAAACATGAAGACAGTGGGTGATAAAATCAACAAAGGGGGCGAGATGTGACATTACCGATGTATCTTACCCTCCTGCCTCCTCTCTCTGCTCTCTCTCTCTCTCTCACCCCGCCGGTCTGCGACGCCAGAACCTGAACCAGAACCCGCGGACCCTGCTGCCCAAGTTCTTCGGCCTCTACTGCGTCCAGTCGGGGGGCAAGAACATCCGCGTGGTGGTGATGAACAACGTGCTGCCGCGGGTGGTGCGCATGCACCTCAAGTACGACCTGAAGGGCTCCACCTACAAGCGCCGGGCGTCCAAGAAGGAGCGGGAGAAGGCCCGGCCCACCTTCAAGGACCTGGACTTCATGCAGAACCTGGAGGAAGGCCTGATGCTGGACCAGGACACCTACAGCGCCCTGGTCAAGACCCTGCAGAGGGACTGTCTGGTGAGGGGGGAGCGACGGCGCTGGAGGAGGGGATGAATGGCTTGGGGTCATTGGGAGTGGATGGGGTGGTGTGTGTGTGTGTGTGCGTGTGTGCGTGCGTCCGTGTGTGATTGGGTGGAGCTCTGGTTTGTGTGTTTGTGTGTGTGTGTGTTTGTGTGTGTGTGGGTGTGTGCGCGCGTGTGATTCTGTGGTGCTGTGGTGTGTGTGTGTGTGGGTGTGTGGGTGTGTGTGTGTGTGTGTGTGAGTGTGTGATTGTTTGTGATTTTGTGTGTGATTGTGTGTGTGTGTGTGTGGGTGTGTGCGCGTGTGATTCTGTGGTGCTGTGGTGTGTGGGTGTGTGTGTGTGTGTGTGTGTGTGTGTGTGTGTGTGTGTGTGTTAGCCCGCCTGATATCCCATGCATGTTTGTGTGTTTATGGAGGAAATGACAGACATCGGGGTGGATCAGCTGTGTCAACAACTCTCTATTTCTCTCTGTTCAAACCGATGATGGAAGTGCAGCTCTCTGCAGTGGCTGAGCGTAGAGTAAACTATAAATAGACCCGAGCTGTGACTGACACATCCAGGGCTCTGGAGAAATGGGATGGAGGGAGGAGGGAGGAAACCAAACGCAAGGCCAGGAATTTTATGGGATGGTTTGGTGCGTCCGGAACACCCCCGCCCTATAAATTAGTCAGTTTTTTACGAATCGGCAGTGAAGACTGGTGTTTGAAGGACTTTCCTTGTCCAACCAATCATTGAATTGCATGTCATAGTGAATCGCATGTCATGTCGTGTGTGTGTGTCACACACACACACACACACACACACACACACACACACACACACATACAGGCATATGTGGTTTACGAGACCAATCTTGCAAATTCATGCGTGGCGGTGGTTTATGAGACCACACCTAACGCAGCATCTGCCGAACTTAAAAGACATATCAAAAATTTTCATTTTATCTGCAGAACACAAATCTGACTTCAAAATCATAATTTCTCTTTTAGAAAAATATGTGACATTTCACAGGCTTACGGGGTCAGACAAATTGTGGTTTGTGAAACCAACAGTGTTTATGAGGCCTGTTTACATATAACACACAAACACAAACCAGGTTATGGTATAAGAGGACTGACCAACATTACAAGGCCTGTTGACATGTAACACACAAAAACAAACCAGGTAATGGTATAAGAGGACTGACCAACATTACAAGGTCTACAAGAATATAATACTATATTTAATCTCTTAAAAACCCTTTTTAAGATCCACTCCAATCCTCCTTTTTAGCTATTTTCACTCTCAATGGCCTTTAAATTGTTGTTATGAAGTTTTAAGCCTAGATAATAAAACCTGTGCCATTTTCCAAGACTCTCCTTCTGCAGAGGGCCAGTTGCTCATTAGCAATGCGACTCTGAGTCGTGGGCGGAGGTGGTGCTGCTGCTCTGCACCCTCCCCCTCACACGCCACATCTCAACCGAGGAAAAAAAAAATAAGTTAGTAGCAAGTTTAGGTCAAAGCAATCTGTACCCTGCATCCAATGCTCTCTGCTGCTGTCCCCCTCACAGGGGAGCCTTCTAGTCAGTACAAAGATTACATGCAAAACTGCAAGTTTTTAGTATCGCATGAAAGAATTTACTCTTCAGGTTAAGAGAATATACAAATAAATCTGAGTTAGATTGATAATCGGATCACAAATGAATGAATGAATGACAACCATTACTTCCTCAACTTGAGGAGAAACCAGACGCTGACGGTACATGTGCAGCTCATCATGCGCTGATTGTTTGCATTATTTATTCATTTCAAGATTATGACAGAGAATAGCTGCGTTATACGCCAATCTATTGTTTGACCTTTTGTTTACTCTAAGCAGCACTTGTTAGGGAATTCCATCATCATTCCATCATTAAGATGCACTGGGTCCAACTCGGCTTTGCAGTCATGGCAAGGCCACACCAAACATTGGGTGTAGACACAGAGATATTGCTAAGCAGTGAGTCTGCTCCTTTTGGGGAAAACAGGAGTCATTCTGATAGCATTGCTAAAGCAGCCGCACTCAGATATGTGTTTGACTGTTTTCCCTGAGCGGGGTAAAGTTAACTGGAGTCAGAGGTTTGATATTATGTTGGATGGAGGACAAAGGTCCTGAGTAGACTAAATTCTGACATTATCTGTGTTGTGGTTTCCCCAGAGGACAGACACTTCAGAAATGAAAGGAGCATCAGAACATAACGTGTACTGATCATTCATTCACGTCTCCTTGATCAAGTAAATATACCTTTTCAACGCAAGACATCCTGGACTCCCGTCTACTCTCTCCACTGACATATGGGGCTGCATGATTAAAATCTCTAACAGCACGTAAAAAAAGTAATTGTAATTGTGCTTCTTGAATGGATTGTTTATTTCTTCTTATTGTTTATGGACGCTGCGATGCAGTATTCGTATTTTTCCTTTATGATTTGTTAAGGTTATGAACCTGAAACTGAACCTCCTTCTAAATTAACAAATTCAATTAAGAAAAGGAAAAGGAACTGAGTTGTCTGCGCGTCATCTGTTGTTTTCTAGGACTTTCAAGTTTGGCATGTTGAGGAAGAGTAACAAACACAATCTGTTGTATGACACCATAGATATATTCTAAAAAGACAACACGAAAAATGGAGTGCAAATGCAGCAGTTGTTGGTGTTGGAGCCTTACCCAACCATAAAAATGTGGTAGACGTTAGAGGTGGATGTTTTGGGCCGATATCCGATACCAATCACAAGGTCTATTTAAAGCCTTCAATTTTTTGTGTAGCATTACATATTGATGTATCTATTCTTAAGAACATTAACTATCACAATTAAGAGATTTCAATTTCAAAAAATTTATTCCATCGGGGTAATGTGCAACATTGAACATATTAATATATAAAAAAAACATTAAACATTAAAAACACTAAACGTAATAATATATTTTAACAATCAAGAACTGAACAAGTTGAACAACGCTGGCTATGTAGATATGGTTACTCCAAATATTTTGGATCGTTCTTTTTTTTAGTGCTGGCTCACATTCTTTGCAGAGGGAACACTCTTTCTTGGAGGCCAAATGGCCTTTAATTACATGAGACTTGAAGTGTCTCATCACAGCATTTTCTTCTGCTTTTGTCCATGGTCTTCGTGTATTGGCTTTAGGGACTGAAAACAAACAAGATGACATAATTGTTTGTTAGTATGGCTGACTACATTTGATGATGACCTTTCTCTATAGGCCTAGAAACTGCCGAAGGTTACGCACTGGAAATTATAAACTTGATATGTATTAAAATTCAACTTGATCGTACCCTTAAGTACAGGAAGGAGTCTGTCACCTTCAGGAGTGTCCATGTCTGAAAAATATGTAACAGGAGAGCATAGTAGATGCATTTTAATAAATAGTATCTGTTGTTCAATTTTGTAATGCAATATATTGAACATTATTTACAGTTGGTTATTTTTACTGTAAATATGTTCGACATTATTGAGGACAAGAAACCTGGCCCAGAGAGCAAGTTCAATAACACTAACTTCCAACATCAGTTAGCTCAATGAAAGCAGAAATAGATCAGACTGTTAAATTGTATTGAAAGCTCATATCCTGATCCAAGAAAAGTTTCAGGGTTCTAGTGATTTTTAGTCAAAAATTTGTTTTTAGATTTCTGTTTCACATTTATCTGCAGCCGTCAAAGAGGATATGTTATGGCCATTTCCACTGTTCATCGTTTATTCTTGGTGTCTGCTAAAATAGATTTATATGCATCAATGTTCCAAAACGTCATTACTTTTATTATACTGTACATTTTACATTGAACTCTAGGGATCAGCCTCTGTCTGAAAAAAAAATAACGTCACGTTTTACAATGGGGTAACTGAGTTACAAACGCAATCTTTGTTTGAATCTACTCTGACACAGTGTATTCATTGACAAACCTTTTTGAGCAAGATTGTGGGAGACACAAAATCTGACCACAATTGACCATAAACTACTGAAACTGACTCTTAAAATGCCCTAAAACTGAAAAAAATTAAATGAATAAGATTAAAGCTTATTGTGATTTGGAAGCCTTTACGAATTGGCTCCAATGCAAACACAACTCTTCCTATCAATAAATAAATAAATAAATAACAGGTAATGAAAACGAGCGTAATAAAAAAAGTAAAATTATTAGATGAAAATGAGATATTATGATAGAAAATGACAATCATGAGGAAAGAAGGTGATATTCATAAGATCTGCTAACTCACTCATCAAATATCATCTCATCATTACTGTACAGATTCAAATATTTGCTGTTTTTCCTCAATGAGATGAAGGCATTTCTTGATGAAAACGTTGTGAAATTTGATCCTAAATCTGCTTTTGCCAAAAGCCAATATTTAAAGTCATACAAAACTGATGTGACATACTGTATTTTACTGTATGACCTTGTATGCCTAACTCTGTCCTTATAAACCATCACTGGGCCACACACAAACACACACACAAGTCTTTGTACTAAAGAATTGGTTACACTGTTTCACTGTTGTCCTCATATGCCAAACACTGGCCTCAA
Organism: Pollachius pollachius; assembly: GCF_949987615.1. NCBI lineage: Eukaryota > Metazoa > Chordata > Actinopteri > Gadiformes > Gadidae > Pollachius > Pollachius pollachius. Next base: position 23,195,545 of record NC_136940.1, read on the forward strand.
ACACCATGATCATGCAAACACAAAAAACACACAAGCCATACTGAATCCTAGTCACATACGGAAGCAGTATTTTGCATTGTTTCAGGCCATTTTAAAGCACTTCCTTTGTTTGAATCTACTCTGACACAGTGTATTCATTGACAAACCTTTTTGAGCAAGATTGTGGGAGACACAAAATCTGACCACAATTGACCATAAACTACTGAAACTGACTCTTAAAATGCCCTAAAACTGAAAAAAATTAAATGAATAAGATTAAAGCTTATTGTGATTTGGAAGCCTTTACGAATTGGCTCCAATGCAAACACAACTCTTCCTATCAATAAATAAATAAATAAATAACAGGTAATGAAAACGAGCGTAATAAAAAAGGTAAAATTATTAGATGAAAATGAGATACTATGATAGAAAATGACAATCATGAGGAAAGAAGGTGATATTCATAAGATCTGCTAACTCACTCATCAAATATCATCTCATCATTACTGTACAGATTCAAATATTTGCTGTTTTTCCTCAATGAGAAAAGGCATTTCTTGATGAAAACGTTGTGAAATTTGATCCTAAATCTGCTTTTGTCAAAAGCCAATATTTAAAGTCATACAAAACTGATGTGACATACTGTATTTTACTGTATGACCTTGTATGCCTAACTCTGTCCTTATAAACCATCACTGGGCCACACACAAACACACACACAAGTCTTTGTACTAAAGAATTGGTTACACTGTTTCACTGTTGTCCTCATATGCCAAACACTGGCCTCAAACACCATGATCATGCAAACACAAAAAACACACAAGCCATACTGAATCCTAGTCACATACGGAAGCAGTATTTTGCATTGTTTCAGGCCATTTTAAAGCACTGCCTTTGTTTGAATCTACTCTGACACAGTGTATTCATTGACAAACCTTTTTGAGCAAGATTGTGGGAGACACAAAATCTGACCACAATTGACCATAAACTACTGAAACTGACCTAAAAATGACCTAAAACTGACCAAAAACTGAAAAAAAGGAAATTAATAAAATTAAAGCTTATTGTGATTTGGGGGCTTTGAGAGACAAGACATCAGACATGGTCAAATCTCAAATCAAACCCTTACAGTACGCAATACATACAGGGTTTAAAGCAAAAGCTTACCTTTGATGGGGCTGATGTATCTCGAGACACACAACGCGCTGTCCTTCTTCTGCCTTACTTGATGTTGTGCTGCACAAATCGGGTCTATTCTGCCTCGCCTCACTGCAAAATATTGTTTCAAGTTAGTCCTTACAAATATATAGCATTATCAGAACTCATTTTAGCTGTGGCCTAAAAAAGTATTGTTAGTCACCGACACAGCTTAAAGATGTACTGAACTGAAATTTGAGTTTAGTTTAGTTTAGTTGATATAACAGATGTATTGTCTGCCTTCTCAATGGTACAATAACTAAAAAGTGCTGAACTTGCTAAAAGGGATTAAATTGTACGGTGAAAGGGGTGTAAGTGTTGATTATGTTGTATTTCAACAATCAGGTACGTCACTGGCGTGGTAACCTACTCCTACTCTGTGGCTCTAGCAGCCATAGCAGGTAATGAGTCAGGCTCTGAGGCTCGCTGAAATGGCTACGGAAAATCAAACAACCAGTTTGACAGGAGGATCATCTTATTGCAGTCCCCCTGGTTGCATTAATGAATTATAAAGGGCCAAGGGAGCTGGGGTAATCATACATTTCCACAGGGTACCTTTGAATCGGTCAGTTTTAACGCTGCCTTGGCTGGCAGCGTTAAAACTGACTAACCCTCCGATGTCAATCAGCCCCTGTCATGTCAATCTCCACAAGCTAGCACTCCAACCATAAAGTGTATAAACTATTACTCAGACGATATCACAGATCTATGTTTCCAAGCTGCTAATTAAACCACGGGGGGGGGTCAGTAAACAGAAGTTCCACAAATGTCCCTTTCTACTCACCCTGTTGTTCACTGACTAGCCGATTGCTGATGCAGAGGGAGTTAAACTCTAAGAAGTAGTTTCATAGTAAGATTTATCTGTGCAATATCCATCAGGGCAATATCCATCAACATCCACCAGAAAGTAAACCTCCAACATCCACCTAAAGTAAACGTGACACTCGTGAATCCGCCTCGCATATACGCTCATCCGCGAGTGTATCTCCCAAAGTGCATCTAACATGTCTTTCGGGTCCCGTCCACCCGGGGACGATTTTTTTGTGAAACTATGTCTTTAATAACCATGTTATTAGGCAGATAATAAACCATGTTATTTCATAGGTCCATGGTCCCAGGGTGCTATGGGACCTATGCGGTTTCGTGTTAGGATTCATGTGGACGCCTGAAGCTACGGTAGAGTTGCGTTGAAAGTTACAGGTTTTTTTTTGTATTATTTTTGTAGCTCTAAATACAGCCCCTTGGTCAATTGAATTACTAGTTGTACATTAAAAAGTATTTCTACTCAATCTAAAAGGTTAAACAACTACTATCTCCTCCTCGACTTGAATGTTTTTATATAGCACGCAGGTGCGCGCAGGCTTGACTCGCTTTTTTTTGTGGAGAACCAGCGCCTTGAATATGTAGGTACTACAGCGTTTGCACAGCTCGCTGCGTTTCCGCAATGAGTCGGTCTTTACGGAGATATTCCTGAAACGCATCGAAGGAAAACGGAGGGGGAATGATCGTTTTAGCCTTGTTACTTGGTTGCTATTTATGGGGCGCGCCAGTGTCTCCGCTCGGACGTCCCTTGGAGAGAACATGGCCACTTCCAAAACCTCTCTCTCGCCGCACAGCATCCGAAATACCCTATGCATGGTTATGCAACCTAATCCCGCCATTAGATGGTCACGGTTGACCAGGACCTCTCGGCAGCAGACCGATTCAATGGCAGTGTCCATGCTCCGGCAGCACCCACCCTCAATCAAATTATTGCTCTGACTCAGTCTGTTGTTTTAGAAATCGGTCGCTTTTAGCGATAAAAACAGAATACAATCCCGATCTAAAACCGGTACAAAGCTCGTTTATATGCCCAAAATACAGCTGAAATCATAGCTATAACCATAACTTCATATCAAACTTCATGAAGCAGCTCATAAACGATAATTCGGGATTATAGAGCACCAATATTTTATGCAAACAACACAACCTACCCCTCGAATAAAAGCGCAGATTACAGAGTAGGCCTAGAGTGTGTAGTTATCAGATAACTCCCTAAGGTCTTTGAGTAACCTGTTAGCTAGCAACCAGCATGAACATTAATTCATGCTGGCAATAAGATAAGATAAGGCAAGATAGAAGAGCAGCAATAAGAAGAAGAATAGAGAACAATAAATAATAAGTACAAAAAACTTACTTTTTCAAGTTCATTGTGCTTGTCCGGCTGGTCCACACTGCAAGCCTGCGTTGTGTATATTTTCCCGCGTTGTGTATATTTCCCGCGTTGTGTATATTTTCGCGGGAAATTGTGTATGTTTTCGCGGGAGTGTGTGTACTTTGCAATGTCACTTGCAGCCTGAGGTGGCGCTGTCGGACACACACGTCCTGGTCTCACAAACACGTCCTGCCTTGTGAGACCAATTTGTGTGAACCTCAGAAAGGCAGGGGGTGGGCCATAAAAGTAAAACAACTATATTAACTCATAACACTAGAAACTATGTAATCACACATATCTTCAAAATGACTGAAACAATTAATATTCAATAATTATAACAATATAAAGTTTTAGGTTTACGAGACCATCAAAATTGGTTCCATAACCCGATTGGTCTCGTAATGCTGGTGAGTAAACCTGAAAATTGGTCTTGTAAACCATGTATGCCTACTCACACACACACACACACACACACACACACACACCCCATTTGACCACGCCTGTATACCGGTGTTTATGCATAACAAGTGAGACTATCTTACGCAATGGAGAAAGTTTCTTGCAGGTCTGAATCCATCTTTGGTCGTGTAGACAGCTTTTTAAAAGTAGTTTGATGACTCTATGCTGCAAGGTGAAGTCGGTCAAAAACATTCATTACTCCATGCCACCCCTTCAACCATTCTGCATACCCCGCCGTTCAATCCGTCATCCTTCCAGCTCCTCAGCCCACCTGTGTGTCATGGGACCTGATGTGTTTATGATGGAGGGTTCGCCTCGGTGCCTGTATTTATGTATGTATGTATGAATGTATGTCTGTATGTCTGTATGTATGTATGTATGTGTATGCCAATTATGGCACCCATTGCAATCCTGATCATCCCTGGAAAGAGGGATCCCCCACTCTGAAGGAGGGATCCCCCACCCTGAATTCTTCCTCAAGATTTCTTCCTTGCTAATAAAGGGAGTTTTTTCTTGCCCTCAGGGGGGCTAGTGTCGGGGGGTGTCGTATATATATGACCTGTTAAGCCCTTTGCGACAAGTACCTGTACCTGTCTAAGTGCTAAACACAATGTCATTGAATTGAATTGTATTGACTTGATGCGGTGCAGGTCCTGGAGAGCTTCAAGATCATGGACTACAGCCTGCTGCTGGGGGTCCACAACATGGACCAGGCGGAGCGGGAGCGGCAGATGGAAGGCTCCCAGGGGGACAGCGACCAGAAGAGGCCCATGGCCCAGCAGAAGGCCCTCTACTCCACCGCCATGGAGTCCATCCAGGGGGGCGCGGCCCGCGGGGAGTCCATCGACACCGACGACACGTACGTCTCGTCCCCCCCCCCCCCACCCCCGGGCTCAGCGTTCACCCTCTGGGCCGCTTACCGGCCCCTGGGAACGTTTGAACCGGCCCTCACACTGAAACGCCTTTATTTTAATATTTGAATGCATTTGTAATTCACAGCGCTTTTATTTTTGTGTTAAAGGTGACATATTATACCACCAGGTGTGATTAGCCAACACAAGCCGTTTTGAAATTCTGCCTCTATTGACATCACAAGTGTAAGTGTCCACCTAGATGCGTGCTGGATAGATCAGTCGAGCAGCCTACCCACTGGACTGTAGCAAACGTTGCACATCTATCCGTCCTACATCTAAGTGGACACGCCCACTTGTGATGTCACTAGAGGCAGATTTTCAAAACGCCTTGTAATGGGTAATCACACTCACACCTGGTGGTATAATATGTCACCTTTAAGGTCTTATGGCTTTTGTAACTATAATATGTTTAATAATGTCGTCGATCAATTACCGAGAGATGCCCCGGAGAGGGAAAGCCCCCCTTTGATAGAGTGAATACTCAATGGGGTGATGTGTCACCCGCTTTTTGGGTCTGGGCTCCGCTGGTACCAGTCCCCGCTCACACTATTTGGAGTTTTGAAATTCTGCCTCTATTGACATCACAAGTGTAAGTGTCCAGCTAGATGTGTGCTGGATAGATCAGTCGACCAGCCTACCCAGTGGACTGTAGCAACGAGCAAGACAAACTCTGTGGCCCTGTGACAGCCATCTCTGTACAAAACTATCTTGGTTAAAAGAACTGGAAGTGACGATTTTATCCTTCCCAACATGATTCACTATCCGGCACCACTTATTGTTGAACCCCAGTTAAGCGAGTGTGTGGTAAACTCAGGATAATGGTCTGCTGTTGATCCAACAACAAGAGACATTGAAGGCAGGCATTTATACTCGCAAACAATAACATCCCAAGACTTTCTATCTGAACAAAATGTCACCGTTTTCAAAAAGCATTACACATGTTTTTGAGATGCCCTCGGCAGCCAAAAAGCTGCCTCAGGAATTCTAGTGGCTCCGTATTGGAGACACCAGAACAGATGGGGAAGGAAATAAAAATGATTTATTAATGTTGCCTCTTCTACCCCAGTTAAAGTATGTTTTAGTAATGATAAACATAATTCATAAATCACTCAATGTCTGTGCCTCAATTTGTAAAATGGGATAGCAGATCCTAAAGTCTCCAGTCTAATAAAAGCATAAAACAATGTTTATTAAGCTCTTTGCATGACATTTTTTCGGCCGAAACGTGGTTGTTTCTACATTACCTCTAAAAATAGCTTAACAATCAGAGGAATCATGCATGTCTTCAAATTATCCTTCATCGTCTCCGCTCATTACCGCCCATAACCCCCCCATTTTCTCCCTCTGTGGTTAGGATGGGGGGCATCCCAGCGGTAAACGGGAAAGGGGAGCGACTCCTGCTCTACATCGGGATCATCGACATCCTGCAGTCCTACAGGTAAGGCCCTCGGTGGGGCACGGACCAATCACAGCGTCCGCTGCCACAGCGCTCAGCCAATCACTGAGCCAGATGTATCGATAGTGAATAGATGACCAGAGAGAGGGAGGACGGGATCCCGTGATGCATTGTGGGTGTGGCGTGAGAGGAGTGATCCCTCTTCGCCGGCGTGTTCTCACAGTCTCGTCTCGCGGGACGATGGTGTTGCCGTGACTCCCTGATGTGTGATGTGCGTCAAACCAAGCCAACTTGACTGAGAAACCGCTCAAAGCAATTAGAGTAAAAAAAATGCATATTGCTTGTCTGGATTTACCTTCCTAGATTGCGCGTTAATATCAATAGCACTCTTGCAGAAAAAGACAAAACATAAGTAGAATAATAGTCAGGTCAATTTAAAACCTATTTTGAAGCGATACAGTATTTTGAAACTGCACAAATCGTCATATCGTTATAATCGCTTTAATCGCTTACAACCACATTATCGAGAGTAGCGCACGTCTCGGGGGAGAGGGCTTAATGAGATCGGACAGCTTACATAAAGAGTTAATTGAATCCGTCCCTCGCAAACACGCTGCGGACCCCGGCCCCGTGGCCCCGGCTCTCAGAGTCAGAGTGTGTCAGTCTGACAAAGCCACGCTAACCGGCTGACAACGCTTCCTCTTCTGCTTCCTCCGCTGCAGGCTAATCAAGAAACTGGAGCACACATGGAAGGCTCTGGTCCACGATGGGGTGAGTGTGTGTGAACGGCTGTTCAAACATTGGCCCCGCTGCGCCTTCCAGATGTGTCACTCGGAGCGGAGTCTTGGGTTGTGTTTACACGTCGTCCGTCCCTCGGCTGTCTTTCTCTCCGGTCACCACGGAGACAGCCTGATCTAAACGACAGTGGATTTTAAGGGAACGATTTCGAATCCCCTTGTCGTCGAGATGTGGCCGGCCTCGGAGCCCAGTGAAAGCTCGAGGTCTGTCTGTCCGTGTACCTTTCAGCTTAGCGGGGCGCCACATCCAACACATCCAGGCTCAGTTAATCTGTGTCACACTTTACATGAACCCACTCTTTCTCTCTTTCATTTTTCTTTCCTTGTTTCGTTCTTTTATCTCCGCCGGGTTCTTTAAATCCTTCTCTCTACATCAGCAGCAGGCTGGTCTTAATATAGGGTCCTTTTGTCGCTCTCATTCTCTCTCATTCTGCTCTCTCTCTCTCTCTCTCTCTCTCTCTCTCTCTCTCTCTCTCTCTCTCTCTCTCTCTCTCTCTCTCTCTCTCTCTCTCTCTCTCTCTCTCTCTCTCTCTCTCTCTCTCTCTCTCTCTCTCTCTCTCTCTGTGTTCCTACCTCACCCCATCTATCTCCCTCTAGCTTTCTCTGTCCTTCCCTCCCGACCATCCGCCCTCTGCTCTCTCTCTCTTTCTTTCTCTCTCTCTCTCTCTCTCTCTCTCTCTCTCGCTATTTCTATGCATTACTATCTATGCCCTTTCTCTATCTCTTCCTACTCGCTCTTCCTTGTTCCTCTCCGCTTTCATTTTCATTTCATACGCACGCACGCACACACACATTTAAAGAGGCAGTAGCGGGTCATGTGCGTCATGTTCCTGGCTGATAAGCGAAGCCCCTAGCTCTGCGCCTGTCACGTGTGGGAGAAGTGATGTGACACTTCTCCGCTTCTCTCGCAAATATGTTATGGCGTAAAGCTGCTAAAGCGGATGTCAGTCGCCGGCTAATATTGAAGATTAAAGGTGATGTATTATACCAGCAGGTGTGAGTGTGATTAGCCGTTGCAAGCCGTTATGAAAATCTGCCTCTTCTGACATCCCAAGTGGGCGTTGTCCACCTAGATGCGTCCTGGATGGATCAGTCTACCAGCCTACCCAGTGGGATAATATGTCACCTTTAAAAATAGAGAATTTCGTCATTTGGATTTGTTTTTTCCTTTTTTAAGCGCTGGCAGTATATTCACACCTCCACATTCAATTTTCACTCCCCTGCACACCTTTCTATACGCTCGTAGAGTTGATCCCTCCCTAAGCCCCACCCACCCGTCACACAATCCCAGTCCCAGTCTGATCCCAGCCTCGACTGTGGTCCTATTGCCGCGGGCGACAGCGGCATCTTGCCCGAGGGGCATGAATAATGAAGGGATGCCATCAGGCCGCGCCCTGGTTGGACCGTCTGTGTGGGGCTGGCTGTTCCCGCACCTGTCTCTGTGTCTGTCCGTCTGTCTGTCTGTCTGTCCGGTCAACTCTGCTGGACAACTGAAGTGAGGCGTTGTGGGTCATCCATCCCAGCAATAAGCGTTGGTTATTTCCTCACACCTGGCTGCACACCGTCCATGCATCTGGCCGCCTCTGTTTGAACTCCTTTCTTTGGACTTGGTCGTGCTCTCTCTCTCTCTCTCTCTCTCTCTCTCTCTCTCCCTCTCTCTC
>NC_136940.1:23204341-23396841 GCF_949987615.1 Pollachius pollachius
ACTCATGAATGATTCAGCCAATTAGCTGTCTCTGTTGGGAGCTGCCAGCTCGGCGCTTTGCTGAGCTCTTCTCCGAGCCAGACTCTGGGTTTCGTCCTCCGTGGCGGAGGCTTAGTTCAACAGCGCCGGGATCTGAGCGAGCTGGTTAAGCCAAAGTCCTTCTTAATGGTCCATGATCTGCCCAATGAAGGGTTGAGCCACCGCGCGGCTAGCCGGCGGCTCGCCCTGGCGATACGCCGGCTAATCCTTCACGAAGGACGGTGTATGCATCCAGTTTACATATGAGTTTGTGTGTTTGTGTTCAAGTGTCTTGCGTGTGAGAGTGTAGTTCACTATGCACTTCGTTAGCCTCATAGCATAATTGCCTGAGTCATTTTTTGGCCAAATTATGATATCTAACTCGAATCTCATAACGCTGCTGTAAGGCAATCATGCTATGAACCTATATAGTTTGTAAGTGGATTGTGCATCTTGATAAACCTTAAATGTTTCATATAAACTCTATAAACCCGTCTCTGTCTGTCTCCAGTGACGGTCAGGAAGTAGACAGAGCCGCCGCCGCCGCCGCCACCTCTTCTACCATCGGCCCTCCGGCCCCGGGGCCTCGGCCTCCACCCCCCGGCCGGCTCCTCCCCCCTCGAGGTCCCCCGGTGGTGGTGGTGGTGGAGCCGGACCAGGCCAGCCTGATGTCGGGCTCCGGCTGCACCAGCCAGGCCTCAGTGGACGACGACGACGACGTGCCAATCACAGATATCTATTTTGTAAGCGGCGGCCGAAAAGAGCGAGACACGAGCGCACGTGCACGCACACACACACACACACACACACACACACATGCACGCACACATGCACGCACACAGACAAACAGACACACGTGCAGACACACAAAAAACACGTGCACGCACACAAACGCACATGCACACACACAGACACAGACCCAGACAGACACAAAGAAACACATGTGCACACACACAAACACACACAAGCACACGTGTGTACACACGCATACACACACAGACACACAAACAAACACACGTGTGCACACACACATACAAACGCAGACACACACACAAACGAGCCTTGGTATTGGCATCACATCACAAGCACTGCAGGCTTTATACACTGGGCGAACCTACAACCGAACCACAGATCAGACTAAAACAACCCCGTCCACCTCCTCGGATATGGGATGTTCTATTTTACGCTGAATTCATATGGACAGTGTGTGGAGAGAGTGTGCACACTTTATTTCTGGTAAGTCTCATCTAGTTGTGCGGTACGGTGATAGCTGACTTAAAGCCTCTGTTCCTGGCCCTATGGGCTGTGCAATAGACCTCTGTGCCAAGACGACGCACTAATTGCACATTGTTAACAGTGGCAGTGACACTCAAAGCGATTACGCATTAGACCAATTATGTTACATTGATCTGTGCAACCCCACATTTAAATCAGGCCACACTGTCTATACAACAAACCAATATTCCCAGTGCAACCGTAGCATCGCTGCTCCTTCCCGCCCGCGCCGTTCTTCAAACGCACGGACGCCGTCCTACAGAAGTGCTGACGGAGGCGTCCCCCATAAAGCAGGGGGGACAGGGCAGCCCGCCACGCCAGTGATTATAACAGCGGTGTGACCGGCAGCAGCCCGGCACTGTGTCACCCTGACAGAGCCCCGCTGGCCGCCGAGGCCCCGAGGCCATGAATGGATGCATGATGCGTGTCAGGTGGACGACTGGGAGCGATCGCCGCCACAGATAGCAGTCCCCCCCCTCTTCCCTGGCCCCGGTCCAGAGAAGTGTCCCCTATCAGTGACTGGAGCCGTGCTCCTCTGCGATGTAGTCGCTGAGGCCCTGGATGGACGGCGCTGGCCCTGGTTTATTGACCCAGGTGGTGCACCCCACCTCTCCGAGCTGCTCCCACTGCAGGCCCCGTCTGCCAGAGCTGGGCCGGATGCAGAGGACACATATGGGCCCAGGAGGTTTCCGTAGAGTTGAATACGTTGCTCGCCCTGTGGTGCTTAACGAAGCAGAGAGGAGCAGAGTGTTGGAAGACGTCCGTTGTCGTCAGCCGACCGACCCGCACAAACCCCAGCGATTCGCGTGGCCGTCTCCGGTTACCGTGCAGGTGTTCTCTGTCCTTCTCTGAGCGTCTCTCTTTTCCGCCCCCGTGACCGGCGCCAGGTTTCCACGTCGGCCTGTGCTCCGGTGTGGTTGCACGGCGCACACACTGGTCCACCAGATCCAGGCTGGTGTTAAATGTTTCACACCGCCAGGCTTTTTTCCACTCTGAAACGGGGCCGCAGACAGATGTCAGCGGGCTGGAACCCTGCACTTAAAGGGCTGCGGTGCGCGTTCACATCTGGGGGACGTCGAGAAAGGGAAACGGTACTGACGCAAATTCAGTCAAGCAAACAACTAGGTTTTAGCTTCCCGATGGGTGTGGGAAATAGTTTCCACAATATGCTATTATCGATGGATAGAATGAAATAAGCCCCTGTGTACAAAAACACATTTTAGGCCACAGTAATGCAGTTAGCATTGAATGTGCAGAGGTTTCACCTCATAGGTCAATACAATTGAACAAATTAGATCAGAGATACAAGAATTGATGCTGGCTTTTGCGCTCGAGCAATTCAAGGACGCAGTGACACACCTCCAGCCAACATGCCGCCTGGCCAATCAGCGAAGAGACTGGGCGTGTACTGACAATACATCACGCCACTTCCTCGGGAGACCAGCGGAGGGCTGTTTAGCTGCGCCAAGTAATGCTGAGTGACTGCTCACGACAGTCCTGATGTCCGTGTGTGTGTGTGCGCGCGCGAGCGTGTGTGTGTGATTGTATGTGCGTTCGATGCTCCTTATCTCACAAGCTCCGTAATTCGCTTGCGGTGAGCCGCCTCCACCTTCACTCTTCATGATCTCCTCCTGCTCTCATCACCTTTATCTTCCTCCTCCCTCCCCATCTTAATAACCCCTCCTGCTAACCTTCTCCTCACGACGGTTCCTGCCGGTCGCGCTTCACGTTTCCTTCCTCTCCGACCGCGCCCTACATCTCACACGCTGCCTCAGAATTCCTCTCGGCTTCTTCTATCGTTGCCTTTCACATAGTTCCCCCCCCAACCACCCACCCACCTACCTCTTCTTCTCCCCCCTACGTAGGTGGGGGGGGGGGCAGCTCTTTTTACACAAGCGAGGTACTCTCAAGGTCATGCTGTTATTGTTTTCATCATGCTGGTTTCTTTATTCTGAGGTCACCATCGCTCTCTCCATCGCCTCTCTCTCTCTGACCACACTTCTGCTGTTCCTTTTCGCTGTGTGTCTGTGTGTGTGTGTGTGCGTGCGTGCGTGTGTGAGTGTGCGTGCGTGCGCGTGCACCAGTTCTCCGACAGGAGAACTGGGGTAGCTTCTCCTGTCAGACAGAAGAGGAGGAGCGGGCCGCACTCCGGCGACTCAGTAAGTGTGGAGCCCGTTGGTTAGGATGAGAGATGCTGGCTCATTAGCCTTATAAGATACCCCCCCCCCCCGCCCCCCCCCCCCCCCCCCTCTCCAGGGGCCCACGTAGTAACACTGTGCGCCCGCGGTGGTCCTGCTTCCCCTCGCTGCTTCTCCCGACACCTGCGGTCGCTCTGGGGCTCCGACAAACGGGGAAAACGTTTCAAAAAATCACAGGGGCTTCAAACCTGTGGTGATCCCCTCTTCCCGCTGCCCAAAATACTATCTTCTGAGAGGTCGATGCGATTTAATGGTTCACTCCGCACGGCACAGGGTTCGCTTGGGGTTCCCGCTGGATAAAATGCTTGAGTGCAGCATGTACCCTATTCTGATGGGAGGAATGGGTGGTGCACTGTAAGAACATCCCCTTCAATGTCATACCACGTGACTCGCTTTGTCATGGGCCGAATAAGACTGCGCTGTACGCATGGCGATTGCATTGTGGGCCCGCGTGCGTGTGTAGTGTGTGTGCGTGACGTCAAGCCACGGTCCCTCCCGCCCCCTGCCCCCCGCCTCCTCCCTCATCACAACACGCCGTGCCTCTGCAGCTGACTCCCGCTCTTAAAGGGCCAGCTACCACATCCATTCCCCCCCGTGCACTTGGTTTTGCTTCCTCACATCTCGTGATGAAACAAGCTTTGTTCTCTCCCTCAACGGAGAGGGAAGGTCATCCTCCCAGTCTTCAATTCAACTGCCAATGCCCAGTTTGTTTTTAACGCTCAACTCATCCACCAGTATCCTTGCTTCCTTACTTCCTTCCTCCCTCCCTCCCTCCCTCCCTTCCTTCCTTCCTTCCTTCCTCCCCTATAGACATGCCTGTTCCTCCTCCTCCTAATCTCCTTTTGGCTGATGCAGTCACCCCCCCCCCCTCTCTCTATTTGCTTGCTAGGGGCTGGCACAAAATGGCCAGTACACGAATGGAAGTAGGAGCGACAATTTGATTCATTACAATTTCAATTTCCTCAGTACTTTTTTGTACGGTTCCTTTTGTTAATCATGTATTTGGTGTCTCTCAATAGGACTGATGTTGTACTCATGCTTGCCGCACAATACACTCACATGTACACAGACAAATATCTAGAGCCAGATATAATTGATTTTTTCTAACCGATAAACTCCAGGCATACGTTCAAACTGCACACACATTCTCCCAAATGATCGCTCAAAGCTCACACTTTCTGCAGTGTCTCAGCCGCACGTCCTCTTTTATGCATCTCTAATCTTCATTTCCTTGTCTTGTCTTGTCTTCTCTCCTGCCTGTCCCCTTTGGCTGCTTCTGTCTGCCTGTGTGCCACCGACATCTTATCTCCTTCCCTTTGGCTCCCCCTGCCGTCCTGGGCGTGTATAAGCAGCCTCCAGAGGACAAGACGTGGGTGTACTCTCCGCTGCACGTCGGCTCAGAGTCTAGCACCCTGCCAGATGGGGAAGGGGATAGTGAGACCGTAAGTGAGAAGCATAAAGAGGAACCAAACACAAAGAAATCAACACTAGATTAGGGGTTTTAAATCGATATCAGCCTATCCTAAAGTGTCTAGTATTAAAACCTACTTTAGGTAGAGACGAAAAAAGATCATCTTCCACTGTGCCAGTGAGAAAAGCTATATGGTTTCTATAAATCTAGGTAGACTGTAAAAACGAAATGCTACCAGGACTGCAGAAGAGGTGAGGATGCCTGAGTACCTGTACAACTTGTTCTGTACAGTACAACATACAATTCAGCCCTCCAGTGGCATTGTGCTCCCTTGCTGCATGTCGTCTACTCTGACGCCCTACTGCCTGCCTGCATTAGGTCTCTGAGTTCCTTAGTTCTCTAGGCAACATTCAAATCAATGTGTTGAGTCATATTCCTTCCTGCACAATGCTTCATGGCTAATAGCATGTCTCATTGAAACCAGTTCTCCCACGAGGTCGGTGCATTAGTCCATCTATTTGGTGGATTGAGGCCGCACATCATTCGTGTGTTTCTCGGATGACATGGCGATGAAACCATTGATCTCTTGCCTTCCTTGTTTTTATCAACCCCAAGTGGTCCGTCCCCTTGATCAGACACATTTATTCTGAGGCATGACTTCAGTTTAGCGATTCTATTGAGGACTCTGAACGAGTGAAACACATTGTCTTTCTGGAAGTACTCGAGTGATTCCTTCTCATTTTCACCGATATAGTCACTTAATATCCAACACCGAAGGCTGTAGTTGCAACGTTCATTCGGTTCAACACAGACACCTGCACATGAATACAAGTGTACAACATTTTTTTAAATAGTGGGTTTTTTCTGAGCTGCTAACAATCTGTCCCGTTCTGTGCTGGTTCAGTGGCGTGCCAAATGTCTGCCCATTATGAATCAGTGATGCTTTCCCTCATCTATAGGATTACACTCTAATTTATCTCATGCTCTGCCTCACTCTCTATCTCTGTCTCCCTCCTGCTCTCCCTCTCCCCCTCTCTCTCTCTCTCTCTCTCTCTCCCTCTCTCCCTCTCTCTCTCTCTCTCTCTCTCTCTCTCTCTGTGTCTCCATCCTGCTCTCGGTCTAACTCGCTTTCTCTCCTTTCTCTCCCTCTCCCTCTCTCTCTCCCTCTCTCTCTCTCTCTCTCTCTCTCTCTCTCTCTCTCTCTCTCTCTCTCTCCTCTCCTCTCTCTCTCTCTCTCTCTCTCTCTCTCTCTCTGTCTGTGTCTCCATCCTGCTCTCGGGTCTAACTCGCTTTCTCTCCTCTCTCTCTCTCTCTCTCTCTCCCTCTCTCCCTCTCTCTCTCTCTCTCTCTCTCTCTCTCTCTCTCTCTCTCTCTCTCTCTCTCTCTCTCTCTGTGTCTCCATCCTGCTCTCGGTCTAACTCGCTTTCTCTCCCTCTCCCTCTCTCTCTCTTGCTCTCTCTCTCTCTCCCTCTCTCTCTCCCTCTCCCTCTCTCCCTCTCTCTCTCTCTCTCTCTCTCTCTCTCTCTCTCTCTCTCTCTCTCTCTCTCTCTACAGAAGTAGACCCTCTCTGAGCAGAGAGGAGTGGACTAACGGGCTATGACAGAAGCTCAGGCCCCACCGGCGGGTTCCCTGGATCCCGGTTAAACCCCGGTCCAGCGAAGGGCAGAGTGGGGGAGCTTCTGGGATGACACCGGCTGCGGTACCGTCGCTTCGCCGCCACCAAGCCCCCAGAGATACCGATAATAATAATAATAATATTCATAATAATGATGATAATGTTAAACGTGTAAGTAACAGGATCCAGACACATAGGGCTGTGTTCTGTCTCGTCTGTTGGCTCAATCAACCCACTCAGACGTCTCTGCCAGTCTCACATTCCTCTATCAGATGTTATCGGACGGTTTCATGATATCACCTTAATTTATATATCCTCTTATTGTGTGTGTTTTTTTTATATAAGCACTTTTTTCCGCCCCAGTCGTTTTACTACTGTGAAGATCTATTTATTTGTGTTTTGTTGTTTGGGTGAGGGTTGTTTCCAGGCCTGTTGTTCATTCACTGGAGGGCTTCTCTACCTTATGTTTAAAGCGTTTTCAGTACCTGTAAAAACATTTTTTTATTACATTTTTCATATTTAAGAGCAGTCGAGAATCTTAATTGTGTTGGTTTGTATATTCATCTAATATTTATGGGATTGGAAAATGAAAAAAGGTTTTCCAAACACCTTTTAAAAAAAAAAAAAACACTTCAGAAAGTAGACATTGGCAATCAGTTATCAATGATCATTGTCTTCCGAGGTGAACCCTTTTTTTCGGACTGATTCAAAACATTTTACAATTTAATTGGGTCCTGTAGTTGTCACTTTATTGTGAACTATGAACATCATCTTCCCACAACTGGCTGTCCTCAAACCTCTTTAAGAAACACTTTATCAGATGGATGACATTTGAAATATTTCTAGATTTAGCAAAACAGTTGTAGTATTTTGGGTCAATATGTGCAGTGTGTGACTTGGTGAGCAATACGACGTTTGTGGAGAATGTGAACGTTTGCACTTGAGTCGTGGTGGCGGGGGGGAGGACATATGAACTAGAGGCCAAATGATCCACGACATCACTCGTTTTTAGCACAGCCATCTCAGTTTATTTTCAGTTATGGAAGAAAAGTTCTACTCGGCTGTTAGACGGCTTTTTGGTTTTACGAAAATAGTGTTTGTAACAGTGAAGTCGATCACAATCATTCTAGAATAAGTGTTTACTGTAATCTCTGTGGCTAACGTTGAAAGGACTCTCAAGTTTCCGTGGAGTGAAGTTATGATTATGTCAACAAAATTAAAAAAAAAAAACTATTCTAGTCATCCTCTGTGAATACACTTTTCCTCAGTTGGTGCGTGAGTCGTGTCAAGGGAAGTCAATGTCAGACGTTGTAAAATCGATGTTTCCATCTTCATGACGTGCAGTGGCCAGTTGTCATCCGTTTGCATCACATGGAGCCCATAGCAGCAATATTTTGTACAGTTTAGCTTTTAAGTTCATTATTATTGCCTTTGTGGATTAACACAACATAGGCCTGTCACTTATGTTTTTCCACCTGTTGCGTTTTTATTATTTTCGATTGTTGTGCTCCTACGAATGTGTACATATGATTATAAATACATATACAAAGATATATAAATATATTTTCCATTTTAATTGGAGAATATTATTTTTATTTGTTTTATTTTTTTGCTGCTGGCAAGAAATTATTGCGATCTACATAATTTACTGTACCATATCAACGATGTGTTAAATGAGATACAGCTATATTTATGGTCCATGAATCAGAGCTGTGGCTTTGTAAGATATTCAAAAATGAGAGAAATGTGTCCAATTGACTCTAGGCCTACATGCAAAATCAATAGGGGTTCTTCCGACTGTCCAGCTGTGTTCGTGTTCGTGTTTTCAACGCCATGTGCCCTCATCTTAGGGAGAGTCTTTTACAGAGACATAGCATGTTTTAAAAATGAATATGCATATCTGACGTGTATTTATGTATATCTGTGTATATTCATCTATTTATACACGATGATAAATAGATGGCCTATGTGTTTGGACTCGACCTGATTGAATACAAAAAAAATAAAGCCGTTCTGTCTGAATCTTTTTGTGCTGCTTTGTTTTTGATGTCTGCAACCGGGAGCGGATATGCGTTCTATTGGTCTATTTTGTATGTTCTTCTGGGTTCATTTCATGGCGTCTGGGTCATGGACATATTAAAGAAGGTCTGGGTATATAAACTGAATGTGAACTCCTCGCGAGATCACGCTTGTCTCACGAGGCCAACAAACCTCCCGCCCTAGCGTAGACAACCAAAGCGTTGACGTATCAGAGAACGCTCCAACAGTGAGGGCCTCTTAAGCGATGTTTCCAAGGAGAATAAATAACAAATTGTCAACACATTTAAATGAGAATGCTAGCGACTAACAGATAAATTCTACAACTACTTTCGACAAATGGCTTTGAAACTTTTACGATATTGTCCTTCCTCCAGAAAATGAGGGATGATTTAGAACAAGACAGCCTGCCCGTCAAGGTATGTCGATCAATGTCAATCAATCGGTGTGATTATTTTAGTCCATACACCCATCATTTAAACGTGCGCTCAAAACCCGCCTTTTCAAGATCGCTTTCACCACATAACCTCCTTCCCTTATCTCCCCTTCCTCCTCTTAACTAGTCCTAGTTTTAGCTACTTATTTTATGTTATCCTATTTAATTTTTTTTTTTTTTTTGCTTATATAGGCCAACGTTCTAATTAAATGATTATATATTGTGTTCACTCTGTAAAGCGTCTGAGTATTTAGAAAAGCGTTGTATGAGTTGAATGTATTATTATTATTATTATGCCTCCCTTTATTTCAAGGGGCTCGGGAATCCCATCAGTCATGAGGGCCTTGGACATAACGGTAGCAGGTGCTCTAGTGTGGAAAGTAGGCTAAACGGTGAGAAATATTGATGTTGTTTAAGGCATGCAAATGGTACCATCTCATTTATTGGTTTTGGGAGTTGTTGGTTCTGTTTTAACCAGATCATAATTCAGGTTCAGAAACGAGTATATTTTTAACAAAACTGCACGATGAGATCGACTTTGGTGAGGTAGTAGATGAGATGGTTCAAGAACGCTTCCTCCAGACTAAAGTCAAGGTGGGTTCGCACTTTGATAACTCTTTGATTTTGTCATGATGATTGTTTACAGTTTGGTGTAATATTGATCAGTATTTAAACGTATTCTCTTTTCGAGAAAATGATAATGTTTTCAGCCATTTTTAGAAAAACTACATCAGCAAGCCACTAACGTTGTGGTCAGCTACAATGACATGGACGAGAAAGAGCTTAAGAGGTACCAACAGACCAGACATGTAATCCTCCATGTCCCAACCCTGCAAGAGCTCCTTCTAAAGATCGGCTTTAGCAAAAATATGGTTTGTAAGGATTACAATTCGCTAAAACTATTTACTCTGCATAGCTCCCCCCCTTACCCCTGCACACCCCTCTCACGCACTTATTGTATGGTGTGCTTCCTGGCACTCTATGTACGCACTTATTGTATGGTGTATGTCCTTGCTCTTAAAAATAGTACTTAGTTGTGTAGCATCTTATCCAAGCTCTCTTTGTTGTATAAGGGGAATGGATAAACCTAACAATTGTTAGTGCTTGGTTCTATGAACATCCTTACTGTACCGACAGCGATATATATCGTTATTTATCTTTCTCCTGACAAATGTACTTTAAGTCTCTTTGGATAAAAGCGTCTGCTAAAGGCCCTCAATGTAGTACATGACCTATATATAAGATACACCTGTCGTGTGACAGCCAACAAACCCCTTAACATTATAAAACATTTTGTTCTGCCGCTCCTTTTTATGCTAACATCTACCACCGGACCAACCAGGAAGACATTCAGAGCTACCTGATTGCCGCCGACCGGACGTGCTTGTTGTCGGAGAACGAAGCCCTGAAGCTGGAGCTGAACGACGCTCAGAGCAGACACCAAACGGTGGTCAGCGGCCTTCACTCCTCCCTCCAGTCAGTCGAGCATGAGAACAAGGGAGCCCAGTACAGTTTGCACCAGAGCATCAGACACCAACAGGACAGGGTACAACTGTTTATGATGCGGCATGGATATTGAAAAAAACATTCATGTTTGACAATGGTGTTACACTAAACGTCAATTTGTATTTTGTGTGCACCGAATCATGGTGGACACAGGTGATTTCGATGGAGGGAAAGCTAAGTGAATACGAGAGGCAGGTCATCTCACTGCAGCGGTATCTACTGGAAAGCACAGACAAAGCCCAGATTCTGCAGGAGACCCTGAGCAGCTGCAAGTCGACCCTACAGTCTGCAGAGCAGGACATGGAACTGACAAAGCAGAAAGGACTCGATCTGCAAGCTGCACACAGGGCCTCACAGGACAACAACCAATCACTGAGACGCAGCCTCCTCGCTGCCGAGGAGCAAGCAAAGTCTCTCAGACACAGTGTCAGCGAACTCGAGCAGAAGATCGAGCTCCAGCAGAAGAACCAAGCGTCCGAAGAAGAGGGGGTCAAATCCCTGAGACGGAGGGTGGATGAATCGGAGGAGAAGGTCTTGTCCCTGGAGGGGAGCCTGAAGGCTTCTGAAGAGAACATCTCGTCACTCAGGCAGAGCCTGAGAGCATCGGAAGAGAGGGTCGCCTGCTTCGGGCAGAGCCAGAGGACCTCTGAGGAGCGGTGTCATTCTCTGCAGCTCAAACTCAACTCGGCCGAGGAGGCCGTGCGAGCGACTCAGGGCTCCCTCGGTGTGGTGGAGTCCGAGGCCGAGAGGCTGAAGGAGGCTCCGGGCTCCTTGGAAGACAAAACCCTGCCGCCGCAGGACACGTTACTGGCCAGTGAGAGCCACCCGAGCGGCACCGCCGCTCAACGGCGAGCCCTGGAGCGAGGCAAGTCGGAGGAGCGGGAGAGCCTTCAGGTTCTGATCCGCTCTCTCGTCGGCTGCGAGGAGGAGCATCGCAGCCGAGCCAACAGGCTCGACCTGGAGCTGAAGCTGGCCAAGGAGCGGCTGGCCCTGCTGCAGGACAGCGGGAGCCGGACGGAGAGCCGCCACGCTCAGGAGACGGCTCGGCTCCAACACCAGCTCCTCAAGGCCGCCAACAAAGCGTCGGCCGCCGAGAAGGAGCTCCGAGCCCACGGTGGGTTTTTGTCAAAACTTGAGGAACTCTGCGCTCCTTTATTCAAACCAGTTCATTGTCTTTCATCCGTCCTTCTCTTTTTCTCCGAGCGAAGTTGCCGAGCTAAACACCAAGTTGCTGAAGGCGCAAGCAAGTCAAAACAGAGAACTGGAGGGGGTGGCAGTGGTTGAGAGGGAGCTGCAAGACACCATCCTGGACCTCAGGTTTGCTGGTCCGCCGTGTAGTAGTAGCGTCATTTATAACGGCGTTGCGGCTTCACAAACAACTATGTCATGTTAGACAGACAGGAGCTACACGTTCAAACCATGGAGAAGGAAGGCGCCCTGCAGTGTCTCAGGATGAGACAGAGGGACCTCGCCGAGGTCCAGCACCACCTGCAGGTAGACCTGCTGAAGTGCAGCCACGGCCGCGAGCCGGGAAGAGGACACTGCACCCCTAGAGAAGCTGAGCAGAGGGTAGAAATGGACCCCCTGAGAGCAACGCTGCGTTCCGTCAACCATGAACACGCCCTGACCGACGGGCAAAGAAAGAAGGGGTCGGCAAAGGTATGGGAAAGAACCGAACAGCGGCAGAAGCTGGTGAGCGTTGAAATACACCGATGGTGTTCAACTATTTAAGTAACTGACCCAAGTAGTACCACCTGTGGAACCATCTGTGGTGGCATGCACTAGCAACAGACCTGCATGTGTTCCTGCGTGTGGTCTGTGGACAGGTACACGGTCACGGGCGCAGCGTGAGGGAGGGACGCCGGGACAACTCCCCGTGTAGACTGCCCCACTCGTCGTGGAGGGACACGCCCCCGTCCCCCGCCGACTCACCGGCCCCGAGCTGTGATTCTACAGGGCCGTCTTCGCCATGGTGCAACGGGTAATGCCATTCAGCATCGAACAATGTCGAGTCAATGTCAATAAGGGGACGGGAGACGGCCTCGACAACTGGTTGTATTCAGTCGTAGTGGTTGGGTTGTGTTCCAAAGTTTAAACAGGGTGTAAAGGCAGTTCACATGAGTCCGTCCCTTTCAGTAATGATCCTGTTTGTTTGCTTCAGAACACCTTTGATTATGGATGGAAACAGTGAGGCCAGGTGCCTTACTCAGCTGGAGCCTACCGAATACTTGCAGAATCTACTGAAGGTGCAGAAAAAGCTTAGGGCACTGCAGTCGAGTAAGTAGCAACATGAACTGCATTTATACAGTGCTTTTCTAACCAGTGGCCACTCAAAGTGCTTTACAATATTGCCAATCATTCACGCACACATTCACGGCGGTGTCAACCATGCAAGGCGACAGCCAACTTATCGTGAGGTTAGGGTCAGGTTTCTTGCTCAGGGACTCCTTGACACTCAGCTATGGGGATCGAACTAGCAACCTTCCGCTTACCAGACAACTGGCTCTACCTCGAGGCACATGCCGCCCCCGAAAATATGGGGGCGAATAAGATGATGCCAAATGTAATTTTGCCATAATCCCCCTAGTTTGCCTGAAATTATGATAATTTCTGTTATCCCTGTCAATCAACTGCATTAATAATACAGGGAAGCATCAACTAAAACCCCTAGGGGACTTTACACTATCATGTGTGTTTAAGACATTGTGTTGTTCAAAATTACTCCATCATTTATGAAGACCACATCCTTCCCCCTTTCTGCCCTACAGTGGATCGCCAGAAGACAATGAACGACATGCGTCTGCCATAAAACCTACGCATCATCTGAAAGTTACACCTAAAAAAAAGTGTAATAAAAAACAACTGCACTCAAGTTTTATTATTTTTTCTGAATTACCAGATGGAAAACACAATATAATGGAAAACAAGCCACATAGTTTGCTTGTGATTGGTCGATGAATTCATCAGTCAAGAGGCAGGGAGTCCCAATTGGTTGAATCGGTTGTCAATAATCCCGGGTGGCCTTTCTTCCTCATACTGTCTGTGACCGGTGGACCGGAGTCAGCGGTAGGGCAGGAGTGTCCGTTATCCGTTCAGAAGTGGCCTTTATCAAACTTGTCGTGAAAAATGGGGGCCCGCGATGACGAATACGACTATCTATTCAAAGGTAAGACATTTAAAGATAGGGCAGCGATGCAAACTTTTCGGTGGACGTGAAGTTAGGTGACAGCCGTCACCAGTACGGGGCGAGGAAGTCTCCTAGCTGGCTTGGCTAAGCGCTACTGGCAGCTAACGGAAGGTTTACATTATACGTGTCTACATAAAAAAAAGTTTACCAGACAAAGGTATTTGATCGTAACCAAATGATGCTGCCTGACAACATACGTGTTTCGAGTAGGGGGTCGGGGTCAGCAATTAGTACGTGTGTGCTAGGTAGCATGAAGTCACACTGATGGAATTCGCTATGGTCAGATGAGTAGTGCGACTCAGCGGCTAACCCGTTAGCATTATAGATGCTAAGCGCACAGCTGATCGAGTTAGTTTTCATGCGTTTTATTGATGTCGGTCCTTCAGAAACAATGTGGTGGACATACGCTTCCAATGCTCCGGACTGAGATGTGAACACTGCGACTGATGTCATCATAGCCATCCCTGCTTGTGTTGTTTATTCTTGACACTGTGTGTGTGTGCGTGTGCGTGTGTTTTAAGTCAGGTGGGTGTAGTCAACCCCACGGGCCATTAAGACACGTCAATGATGTCATGTGACCTGGCTTTAATTTCAACAGCAATGCACTCACTTTGTAAACGACTTAGTGTATGATCTGTTGTGAGTTCCTCAGTGCAGCGATGTGTTGGGAGTTCATGTACAGCTGCAACGCTTTGACTACCAGCTGCAACACTAACGCCCATGTTACCTTGGTAGCGTCTTAATATTTGCTTTGATTGCGGAAACGTTGCGAAACTACAATTGGCACATCATCAAGAAGGAGGCCGACGCAACGCCCGAGAGCAGACATGTTTAGACATCCTTGCGATCAACAAGTCAGCAGGGCAATGGAGCAAGACCTGCCACTTCCGTTGAGTGCATCAGATGGCAGCTGATGCAGCTGATGATGTTGGATGTTGAACAACTCTTCTGCAGGAGGTGTAGCAACGGTTCAAAGCTGTAGGCCAGCAGCACCATCCAGGAGTTCTTGGAAGGATGAGCCAAACCTCAATTCCCCAGTATTAATTAAGCTGCTGCTCCACCTGTGTGTATTTTGTCATTGCCCTGTGTGTGTGTGTGTGTGTGTGTGTGTGTGTGTGTGTGTGTGTGTGTGTGTGTGTTATATTTATGTTGTGTGTTTTGCTTCTAGTTGTACTAATCGGTGACTCAGGAGTAGGGAAGAGCAACCTGCTTTCCCGCTTCACGAGGAATGAGTTCAACCTGGAGAGTAAGAGCACCATCGGGGTGGAGTTCGCCACCCGCAGCCTCCAGGTGGACGGCAAGATGATCAAGGCTCAGATCTGGGACACAGCTGGCCAGGAGCGCTACAGAGCCATCACATCAGCGTGAGTCGGGTTGGTTCGTTTTTGGGAGGACACTTTAGTTGCGGGGGCTTCAGTTGCGGGGGTTCAATTAGGGGGAGGGGCACCAAGTAACAAGTCTCTGAAATAAGAATTAATATTTACTCATCTCGGAGATGTTCTCAGCGGCTGACTTTGTACACGGCTGTGTTTTTAGTTTTCTGATTTCATTTTTATCTCTAGAAAATGGAACCTGGCTATGGCCATGTATGGCTCCATATAATCACTCCTTCCTCGGCCTGCAGGTACTACCGGGGCGCGGTGGGGGCTCTCCTGGTGTACGACATCGCCAAGCACCTGACCTACGAGAACGTGGAGCGCTGGCTGAAGGAGCTGAGGGACCACGCCGACAACAACATCGTCATCATGCTGGTGGGCAACAAGAGCGACCTGCGCCACCTGCGGGCCGTGCCCACCGACGAGGCCCACGCCTTCTCAGGTGAGGCGCCGGCGGTCGGCCTCCAGAAGCGTGGCGTTGAGAAGAAGCGTGGAATGGACTGTTAAGAGTTGTTAAAGGTGACGTATTATGCCACCCGGTGTGATTAGCCGTTTACAAGCCGTTCTGAAAATTGGCCTCTTCTGAAGTCACGAGTGCGCGTGTCCACCTAGATGTGTGCTGGATGGATCAGTCTACCAGCCTAGCCCGTGGACTGTGGCAAACGATGCTCATCTATCCGTCATAGATCGAGATGGACACACCCACTTGTGAGGTCAGAAGCGGCAGAATTTCAAAAGAGCTCGTAGTGGCTAATCACACTCACACCTGGTGGTATAATATATCACTTTTAACCCAGCGATTGTTAGTACTTGGTTCTATAAAAATCCTTATTGTACCGACAGCGATATATTGTTTCTCTTTCTTCTGACCAATGTACTTATTGAAAGTCGCTTTCGATAAAAGCATCTGTTTAATGCCATAAATGTAAATGTGAATGTTAACTCAGAACCTGTGTTTTTGCTTCTGTCCGCCTCAGAAAAGAACACACTCTCGTTTATTGAAACCTCCGCCTTGGACTCTACGAATGTAGAAGAAGCATTTAAGAACATTTTAACAGGTTGGAGGCGTAAACCATACAAACGATATTCTCCCTTTTTTACTTATACGCCTTGCGTTCCTATGTCATACCCCGTCTCCTCCGTCTCTCTGTACAGAGATCTACCGCATCGTGTCACAGAAGCAGATGTCCGACAGATCATCGCACGACGATTCTCCGGGCAACAACGTGGTGGACATCAGCGTTCCTCCCACCACCGACGGTCTGAAGGGAAACAAACTCCCGTGCTGCCAAAGCCTGTGACGACGTCCATCACCGTCATCAGTTACTGCAGCCTCATCATCATCATTAACTTCATCATCATCATCATTAACTTCACCACAACCACCGTCAACACCACCATCAACACCACCATCATCCTCGACATCTTCATATGCCGATGGACTCCCCCTGAAATCTCCTTCTTCCATACAGTTGTGTTCTGCTCTTGAGGGTTCTGACTCCTACGGTGTGTACCGCTGCGTGAAAAAAAAAAAAAGTATCTGGGGGTCTCGACTGTTGTTCAAGACTGAGTGTTGGTTCTATTTCTGTTTGTGTCGTCTGTTTTTTGGTTGGCTCGTTGCTTTGCTCTTCTTGCATTTCATTTAGAATTTTCATCAAAGGAGTGTACATCGACACTGATTGTATGACCTAGTCCTTTGGTTGGACTGGCGAGATATCTTGAATTTGTCGTTTTGTACTCCAAATAGCAAGTTTCTTTTTTTTTCTGTGAAATGAAACCATTGCGGTGATACTGTGATACTATCTTTGTCAAATCTGGATTTGATTGTTTTCTCTTTTCTCTTGTTCTTCCCTTAACTCAAAGTAGCCCGGGGTCTTGGGCGTTAAACAGGGCAGCATTGCTTTAGAGCTATTTTTCTCTTGTTTGAGCCATGTAGTAAGGTTGTGTGGTGAACAATGAGTATCAGCCGGAGACCTTTAGCGATGGATTGAAGTGATAGGTTGGAGTTTGGCCAAAATACATCAATAGTTTATTTAATTTTTTCTTTGACAGCATGAGTTTGCATAAATACCAAAGAAGTTAATTAGATTACTGCAAACATTGGGATGATGTCACAGATACGCATGTTTTTCAACTTTTTTTTATCATTTTGTTTAATATTAAAAACTTTTACCCTACCTCAATGCTTTTATTGTCATCAAGCCACCGTTCTTGTAACATAACAACACAATAGCTACATCACTATTCCACCTCTGTCCTAATCAGTTCAGTTGGCAATATACCTTACTGCCATATCATAATTGAAACGCTTTTAAGTAGGTTCCCATAGAAAAGTCCCAAGGAGTACAATGCTGGGTCCTTATTGCTCATTCATAACAAACTCCCATGCAAATAGTTCCGTGGGAAGCACCTCTAAAAGTTTAGGAATTCTACGGACTTAAGAATGCCTGGCATGTGCATGTTGAGGTCCTGTATGCCCAGCTGTCCTCCAATAGCATGCCACTCCTTCAAGGGGAATCAGGCACAACAGGTGGGGACCATAAAGACTGGGTTAGGGGTGTGGACGAGCATAGGTGTGGAGCGGCTAGTGTCTTATCAGTGACTTACCAAACTTTTAAACTGAATGGAAGAAACCTTAAGTTTAACTTAACATAAATATTCGGCCATCATGAAAAACTTTACTAGGATTTCACCTTAGGTCACCCAGAATTGCTTGGGCTGCCCTAGAATAAACCGCACAATTTCGTATTTCGTAAGGTGAACCGTACAAAGCACAGTTAGTCACTGTATCCACTTTTTAGCGAATACTTTAGTTGTCCTTGTCCCTTCGACCATAAATAACATTAGTTTGGCTCCGTCTCAGAAGAACAGGCGATGCCACCTCCCTTCGGAGTATTTTCTTTAAGGGTAGCTGCTAGATCCCAGGATCTGTGCGTACAGTGGGCGACTCCTCTTTTCGTTACCAACCAATCACTAATCATAACATACGGTGGGCGGTGCTCGGATTGGTTGTCAACGGCAAGCGGCCCCGCCCTCTATACACTCGGGCCCTTGGATTGCCACAACCCGGTTAAACTCACTTTGCTGAGTCTGAGAAAAAGCGGAACCTTGCCTGCTGTTGTATATTGTCAGCTGAGCGCAAGCTAGACATGTTGTTAGCCATCTTAGTAAACGCGTTTGAACAACATAGCCTCTACGGCAGGTATCACCCATGTGTGATGTTTAAGTAGTACCATTTGCACAGACGCATCATCTGATAAAATGAAAACGGAGCCAAATTCGAGGTAATTTTTTCTATATTCCCCCCCACCCAGTTTAGTCACGTAGCTTACCTGCTAACGCTAGCAGGCGACGCGCTATCAACACAGCTGAGGGGATTGTGGCATGGATGAGCTATTACTAGTGTGTCTATCTATTATATACTGATAGCAAATGTCGTGAAAGAAAAATGATCAAAACAAGCTGTCTACGGCCTAGGTTCATAGTCATGGAACGTAATACATACTTGAATACATGATGTGCTGCTTTGCAATTTGGCCATTAAAGTTGCATTCACACTGTGTCTGCTCTGGTTGACAATGCACCACAATGACTGTCAAACACACACACATACACACACACACCTAATGTACTTATGTGTAACTGCATTATACATGCATTCACTACAATTGTTGAAGCGTGTTGTAAACGGGTGACAGCATTGTAGTTTGCCGTCCCTTATGTATCCACTCTAATAATTGGACGTCTCCATATACATTTTCATATCGATACCCACGGACTCACTACCAGCTATTTAAATCCCACTCAACCGAGCTGTTGTCGTCACGCAGCGTTATCTGAAGGGCGACAGGCGTTTTCCTTTGGCCGCACCTCACTAGTCTTTGGCTGACTGACTTGGCGATACATGAGAGATTCCTTTAGCCTTAGCTGACGACTATGACTCCGAGCTGCTGAAAGGTTACAAAACATGGATGTCAATGGCTAAGATCGCCTTAGTTGTTGCACTGTATCAAATGAGATGTAGTCAGAAGAGCAGCATGCTAGTTTGTTATTCATTTATGTATATGCTTTTGCTGTGAAAGAGGACATGCCTGTAATGTGTCATTTTATATTTAATTGGCCAATTCGGTCTCAACCCATGATATCAAATTGACAGTGTGGGCCGTGTATTCATTCTCTCAACTTATTTTCTGGCTCAGTTGGGCCTAACCCATCCAACCCGTGGGAGAGAGCAGAGGTGCCTTCTTCCTGCTCCCCCACAGTCAACCCCTTCGTCCCTGACACTGACCCCCCCCCCCCCCCCCCCCCCCCACCGACCTGCGTGCCACTTCCGTAACCATGACAACGGGGGAATGCTGTCACCTGCCCGGCTCGCTGTGCGACTGCGCAGGAAACGCCGCCCTGTCCAAGAGTGTGGAGGAGGTGTGCAGCGACGGCCAGCCCGCCCAGTACTTCACACAGGTCACCGCCAAAGATGGCCGTCTGCTGTCCACCGTCCTCAAACCCCCGGTCTCACAGAGGTGAGGCTCACGCTGGGAACAGACTTCATGTGTTCAGAGTTCACCTGGACTCTGAACAGCCTCCCCTTACCCCCCCACACACACACCCCTCTTACGCACTTATTGTGTGTTGTACGTCCTCACACTTAATCTACGCACATATTGTCTGTTGTACGTCCTAGCACTTAAAAATAGTACTTAGCATTGTACGTAGCATTGTTTGGCATCTTATCCTAGCTAGCTTCGTTGTATACGGGGAATGGGTTAACCTAGTGATTGTCAGTGCCGTGCACTTGGTTCTATGAACCTCCTTAATGTACAGACAGAGATATCTTGTTGTTTCTCTTCTTCTGACAAATGGACTTATTGTAAGTTGCTTTGGAAAAAAGCATCTTCTAAATGCCCTAAATGTAAATGTAATGGAAGGACTTTGAATTTATGGTATCAAAAACTATTTATGGTTTACTGGTTTTCACCCCAGCCGTTATATTGCTTACCAAACATGTCAGTTCGATCTCGGTCAGGCTTTCTGGATCACAGGTTAAAATGTCACTGATTCTGAGCTCGCGCCTCTGATCCGCCCTCCCAGCGACGGACCCATCTGCCGCATCTGCCACGAGTGCGGCGCCGGCGAGAGCCTCCTTTCCCCCTGTGACTGCACGGGCACCCTGGGCGCCGTGCACAAGAGCTGCCTGGAGCGCTGGCTCTCCGCCTCCAACACCAGCTACTGCGAGCTCTGTCACACGGAGTTCACCATCGAGCGCCGGCCGCGCCCCCTCAGAGAGGTATGCCCCGCCCCACGCAGCCCTCGCTGTGGTTGCACTTTGTGAGAGACGTCCCGACACTGGTATCGGTATCGGGACGACTCTTTTGCAAACCTCCTCATTTCCGTTCCTCCGTGCTTCTACCCCCCCGCCGCACAGTGGCTGCGGGACCCCGGGCCCCGGAACGAGAAGAGGACCCTGTTCTGTGACATGGTGTGCTTCCTCTTCATCACCCCCCTGGCGGCCATCTCGGGCTGGCTGTGCCTGAGGGGCGCTCAGGACCACCTGCAGCTGGAGAGCCGGCTAGAGGCGGTGGGCCTCATCGCCCTCACCATCGCCCTCTTCACCATCTACGTCCTCTGGACTCTCGTAAGTCACGCCGTATGGAAGTAGAGGGCTGGTTATGGTTCCACGTCGACGCAACGCAAAAGGGGGTTCAGGGACCCGTTTCGTCCTTGCGGACCCTCCTTGCGTCCACCGCAAGGGCCTGACGTGCGCCTCCCAAAACGTGTCACCTTGAGTCGAGGCGACGCTGCAGAAGGGGCGGTGATTGTTCCGCGCACTAAAACCCCGATGCAGAACCAAAACAGGCGTGGTCATTGCGTTGCGTTACGTGGAACCATAACTGAGCCTCTAGACGTGTGCGTCAATACACTGTACTGCCTTGAAAAAAAGCCACAAAGCTGAATTCCTTAAGAACCACATTGGTTGGTTACTGCAGCTACAAGTACTCTTTTATGCACTCTCACTGTTATCTGTTACACAAATCACTAATCCAGACGATAAACAATAGGTTACATTGGTTAAAACTATTCAGAAGAGAGACTCAAATGGGTCTCGTTGATTGGATGGTGTGTTACATATAATGTTGCACAAGTTCTGTCTGCGGGCTTGTTTGCCGCATGGAAAGTGAGCTCTGGTAGACTGTTATTGCTCGACACATTGTTGAACAAACTGACTTATAGAAACTTATGACTTGTACAAAAATGACTGGTCAAGGAAAAGGTTGCAGCTAATATGAGCTGTTCCTCTCCTTTGCGGCGGTACACCACAACAGTGCTACATAAAGAGGATTCCACTTATGCTACCTGAGTTCAGATTGCTGTCTGTCTGTCTGTTTGTGCTGTTGTGTCCCTTGCTTCAGTTTTAAATAGCAGAAGTGGACAAACTGCCGTTTTTTTCTCCCCACTGTAACCATTGTTTCCTTGAGAGGATGTAGAGCTTTTAACGAATGACGGAAACTCATTTAGTTTTGTCCGTCTTTCTGTCCACTCCCTGTCTGTCCTTGGCAGGTGTCCTTCCGCTACCACTGCCAGCTTTACTCTGAATGGAGGAGAACCAATCAGAAAGTACGACTCCTCCTCCCCGATACCAAGGGCTCCCACACTACCCAGCATTCCCTGGTGTCAACCAAACTATTGAAGTCTGCAGACGAGAGCATCGTATGAGCTTGAGTGGAGAGCACAGGTAATGTCGCTATGGTAACGCCTGAGGCTTTTGAGAGAAATCCCCGATGGACTTTTAACAAAAAGCACTCGTGGATACGTATAATACTATTTCATCGATTCATCGATTCCATCAGCACTTTTTCTTTTGTACATGCTGTTTTTCATTGAGTCCATGGTTGCCCACAACACTTTCTCTGTCAAACTCTCTGGCCCTTTACTGTTTGCTGAGGCACTGAATAATGCTCCCCAACACTTACAGGACTTGCAAACACAAAGAGCCTAGGGCCTGTCTAATCTAATTATTTTCAGTAATCAATCATTTCCTTAAATATACGATTTTTAAAGTTCGTGATTTGGCCCTTCATTAGTCTATGCAGGAAAAAACACACCCACACCAAACGTCTCTGATTGATTCTGAGGGATAAAACCAGTTGGTACTTCCCTAAATCTCATCGGAATATATCAATCCCTTGTTTTTGGGATGAGAATATGAATTTGAAAGGCTTGTATGTCCTGGCCTCAGAAGGCATTTCTGAGGCCAGACAATAAAGCACTGAGCTGGATGGTTCTCCACGTGACGTCCTGTTGAAGAGACGCTTCTAGGCACAGCCTGTCACTCGAACTCACTGGTTCCCCTATTATCAAGTCCTTTTCTATTTTATTTATTATTTTATATTAACTAGGGCTGAGAGGAGAATCCTTCTTGAGCATTTATTATTCTTGCGCCGGCCGCCAAAGTGCCACAGCAGTGACATGTTGGTGTCGACTTGTGTTTATGTGCTTTCACAGTGCTAACAGGAATTATACACATTTGCCAAGACTGTTGATTAGCTCCTATTACGTGTGGCAGCAGTTGCTCATTGTGTAAAGTGGATTATATTGCTAAGTAAGAGACTTGATCAATCCCAACCAGCTCTGTCTGATTCCAGCCCATAGCCTTCATCTATCCAGTCATTGGATATTGTGTTCTAAAAGAAACAAGAAGAGATTTTATATTCATTTGCTGCAGTCTGGTGCTATTTCTCATTTTTCGAGAACCAGCGGCTTTTGTTTCTGTTGTAGTACTTTTCATATGTTGGATGGATTTAAATTCATTGGTGACCCTCTGTTGGTGTTTAAATGTCTAAGTTCTTCCTAATGTGCCGTTCTTCACTTGATGTCATGTTTATTGTGTTGGTTCATTCTCATGAGTGTGTATAATATGAAGTGTCCCCCGGAGTTTCCAAAGGAAACTCTTGTCCATGATGCAGCCAGGCCAAACGTTGAGGTTTATGCACACTGTTCTTATTGTGGTATTTTTTATGTATATAAATAATATTTTCTGTTTTATTGTAATCATGCTTGAAAAACATTTTGCTAATTTGTAGATAAGTGAGTCTGACAATTCCATTTATGGAAGTGGTTTACTGTGGTTACTGCCACGTACAAATGTATACTTATGCAACAATCGTATAGTTACTGAATGGGAGAGGCTTCTTAATGCAATTAATGAATTAAAATAACATCAATGTTTTGAGAAAAGAGAAGAAGTATTTGGGGGTATGTCTTGACTGTCAGCAAACATGTGATTGCTTATTCCCGCTCCTTTGCTTTATAGTGTTGATGGTCACCTTAAACTTTTTAAATTATTAAATCAATACGGTACAAGGGAATTGGGTATGAGTAATAATATATTAATATTGCAATTTCAAATGGATGCGGTAAGGGTATAACCCCAAAGCACAACTCCCTGTTGCACAAACACAGAAACCCATCCGCAGATTGATTCCTGTGTTTGGCCAACGAGGTGAATGTTGTTGTCATTCAGAGACACTCCCAGCAGGCTTCTGTCTGCATGGTTGGTATGAGTCAATCAGCTATACATAGACATGAGTTTACTGTGATCAGTTACTGGTTAGGGATGAATCCTATTAGGACCTTGCATTGCGACAATACATATATCTATAAAAAGTGCTGTTTGCTGATTCTCTATAGGATTAGCAAAGAACGTAAAGATTATATAGAGGGCATCTACTTACTGTACAACAAGGAGCAGAACACCAAGTAGCTCCTACAAGAGAGCTAAACTAAGTCTCTCATCTGCAGTGGGCTGTGTACACAGGTTGTCTACAATATATGCAAACTACCGGCTCTCAAGGGGCCGTAGACCTGCTTTCTCATTTCTATTTCTATTGCAATTGGAAAAAATAGTCATGGGTCATATTCTGTCCAAAGAACCGTTGAGTCATGTTTTTTGAACACAGTGTGTGGCACTCGGACTCCAACGCTGTGGAGATAACCAGTAGGGGCATCCTTTGAATTTCCAAATAAGAAATCGGGATTTCAAATTATAATTTTGCACATCACAGGGAACATGTTTTTTTGTGTGTGATATTTGAATTTGAATAGTTGTAAATCTGTTTTTATGGGGGCGGGGGAGTTATCAATGTAACCATTTGTAATTTATGTTTGAAATGATTCATGTTAATAAGTATTATGATGTGCAGTTAAGAGGGAGTTAAGTCTTCACTCAATCACTGTTATTTGCAATTCAACAGAGACATGTTTGCAACGCAAATAAAAGACAATGCTTCATAATGGGAGACAGTACATGGCCCATGATGTCTTTTTCAAAAACCACCACCCTCCCATCTGAGACCTTGTATTGCACCAACTCTTGAGGTGAACATAGCGTGCCTATTCGAGAGTCTCTGTTAACTAGTGTGGGTATGGAGCTTCTATCACCCACCACAGCGTTGGAACAGAAGTCTCAGCCTCTTCTGTTAATTTGCACCACGAGATTAAGTAAACATGACCCCCAACAGTTGCAAATGAGATGTATTTGAATGGTTTCAGTGTACTGTTGCGACCCACGCCATTGGATTACTTGGGTTTAGATGGGGTTTTGGCTCCCCCTGTGGAAATGAGAGGTATGGACGCCAGAACCGCAGCTAGAGGCTTGGCAGACTCGACAATACTGATATCATATGACTAAAAATGTGCAGTGGGGCGAGATCATTGTTGGCTAAATGAACAATAAACGATTGACAAAGCCTGCAGCCCATTCATGCAGGACCAAATTAACAAGTTATTCAAACAAGATTTAACCAACACACAAACAGGATTTGGAGTGTTTTATTTTCGAAATATTTGCATGAGTTGCCAGATACAGTTTGTTTGAGTTGTTTTATGGTTTGCCCCTTTCTCTGAACCGAAAGCACCAACAGGGTAAAGCATCTGGGTCCGCCCAGAAGGTTTGCACGCCGTTTCCATCAGGTTTGTCCTTCCCGCAGAGCGGCTTTTGAGACGCACCGTCACTAGTCTGAGCGGATCCCAGCTCTACTCCACCGGCACTCGGAGGGGCTATGGAGGGTCCCGCCGGAAGTTGGACCCCGGGTCGGTCATCACATCGTTACAGATACAGGGGAAGATCCCTCTCCAGCACCTGAAAGGCGAGCAAGACATTTACATTGTAAGTACATTTGTCAGAAGAAAGAGGAACGATTTATCGCTTTCGTTACAGTAATGCGTTTTTTAATGGTCGGTGGCCCATTGGAGGTGGAAATTCGGAATGTGAAATGCGTCACCTCCGACCTAAGTAGGTTTCAGCTTCCAAGTCGGAAAAATATGGATGAATGGACGCCTAACTACAAGAATATAAATGTAATATTATAGATTATAAAAAGTGCTCAAAGTGGGTCGGGCCTGTCTTCTACTCACGCTGGGATCATCCAAGGGTCCGTATCTCTTCATCACCTGGCCCTCTCGGTTGATCAGGAACTAAGGAAGGGATAGAATGAGGGTTGAGAGTTAAGGATGTGGATTCACACACAACTTGTGTGTGTGAGTTGACACCAGTTTAGGTGCTGGGTTGTTTGTGGTTACATATACACCAAATACACTCTGGACACGCCAAGCGAGCTATGGGTGTTTCACAGGGATGCTGTGGAGAACAGTTAAGAATTTATATTGAATAATTACCTTGGTGAAGTTCCATTTGATGCGGCTACAGATGGGAAACAAAGCCTTGTTAGAATCCCATAGAGGCAAAATCAAGTGCAAATGTAACAGAACATATATAAAAAATAAATAAATAAATGTATGGTTAAAGGTGACATATTATACCACCAGGTGTGAGTGTGATTGGCCTCTTCTGACATCACAAGTGGGCGTGTGCACCTAGATATATGCGAATAGATCAGTCTGCCAGCCTACCCAGTGGACTAGCAAACGTTGCTCATCTATCCGACATACATCTAGGTGGACACGCCCACTTGTGATGTCAGAAGATGTCCGATTTCCAGAACAGCTTGTAACACACTCACACCTGGTGGTATAATATGGGACCTTTAATGTCCGCATCGCCACGTTTCCCTCCTCCACCCTCCACTCACTTCCCCATGAAGCCGCCCCCGTTGGGCTGCTCCTTCAGCCACTTCCACAGGGGGTGGGCGTTGGCCCCGTTCACGTTGATCTTGCTGAACATGTCGAAGCCGGCGTTGTAGGACGCCGCAAACGCTTTGATCTGCGACTCCGGGCCGGGTTCCTTCAGGCACACGGAGAGTTGGCGTTAATGAGATAAGTCAAGTCACTTGTGTTTGTACTAGCCCCTTGACCAGAGGTGGACTCAAAGGGCGTCACAGACGACCCCCTCGCCTCGGAACTTATAAAAGGGGCAAGGCAGATGAGCTTGTCACTGTATAGACAATAGGACTAGGACGATGATTAGATATGCACTTTAAGGATTTTATATATATTGATTATTACTCAACAACACACAACAGCACAGGTTCTATTTTTAAGTGCAAGGACGTACAACATACAATGAGTGCGTCAGAGGGGTTCTACCTGGTTTCCAAACTGGTTGGAGGGGAAGGCCAGGATGCGTAAACCTCTCTCAGAGTACTTGGCGTGCATCTCCGCAAACTGAGAGTAGTTCACCGCGGTCTTGCCTCATTTAGAGGCAACGTTGGTGATGATAAGAACATCCCCCCTGGAAACACAACCAAAAGACACAAGTGTTACACAACTTTACACACAGTACACACAACTGGTCAAACACATGTCGGCCTTGTAGCACTAAATAAACCCATAGAGAATAGAATCTGCTTCTGACTATCAACTGCCCTCTCAAGCATTGAATGTCCTGCTTTGCATAAACCTTGTGTGTGTGTGTGTGTGTGTGTGTGTGTGTGTGTGTGTGTGTGTGTGTGTGTGTGTGTGTGTGTGTGTGTGTGTGTGTAGTTTAGCACACGAAAAAAAACCATGTACAGATAAGGATCACGATAGTAAGCCCAACTCTGAATAAAGGACAATCACTGGTTAGAGAGGCGACCACCGCATCGCAGGACGCGAGTTTGCATCCGCGGTAGCCTCACCTGTACTTTTCCAGGGACACCACGTTTCCATCGATGTCTGTGGCTGAGAAGTCATAAATGGAGGTGGCTGTTTGCGGATCCTGTGCTGCAGCCTGTAAGAGAGAACAAAGTCATCCATTTAGCAGAACAAGAAGAAATATAGCTGGGTTAAGGAGGACAGGAGAGTGTCCCTCGTATCCAAAGAAAGAACTGGCTCTTTTTGAAAGGCTAACCTGAGACCCAGATCCGAGACCAACCATAACCAATTGTGAAGAATGCTGCGTTTTTTAATGTCAACCATACTGTTGGGATTTGTGCCATGTAATGTACCATCATGTAACTTGTTCTGACAATCTCTACTTCTTCATCGGACACTGTGCATATGCGCCAGTCAAATATCTTGTTATTCATTAGTCATGCATGTACTTTCTGTGTATAATTTTATCCCTGTGGGCCACTTTTCTGTGGACGTGTCTGTTTTGCTTTAATCTACTCTTATCTGTTGGCACTGCAGATAACTGATGTCAGGGCCGTGATCTCCCCTTGGACAAAGGAGGCAATGTAGGCTAATATGATTTATGCATCTAAATCAACTATCTGTGTCATACTGCCTTTGGTGCCATTGATTCAAAAGCTTGCTTATTTGCTTACAGAGACGACACAGAACCAAATGTCCCACGTCAGACGAGAGATAGAGAAAAAGAGCATAACACATACACACACTTGGACACACTGACAAAGTAACCCCAATAACAACTTTTCAAAAACAAAACAGTCTCAATAATAAATCCCCATAGTGCTGAACATCTAAAAGTACACCATCCTACAATGGCTTGTCCGATAGCTCGAAAAGGTTGTCTTACCAGCAGTAGGACAGAAAAGAGGACAGCTGGCCCTAGCGGACACATGACTGTCTTTCAGTACGGTCCAAGACACAAGCGACTCTAGATTCCCATGCAAGCCTCAGCAGCATCCACCGCTGAGCGACTGTGCCTGGACCGAGGTGAGGTCCGTTATAAAGACACGGCTCGGAGCAAAGGGCGATGGTTCACGGTGGCGACAGGCTCTGATGATCTAATCTAGTTTTCTGCTGACTCATGTATATGAGGATTTTCACATAACGCCACAATGGTACCAGCCTCAGTTTGTAATAAAAACAAGTCTGGCCATTCAATCCTATTATAGGTATGTTCCACGTAGTCAGGGCAAAGGTTGTTTTGTCACCTCATCGCCTCGTAATATGCGAAGCAGGACTTACACAACAGAATTATACAACAACACGGGTTTATAGAGGACTCATGCTTCTGAGTACAGGGGCTCCGTCTGGTCCAGGAAGGTCCCAGAGGAGACCACCGCTGACCATTTCAGCCAACTGAACACATTCAGCAAGAATATAACTTTTTTCACAGTGCATCACATGCGTACTGCGCAGGCGAGCAAGATAATCACCAGTAAGGTTGATTACTCAGAAGTCCATACATAAGGTGAAGCTGGCCACTGCGCCTAATATTACTCATCTATGGACTCAAACAGCGTGGCGGCGTATAATGAATAGTTATTGATCCGTGCGACGCGATACAACCATGGTACAACATTGTGTTGCTATGCATTTGTCTGTGATACTGTGAAGATGCGGGAGACTACTTGTATCTGTTGTGTAACAAATTCCCAATAGCAACATACACACACACACACACACACACACACGCAAACACATATAAAACAAAACACAAGGCTAATAATGGTACAGTGAATTTCGTTACCAAAAATGAGTACAATACCATCGCCAAGAGAAACAGCCCGCTGCTCGCTAAGATCCCAAATAACGATATTTGAATACGTGGACTCATTTTTTTACATGCCCATGCCATATCTAATGGAAACAAACGGGATCATTGATCGCGTTTACCGGGAAACGGCCATGGACCTATTAGGAAACGACCAGGGGCAAATCTGTTAGCCACGCCCCATTGTATTTAGCATCCGACCTACGTCATCAACCCGCGTCGGTCAGCGAAACGTGCGGCGCACATACCGAACAACACAGAGCAGCAGCTCGAAATACACAACAATTTAGCGTAGACGACGACGGAAAGCACAACCCCCAGCAATGGATGATGAAGAGGAAACCTACAGGTTATGGAAGATTCGAAAAACCATCATGCAGGTGCGTTATAGACAGTCTACATGTGTTTCGCTTCCTGAAGCAACGCAGAGCTAGCTGTCTCTGTTGTGTTCCGAGTCCGACTCCGAATCGACTGTGATGGCATCATTCTATTTGATTTATGCCATAAAGATGTTCAAATGAGCCAGGGTATTGTTAATATATCGTTTTACTCCTGACTCGGGTCCACCCTGTTGAACGATTTTTATTATCTATACCACTAATTCACCAGCTGGTTTTCCTCCGTGCAGCTTTGCCATGACCGAGGTTATCTGGTGACCCAGGATGAGTTGGACCAGACGCTGGATGAGTTTAAGAGTCAATTCGGTGACAAACCTAGTGAGGGTCGTCCCAGGCGGACGGACCTGACGGTGCTCGTAGCCCACAACGACGACCCCACGGATCAGATGTTTGTTTTCTTCCCCGGTAAGTTTACGTGGAACCCTTAGAGCCGGTGCACAAAACATACAGATGGTAAAACAGGCAGTAGTGCCAATATGTCGTCTGTTTGATTGAATATAATGTATCTATGTTCTCTTGAGGCTGGTGTTTGTCGTTCCTTTTCTGAAATGAGTTCGACTCTAATGCGAGCACGCTTTCTCCCCATTGATTAGAGGAGCCCAAAGTCGGCATCAAGACCATCAAGATGTATTGTCAGAGGATGCAGGAGGAGAACATCACCCGGGCCATCATCGTGGTTCAGATGGGAATGACCCCTTCGGCCAAACAGGTGAACCCTTCAGTCGCGCCGTTTGTATTTGCGTTATAATGGAATGTAGTCCCGCCGATTTTTAAAGACAACTACCGTTTGCATTGTATATGCAAACGGTAGTGATGCTATTATTTATTTGTGTGCTCAAGGGTTACGCTTGAGCACACAAAGGGTTACGCTAATTTATTTGTATTTCAGTGTTAGTGTGACTTTGTATGTTACAAATTAAACGAATATGAAAGTGAGAGTCGTGTGATGACCTATATAAAACCGATAAATATTACAATATACTTACAAATTCAAAAATTACATTCTTAACCGTTTTAACTGATTGTCATTAAAGTACATGGAAATGTTGAGAATGTTATTCGACTGGAACTCGTTTCTGTGCCAAACTAACATTTCAGACCTCGCATTTGATAATTTAAAGGGCATGTTTCTCATGTTCAATCGTTTTAATTATAAAACTGGGCATCACAATCAGTCTATCTTAATTTCATGACGATACAATATCATTCCAAGAGATGTACAATAATACTGAATGATTGCTCAGCCCTAACCTCTACATTTCTAATGTTGTGCTCATGCTTATCGTTTAGTCTCTCGTTGACATGGCACCAAAGTACATTCTGGAACAGTTTCTACAGCAGGAGCTGCTCATCAACATCACAGAACACGAGGTATTTTCCTTAAAACAAAGACCGGTGTAGCTCATATGTACTGAAATTACTTTTGTGGTTGATGTGTGTGCTTGTCGTATCTGCCTGCAGCTCGTTCCTGAACATATCGTGATGACCAAGGAGGAAGTGGTTGAACTACTGGCAAGATAGTGAGTATAATTCTATAGGATGTGAGCAGCTTGACAACTGCCTTAACCAAGCATGGTGGAAGGGCTGTTGCCTGAACGAGTCATCTCAAGATGTATGACACCAGGCAACACACATTTCTCATCATTCATCTCTGTCTCTATCCCAGCAAACTGAAAGAGAGTCAGCTGCCTAGGATCCAGGGTGGGGACCCAGTGGCTCGCTACTTTGGTCTGAAGAGAGGACAGGTAAACCCTCAGCCTTTACATTGAGGGCGTTTAGCAAACACTTTTATCCTAAGCAACTTACATAAGTACATTTGTCAGAAAGAAACGTAATATTGCTGTCGGTACAGTGAGGGTGTTCATATAAACATGGGCCAAGCACTTACAATTTCTAGGTTAAACCTATTCCCTGTATACAACTAAAATAGCTAGGATAAGTTGCTACATGATGCTAAGAACTTTTATTCAGTGCCAGGATGGCTTGAATACATTAGTCTTTAATTCTGGAGAGAAGATAATGCAATTCATGAAATTGTGCCTGACTCTAACCTCGGGCTGTTATTGTACATGTATGCAATGTGGCTTTGTCAGTTGACATTGTGTATATCTGATATGGGTCAATGTTCCCGGACACGGTGTTCGGTTACAGTAAACATCTTTCTACATTTTATAATAAAGTACATCTGATCGTGTTTATCAGCACAAACATTAAATTCTAAATACATCAAGTAACTCAATGCATATCTTTTCAGGTTGTGAAGATCATCAGGTCTAGTGAGACCGCTGGGCGCTACATCACATACAGACTGGTCCAGTGAATGACCCCAATGTGCGACAATTTGAATCAAGTATTGTTTGCTGTTCAGTAAATGTATGACCGTGAAGTGGAAGTTCCGGACCTAGGTCAATCGACAACAAAAGCGTTTTGTTTAAATTCAGGTCATACTTCAATAGGTTGTTTCCAAGCCCTCACAGGGTCAACACTAGGCCATATCCTGACTTATCCCCCACTTTCTCAGCAGACCAGGGATCCCTTTATTTCTACCATGTATGTATTTTTGTAAAAAAAACCTCTTGAAATTAATAAAATTATGCTTCTTTAGATTTGCCGCCATTTCTTTAAAGATACAGTGACTAGGTTGAACGCAACCAACCAGTTAGTTCTTCCCACAGTGAAAACCAGACTGTTTTAAAAGGTCCCATAATATACCACCAGGTGTGAGTGATTAGTAATTACAAACCAGTTTCAAAATAAATCTCATGTTTTAGTGCCATCACAAGTGGGCATGTCCACCTAGATGTATGACTGATAGATGAGCTACAGTCCGCTGGTAGACTGATCTATCCAGCATACATTTAGGTGGACACGCACACTTGTGATGTCACTAAAATACAGGAAGAGGCAGATTTGAAAAACGGCTTGTTAATGCTAATCACTCACACCTTGTGGTATAATATGGGACCTTTAAGGCCTTACCTTTTGTTGATTCAAACTAACAATGAGGTTAATTCATCCCAAAACAACTAGTCCCTTACTGTACCTAACTGCTCCTGGCCTGAGTACACATCTTTTGGCAAACGGGGAAGTGGTTAATGTTCCAGTTCAAATTATCAAGCATCATGGATATAAAACCATAAATCCATACACAATTTTTTAAAATGGCCTGAAATTTATTTATGACGGTAACATCCAAAACAAGGAACAGACAACATGCATAATAAAATGGTAAGATTATAACGTCCAGTGCTGAAATGACACCAGCAGCACTTAATTCTGCATGTACTGCAGAGAGGCATTTGATGAAGCTGCAACTGCAGACATCACTCAGGCCTTTTAGGAAATGATCACTTAAAAATACACTTTGGTAAAGTTTTGAATATATAAAACCGCACATGGCATCTGAAAGAACACATTTGAATGTATAAATCTGCACATGGCTTCTGAAATGGACAGGTTGTTCGACGTACCACATGAATCACCTCTTGACTGACAATTTACAAATTAATTAACCGCGACGAAAAAAGATAACAGTTAAATTCAAATATAGTCCTTACGCACACATGCTCCCGGGTCCCCCGTCTTTCTGAGGGGACCCTCGGCCACACGGAGACATACACACCTCGACGGCCTCAGACAAACTCTGGCTCCTGGTCCCTGTTCCGGGTCAGGGGAAGCTGCTTCCTGTGCACGTGTGTCAGCCCTGAGCGGCTGGCTTGGGGGGAGAGGGGACAGTTATTGTTGGACTGGTTCACGTTGAGCTCCGCCAGGGCCTCGCTCAGCTCCTCCCCCCCGCCTCCCCCCTCCTCCTCCTCGGGGGGCTCGGTGTCGGGCAGCGCTGGGACCTCCTCCCCGTCCGGCAGCCCTGGGTCCTCCTCCGTCTCGATGCAGATCACCGGCACTCCCGGCGGTCCGGGCGGCTCCGGGCTCTCCCGGAGGCTTGCCTGGTCCTCCTCCTCCTCCTCCTCCACGCTGAACTGGCTCTGCTGCCGGGTCAGCCTGGGGCGGTCCTCTGGGTCATCGGGCCCCTGGCCACCCTGGCCCTCCACGCCCGCCGCCGCCTCGTCCGTCTCGGAGTCGGGCAGCCGTTCGTTGGAGCCCGTGGAGCTGGCTGGAGGTCAGATCACGGCACCAATCGGAGCATTAGGGCCGAGGAAAACAATGCGGATAAGACGATGTCGGGAATGTCCCCGCTTTTAGCAGCGAGTCCACTTCTAATTGTACTTTGGATTAACGGTACCGGTGTCGTGCGTGGGGGAGTTTGTCCCAAGTCTTACCACATCCTTCCTCCTCCTCCACCTGTTCAGAGTCCGGTCTGCTCGTCTCTTTGGTTTCCTCGGCCTCAGAGCTCCCGTCTGCAGTGCAGATCTAGACCAGCAGGGGGTAGACTGTCAGAACAGCAACTACCAAGCAAACTACCTGCTTATCCATTGTGTGTCTTCATCCAGAAGAATCACTTAGTGATTATACATGTTGCGTGTTTGACAACGCGCACTATTGACTGTTTATGCGGACACACAAGGACCAGAAAAGCCGGTTCTCCCCGCGCCACACCAATGTAAACCTGCGTCTACAAACAGAAGCACCTGCTGTGTGGCGGTGGTGGTGGGGGTGGTGGTCCTGGGCTGGAAGATGGCGGCGTAGAAGACGATGAGGGCCTCGATGATGCGCGCCTGGTGGGGGTAGTCCACCAGCGAGGACAGGGACACGGTGGCGCCGGTGGGACGGGGCCGCATAAGGGACGGCCCGAACACGATGCCCAGGTTACTGGGACTCATCTTGTTGTCCTGCTCCAGCTCAGAGATCCTGGGGGGGGGGGGGAATTAGTTTGTGTTCATTCGTTTCAGTAAAAAAAATAAGGATTCACATCACAAATGATGCAGCGAATCAAGTCGTCACTACAGCAAACAGTTTTCCCCCTGCCGTTACCTCCCAAATCGACAAGAAAAATGGTAATCAATACAGTAATCAATCGTCAGTCTTTTAGTTGAAATTAAAACTATTTTTAAAAAGGGAGAGCGAGCACCAGCCCCTCCCCAGGAGGTGCTGGGCTGAGGTCCTCCCCCTCTAAACGCGTGACGCCCCAGCGGCTGACCACGGACCTGCGGAGGTGGCGTACGATGTAGCGCAGGGTGGCCATGTTGGTCTTGGGCAGCTCCTTCAGGATGTTCCTCAGCTTCTCCACCAGGACCAGGATCTCCGGGTCGGTGTCGTCCCCCAGGTCTACCAGCTCCGGTCCCTTGCCCCCGACGCCACCGCCGCCCTCCGCCTCCTCTTTCTCGGGGCTCTCGGCCTCGTGCTGCAGGCTCTCCTTGGAGAGGCCCATCAGACTGTGGTACAGGCGGAACAGCATGATGGGCTCCGGCAGCTGGAGGGGAAGAAGAGAGAGAGCATGAAAAAGAGCTGGGGTGAGCCGGGAAGAGGAAGAGGAGAGGAAGTTGCCGTGGTTGAACTATGCAGATCGGTGTTTGAACTATGCAAGGTGTTGGGATAGCTTCAGGGACGACCCACAGGCCTCGTTTGGAAATTTGGCGTCTGAATTGGGCATGTTCAAAAGGAGAGGGCAGAGCACAAGTTTGTGGAAGAGGAAGACGAGGAGAGGGTCAATACACCATCTTGTGTTTCGTAGCACCAAAGCCCGTCGGCGCCCTACCTGTCTGAGGTAGAGCTTCAGGACGTTGCTGATGTCGTGGGGGGAGCACTGGGACAGCTCCACCAACTCCTTGCCGTTCTCAAAGACCTGACACAGCTTCTCCACGCGGGTCTTCACCCCGTTCACCCGGTAGATGCCCTGCACACCGCCGCCGGGAGAAAGATCCGGTCAATACATGGACGGCTGGTTGGGGATATAGATCGCCGTTTTGGAAATAGACCTGGGCGTTTGTGACCCAGACTCCAAGGTTAAATGCAAAACTTATCAGTTACATTTAGGGTATTTAGCAGACGCCTTTATCCAAAGCGGCTTACAACTGATTTGTCAGAAGAAAGAGAACCAATATATCGCTGTCGGTACAGTAAGGATGTTCATAGAACCAAATAATAATTGTTGGGTTAACCCATTCCTGATATACAACAAAGATAGACATATGATAAGATGCTAGACAATGCTAAGCACTGTTTTTAAGTGCCAGGAGGTACAACATACAACAAATGTGTAAGAGGGGTGTGGGAGTAAGGGGGGAAGCTATGCAGAGTAACTAGGTGAACTCTGAACAACTCTGTTACACCATAAATATAACAAATGTAAAAAGAGAATAAAAAACTGGTGTCAACAAGTTGTTGAACAAGCATCAACAGTGGTCCAATGTTATGGACAGGTTTTTGAGAAATTCTAAATAAGAGCGCAACATGAACCCCAGGGCATGTGACCACCTTGAGCTTGAGGGCCCGTCTCTCGATCTCCGAGATGCACTTGGTGATGATGAAGGGGACGCCGTCGCTGGCCGCGCCCGCCACCTGGGAGAAGTCCTGGCCGAACAGCTGCAGGCGGCCGTGGAGCTTCTTATGGCCGCACTGGATGGCCAGCGTCTCCAGGCAACGCTTGTGGCACGCCAGGAAGCACTGCGGGCCAATCAGAGACAGGGTGGAGCCATCAGAGCAAGACCATATAAGGCATGGTGACGGGAAACGCAGACTCCCGCCT
The DNA here is from genome assembly GCF_949987615.1 of Pollachius pollachius. Taxonomy (NCBI): domain Eukaryota; kingdom Metazoa; phylum Chordata; class Actinopteri; order Gadiformes; family Gadidae; genus Pollachius; species Pollachius pollachius. The sequence continues at coordinate 23,240,276 of NC_136940.1, forward strand.
CGCTCGTTTTTCATCGTTGCCAGAAAATGGTATAGAAATAGCCGTAGCCAACCATCAGGTAATTATTTCCCAAATATCTATCTATCTATCTATCTATCTATCTATCTATCTATCTATCTATCTATCTATCTATCTATCTATCTATCTTTTTTTTATTATATATAAAAATATTGAGATTTTTTGGTCATCATTTTGTATTTGTATATTATCTGTGCTTGCAAAATCTGTGTGCAAACAAAATATAATAATTTAAATAAAAGGATTTTTGCCCTCTGTATCTACTTAATTATAGATAATGAGTTTGTGTGGAGTGTATAGTTTGGGTTGGGTTTGTAGGGGACATTTTGGTATGAATTTTGCTTGCCCAGAAATGCAGTTAATAAGCTCCATTAAAAACGTAAGCAATGAATACATTTCAAGAACATTTGTCGTGGATTTCGTAACCTGTTTTCATGGACTTCATAATTCATAAAAACCAGAATACATATATTCTAATAATGTAAATGCTGACCTCCTCACACTCGCCGCCCTGGAAGTAGACGTAGCTGTCGCACTCGCGACACTTGGCCGGGGTCCGCAGCTTCCTGAGCCGGTGAGTCTGCGCCGCCTTGGACAGGCCAATGTTCCGGAAGGGACCAGTGGAGACCACCACGTCGGGCTCCAGGCCGTTCATTTCTAGACGCCATCAACACACCGTTAAACCTTTTCAACAGAGGCTGTAACACAGTCAGTTCCTTTAAACCAGGGGTTGACACTAAGGTTTCAAAAGCACTTGCCTATCGGGCAAGTACAGGTCATGTTCGACCTGCCCGAATGTCATGTTCACTTGCCCAGATTAAAATCAGAATCGTGAACGAGCCTCTTTTTGCCAGGCACCTGGCCTAATTTTATGTATGTATTATATATGTATGTGTTTAAAAAATAACAAACTTCTTCTTTGGTTACTTATTTACCAAATGGTCACATCGTGCCATGAAGTGATTTCAGTCCACCGTTGCAACCTATTAATGCTATCGCCCAGTTATATGTAGACCTGCATGCTTTCATCTGGACTTTATGCAAATGTAAATAACTAAATGTCCAAGGTAGTACCAAAGACATGTATTTTTTTGTAACTTTCCCGTTCTTGTAGGTCTAACTGAATAATTCAATCGCATTTATAGTAGTGTTTTCACAATACCGGATTTTCTAACTTCGATACTATACCTGGAAAAATATGGATATTCTATAACATTTTCGATACCACAGGACCAACAGTTTTTTTTTCAGAAAAGAACGTACCAAAAGTAAATAGAGTATATCTCCAAAACTGCTAGGGCTATAATATAACATCTTGGTGCCAATAGAAAGATTGTTTCTACAAGTGAAATATTCAATGCTGATACTACTTCATGGCTTAAGTGGAAGATTACATTTCCACCTGAAATAATTATCAGTTGGTCATTATCAGTTGGTATCACTGTTGTACTATAAGAAACAAACAGGTAGATATCTTAACATTTTGACACCTCTATTTAAAGTTCAGGGCAAATATAATCGAATGACACCAAGCCAAACATTCGCAAATACACATATGGCCACTAGATTGCGCTGAAGAACACGTATTCTGATTGAAGGCAATTTACAAACCTACCTTTCCTAAGAAACCTTCTCTTAAATTATTTATTGTATCAACATGTTTAGTTGCAAAATTTGGCCGCTGGATTATCTGTGTACGGTGGTTTAATGAGATCAGATTCAACTTTGTGGACAAAAATCACAAAGGTAAATTTTCATTTTTGGTTGTTAAAAGAAAAAGGGCAAGTTTCTTCTTAAGTTGTTTTTTGCGAGTTTTAGTCCCAGAATGATATGGTTTAGGTTGTCGGAATCAGTGGAGGTGTCACACCAAATTTGTACCGGGTGCCAAATTTGTACCGGGTACGTAATCCATACGTAATCCATTCCAAAACTGCCTGGCAACAGATGATCGCGGACAATCGCGTCGATTGACGTAGGAAGGTTCAAGAACATTCGCGGTTAAACACTCGGTTTACAACACATTAAACACAGAGGTTACTAGCTAAATTCGATTAAACAATTAAATGCAATACAAATATAAGTTAGGAACGCTAATAAATGTAATTTGTCACACCAAATTTGTACCGGGTGCCAAATTTGTACCTGCCTGGCAACAGATGATCGCGCACGATCGCGTCGATTGACGTAGGAAGGTTCAAGAACATTCGCGAAGTCGTTCATTGAGCGCGACAAGACAGATAGCCCTAACTTTACAAATTACATTTATTAGCGTTCCTAACTTTATATTTGTATGGCATTTAATTGTTTAATCGAATTTAGCTAGTAACCTCTGTGTTTAATGTGTAGTAAACCGAGTGTTTAACCGCGAATGTTCTTGAACCTTCCTACGTCAATCGACGCGATCGTCCACGATCATCTGTTGCCAGGCAGGTTTGGAATGGATTACGTATGTATTACGTACCCGGTACAAATTTGGCACCCGGTACAAATTTGGTGTGACAGAGGCTCAGCTTTCATATAATATATAGTTTGTGCAGGTCCAATTTCGGTAAAAAGATCGCTATTGCTGTGCATGTGCACAGTTATGAAACGTGCACAGTCCAACAAAAACCGTGTTATTGCATTTGAATATGACTTTAAATTATTCTTTTGACTTTCCTTGGTAATTTGCTTTATCTAAAGTACTTCCAAACCGCACTCCATCACTACTCCGTCTACGTTCTCTACCTAAACCGGTCGCGGGGGCGCTGCACTTGAGATGCTAGCTGTGTTGGCTTACCTTTAGCTAACCCGTCGCACAGCATATTGAGACCGTGATTGAGACCAGTGCCGAATCACTGCCGCACTGCGAGTGAGTGACAGGAGGCGGGGCTATGTTCGCGCTGTGCGTCTGTTAACTCGCTGTCCGCGGAAACAGCGCAGAAGACAGCGCGCTGATCAATTGCAAATATCTATCCATTTAGTATGATTTTGCTGAAGAAAATGGTTGGTCTGCAGTTTTTTAGAAACTCTTAAATAAATATTTAAAATATTTACATTAACAAACCCTAAAAAATGCACTTGCCCTTTCGGGCAACCAGAAATCACCTCAACCCAAATATAATTTTTAGTTGCCCCAGGCAAGCGGGCAACCGTTAGTTTCAACCCCTGCTTTAACCCACCGATATCTTTACCGCAGTCCCGTGAATCAACGTCCATAATGTTAAAGACATAATGGAGGACAAACTATAGTAAATAACATCAATAACCACGACAGGCAACCTTCAGTTAAACATAGCCCCTAACAAACCCCTGAGCGTAGTTTGGGGTACGAAGGAGGTCACGTTCCCGTCCTTCTCGTCCGCGTCTTCGTTGGAGGACATGGTTCCAGTGGAGGAGCTCCGGCCCATCTTTCTATCGTCACCTGAAAGAAGCAACAAATAACACGCACCGACACGTTGAGCCAACCCTTTCTCCACCGTTCAGAAGCTGCAGGACAGTTACAGAGATGGGTGAAGGGCTAGAAATAACAATTCCGATTGATCAGGACTCTACATCCGTGAGTGAAATGGAGTCTCCAGCACATTTACACTTAGGGCATTTAGCAGACGCTTTTATCCAAAATTTATACACACGTTCACACACCGACGGCAGAGTCAACCGTGCACAGCGACAGCCAGCCCGTCGGGAGCAGTCAGGGTGAGGCGTCTCGCTCAGGGACACCTTGACACTCGAGGCTAGGAGGAGCCGGGGGCCAAACTAGCAACCTTCAGGTTACAAGTCAACCCGCTCTACCGCCTGAGCTAAGCCGACCCCAGCACCGTGTGAGCAGTGACAGAGGTGAGGAGAAGGCGGATGACTTACTGGTGCTGATCGTAGGCGACTCCAGGCCTGCTGCTCCCACACTTTCATCGCTCACGGTGGATCCCCAGGATTTATGACCCAGCCCTGAGCATTCCCCAGATGAGGGAGAAGGGTTGCATCAACAGATCAATTGACTCAAGTCAGAGAAGTGCCATACATATTTTCCAAAAGACTATTCACCAATTGTTCTCTTCTTGCCTAACCGATGAACTGAATTCTAGCTGTGTGATACTGCCCCAAGGCAACCGGTCCATTTGTTTACCCTGGAATACCGCGCAGAAACGGGATACGACTCCACAGGCGAAGGCCTTGTATTTAGTAAGGTGGGTTTAGTGTTACACTAAAACAGGGTTCCTGAGCCACGGCGGAATGATAGCATTAGCGGGGAACCCTTACGCTTTCTGTTGACCTCTGCGTCCCTGGCCTCCTGGGCCTCGCTCGACTGCTCGGCGTTGAAGCTGTCGTTCCTGGACCTGCTGTTCTGGCTGGAAGACACAGGGGACAGCGTTAGAAACGTGCAATTGATGATGCTAAATATATATGAATCGGGGGGGAAATAGAACGCCATAATGAGTAAATGACCCAACAAGGACAGACGCACATCATAGAAGCATACGCTATGGCCAAGGTGTAAAATTATGTGTGACAAGTGACAACTTTGACTTGTTTCCGTTATCACACACCGACGGTGGTGTCAGCCAAGCAAGGCGACAGCCATCTTGTCGGGAGCAGTAAGGGTAAGGTCGGTGTCGTGCTCAGGGACAGCCCATCGCTCCGGTGACCGGCCCACCGGCTCTACCTCCTGAGGCCCACGCCGCCCAGACTTACTGCGTGGAGGCCGAGCTGGAGGGGGAGTAGGGTTCGAAGGTGTACTGGGTGACGGGCTGCTCCGGCAGCTGGAGGTCCCGCACGCAGGCGCCGTACTGCTGGCCCAGGTCGTACAGCTTGCTGCTCTCACACAGGGTCTGGTAGTTGACCGGCAGGGCCACCGTCTGCATGTGCATGATCTGGTAGTAGGAGATGGTGGCCTGGGGGGAACAAAGGAGTGGAGAAGTTAGATGTCCACAAAAGGGAACCATGACTGTGACCTTATGATCGTTTCCCCTCCTATTCATCCAATCTAGACTCTGGCACGGCTTTCAGGGAAATAGTTATTGGCACATGTCAAGTGTACAGATCTGTATAGTCTACGTTTTCCAGAGGTTATCTTTGCATTTCCGTGTTGGTGGTGGTGGTGTTTAGTGCAGGCGTGTGTGTTGTGAAGTTTTGTACTTGTGAGTCTTGTTGTTGTCTTTTGTGCATGTGTGTGTGTTGTGAAGTTTGTGCTTGTGAGTCTTGTTGTTGTCTTTTGAGCATGCTAGTGTGTTGTGGAGTTTTGTGCTCATGCGTTGTGGTGATGTTTTTTTTCTGCGCGCGTGTGGCGGTATTGTCGTTTTGTGCGCTAGGGTTGTGGTGTTGTTTTGTGCGTATGTGTACTCACGGAGCGGAGCGTCTGGTCACTCTGTTTCACCACCTCCTGCAGCTGTCTCAGCACGGTGACCTTGGTGTGCTGCAGATTGTTGTCTTGCGTGGTGGCGTCGGCGATGCAGGTTTTATAGGTGGCCTCAGCCTCCTCCGCCTGCAAGTCCCACGAGACCGTCAGACACAAAGAGAGAGACACACAAGTTGGATTCACGGACAGAGAGACAGACACACAAGGTGGATTCACGGACGGAGAGACAGACACACAAGGTGGATCCACGGACAGACGCAGACACACAAGATGGATCCACGGACAGACGCAGACACACAAGGTGGATTCACGGACAGACGCAGACACACAAGGTGGATTCACGGACAGACGCAGACACACAAGGTGGATTCACGGACAGAGAGACAGACACACAAGGTGGATCCACGGACGGAGAGACAGACACACAAGGTGGCTCCACGGACAGACGCAGACACACAAGATGGATCCATGGACAGACGCAGACACACAAGATGGATTCACGGCAGACGCAGACACACAATATGGATTCACGGACAGACGCAGACACACAAGGTGGATTCACGGACAGACGCAGACACACAAGGTGGATTCACGGACAGAGAGACAGACAAACAAGATGGATTCACGGACGGATGCACAGAGAGGGACAACTACAGACAAAGATGAGCACTACCATCAGCATTTGTAATCAGTTGGCCCATCTAGACAGCCAACTATGACCACATCATTTACACCGATCTAACAAATACAGCCATGTCGCTCTGAATTCAACCAAAAATCTGTGTGTGTCTGTGTGTGTGTCTATGTGTGTGTCTGTGTGTGTGTCTGTCTGTGTCTGTGTGTCTGTCTGTGTCTGTGTGTCTGTCTGTGTCTGTGTGTCTGTCTGTGTCTGTGTGTCTGTCTGTGTCTGTGTGTCTGTGTGTGTCTGTCTAATAAAGGAGCACCACTCCTTGCTGAAGGAGTTGTTTGAGGACCTTGTTGCGAGCATCCTCCTCCACACGTTTCTTCTTCTCCAGGGTCTTTCCTCCGGCCTCCTCCTCTGCCCGGCTGGCGGCGGCCTTGGCCTTGTCGTAGTCCTCGCAGCGGACCACGTACGCCTGCTTGGCCTTGCGCAGGTTCGCCTCGCACTCCATCTGCAAGGCAGGGGTGGACTCTGGCGTGACGTTCCTCACACATCCTACGGTCCTTTCGGTTCTTGACGCACGGTGACATCATGACGTGGTGCAATGATGCTCAACATGAAACACAAAGAATTATCGGTGCGCAAGTGTGTGCACGCCCCGCAACCGAACCACCCAACCACCCATCCATCCATCCACCCCCACCCACCAGTTTCCTCTTGGCTCGAATCCAGGCCTCCTTGATCTCCTTCCGCTTCTTCTCATGCTCCTGTTTGCGCTGCATCAGCGGCTGCAGAGAGAGGGAGGAGGCGGTGAGTGGAGAGGGCAAACAGTTCCTGACCGAGCAGATAGCATCACAATATAGCCGTGATGAGGCCGTGCTTGAGAAGGTGGACATACCGATGGTATGACGTTTTCTATACATACCTGGATGACTGTTTGCCCAGAAGAGTGCTGTATTGAGTCAATACAGATATAATGTGTGTGCGCATGCGTGCGTGCTTGTATGTGTACGTGTGTGTATGTGTGCGTACGTCTGTGTGTACGTCTGTGTGTGTACCCGGATGAAGGTCTGGTTGTGCAGTGTAGGTGTGTGCTAAGTGTGCACTTGTGTACCTGGATGAAGGTCTGGTTGTGCAGTGTGGTGTAGGCCTGCTGCAGGCCCACACTCTGCTCCTGGTCCTGCTCCAGAGCCAGGGAGTAGATGGAGAACAGCGGCATGTGGGGCTGGGGGGGGGGAGAAAGAAACATTTTACACTTGGCAGCAAGGCAACGTCAGGTTGGTAATGCTAGGTTAAGCGTGGTTAGCTTGGAAGAGGCTAGTATTGGCAGCGTTAGCTTGGTATTGGGGGAATTTCTGATACTGGTATTGGAGCAACTTTATGGACAACCAGCGAGTAGGACAGAGGTGGACATTTACATGCGTGATGCTGTGCTTGCAGGACTGGTACAACCTCTGCAGGCCTTTGGAGAACTCCATCTCTGGGAGGGCAAAGACAGGAAGCGAGGTTAGGAAGGAATGAAAGAGACAGTCTTCTCCTTCATGTGTTCACGCTAAGCAGGTGTTATCGGTAGATGGGGTGTATTTATAAAAGCGCTGTTCTAACCAGTGGCCACTCAAAAGGGGGCCACCATCACCCAACATTCACGGATTCAAGCACATTCACACACTGACGGCGGTGTCCACTACGCAAGGCGACAGCCGGCTCGTCGGGAGCAGCTGGGGTGAGGTGCCTTGCTCGGGGACACCTCGACACTAACAGCCGGGGATCGGACCAGCAACCTTCCGGTTGCCAGCCGACCCCCCCTCTAACACCTGAGCTACTGCCACCATGTGCATGCCTACCGAGTGAGGTCCTCTTCTCCACGTAGGTGATCAGGTCCTTCATGTACTTGGAGATGGTTTTGGCGTAGAGCAGCGCCGAGTCCACCCCTCCCTCGCTCCGCTGGAGGACCTCGTTGACGTCGGCGTCCTGGACTGCACACACACACACACACACACACACAGATGGTGTTAGTTAAGAGTCAGGTGCACCAAATGGGCTTCATTGTGCATCGCGCACACACACACACACACACACACACACACACACACACACACAGATGGTGTTAGTTAAGAGTCAGGTGCACCAAATGGGCTTCATTGTGCATCGCGCACACGCACACACACACACACACACACACACACACACACACAGATGGTGTTAGTTAAGAGTCAGGTGCACCAAATGGGCTTCATTGTGCATCGCGCACACACACACACACGGTGTTAGTTAAGAGTCAGGTGCACCAAATGGGCTTCATTGTGCATCGCACACACACACACACACACACACACACACACACACACACACACACACACACACACACACACACACACACACACACACACACACACACACACACACACACACACACACACACACACACACACACACACGCACACACACACACACACGGTGTTATTCGCTGTCTGCATGACCTACCTATGTCCTGGGAGTCACTCCTCGACAGACCCCCGTCGGCTCCGTGTCCCGATGCAGCGTACAAGTTCTCCAGAGACTGCGGAGAACATAGACCACGGTCAGACCAATCAGCCCCAGAGAGGCAAACATCTAACCACGTTCTCTAACCACGGAGCCTCGTTAGAATTCAGAGGTGCATTTGAAAATGATGGACATTTTAATTAATCGAATTTTGAATTGGTGGGGTAACCATTTGATGATTATTGTATATGGACTGCTGTTAAACATTCAATACAAGACTGACTCGAGAGAGATTTACTAATCAAATATTAAATGCATCAGATAAATAAATAAAATGATAACCGTGGAAGTGCTGAATGTATTTGCCAAAGTTCAAAGGATAGTTAATGTATAACAAACAATAACCGCCTCATGCTCGTTTCTACATTTCACGGGCTGAGGAGTCCTGCTGGGTCCCTGATGGGCCAGGAGCCAGAGCTCCAGAGCTCACTCACTCACCCTGCTCTTCTCTGTGGGCAGCAGGGACAGCAGAGTGCTGCTGTCCACCTCCCCCATGAGCAGCTCGGACACACTGGGGGGGGGGGGGGGAAGAGAAAGAAAGAAAGAAAGAAAGAAAGAAAGAAACATGTTCAGTAACTGCCCTAACAAAATACATGCCATAGGAAATTATTTATTGGTTGTATAGCGAAGGAGAGATATAAAAACACTATGTCCCTTTACAAACTCTATTTGATATTCTTTGGATCTGCCACGTTAGGGCTGAAGTGAACCATTTAATTTCTTCAATCGCAGAAGACAAAAAAGGAAATGAGCAAATGAGCACAAATGTCTGCATTCTCTGCTCACTTCCTGAACACTGAGCCCCTGTTGACGCCAAATGGGGAAACATTTGAGATTCACAAAAAAGGTACATTCAAGTTTATCATGGCCGATTTCATCCAATTTGTCAAAAAGTTATCTTTGGCAGCTAAAGCTAACGGATTATTCGCACAAACATTGTTAATAAATCACAAACATGTGATTCTTCTGGGGTGATAAGTTTGTACAACAGCCTAGAAGCACACAGCATTTTCTAAATGTTGGGTTTTTGTCATATGTGGTAACAAAGCCACTTCCTGTTTTCAGCTCTGCCTCATGCAAATGTTTCCCCATCTCTTCACTTCTCTCTCCATGTGCACCAAAGAATCCTTGCTTAAAAATGTGCATGTATACTGTATGTAATCAGTCTTTGACCCTTATTTTCCCTGTAACCCAATGATCTAAAAAAAACCTAGACATATTAGTTCTGAGATTAGTGCAGCTCGCAATACTGATTGTAATCCAACATCAATCTAGGTTAAATTTGTAAAGCTAAATCGACGTTGACAGAGAACGAGAGTTGTGTAATCCAGGATACTGACTTGCTGCTGAAAGCGACTGCGATGGTCTCAATGGCCTTCTCAAAGTCCTGCTTATCCGCGTCGTTGCAAAGCTCGTAGTGAAAGCCTGAAAAGCAAAGTTACAAGTGCCTGTGTGAGACAATGGGCTGTGACAACGAGAAAATACGAGTTCATATGAGAGCAAACATTACTAAAAAAAGAAGATGGAAAGTAAAAGTACATCCATTATAGGACACAAAAACCCACCCATATCTAGAGATGTTCCGATACCATTTTTACCTCCCCAATACCTGAACTTATATACAGAGTACGATTATTATTTCGGGATAATTTATAATTATAACACCACATTTGTATTCTTGCAGATTAGCGACTCAGTAGCTCGAACAAGGTAGGTCGAAGATGAAGCGTTTCCCATTCCGACTTTCCACCTCCGACCATTAACGAACACAGCATAACACTGCACGCGTTTGTAATGTTCTTTGTCCGTGTCGTAAATAAGCTAGTCACGTGATGGTTTCGGATTGGCGCAAAGGCTTGTGTACTCGCTGATACCCGATCAGAGGAACTTCCAATGCTGGTATCGGAGAGAAGTCCATACACTGGAATCGGAACAACTCTAGCTGTATCACCCCCAAACGCTGGGACACACGATAATAGTGGTTAAACATGACTATAAATCATTATAACAACGTTTATAGGTCATAAAAGTCGAAAAAGCACAATAGGTGCTCTTTAAAGTAGCTGCTCTAGGTGTTGCGCTCTATGCCTCGGACTGACCTTTGACCTTGGAGATGAGTTTGCCGGCAGCGGTCAGGATCTCCACGGTGTTGAGCAGAGGGTAAGTGTTGATCACCTGACGCAGCACACGCAGCACCTCTCCCAAGCACTCGTGGGCCACGGGACGCCGGCTCTCCTTCTTACCTGGACCGGAGGGAACGGGAATAAGGTAAGCAGAGGGGGCGGAGGCGGTTGAGAGTCTGTTTGATCGCATATTCCGTCCACCCTTGCCCGATTCCCGCATTCCTGCTTCCTATGAGCGGTGGACGTCAGTTGAAGGAAAATGTCCAGATTTTCCAACATGGAGCCTCTATTTAGATCGTTTTGTGACTAGCTGGTCAATGTATGTCCTATTAAAGTGCTTCTTTTTTCCCCCCACTGATGGGCTCCGATATTCCTACATTATGGGAAGGATCCCCACGGAGCAACAACTGTTTTGATTACTTCTCGCTGATCCGGTCTGTGTGTTAGTGTGTCCAACCAGGACTCACTCAAGGAGTGAAACCCTTGGAGACAACATGTCCAATACGATGCAGACCCCCCCACCCCCCGCTACGCAACGCAACACACACACACACACACACAGACACACACACACAGGGCTGGGTGACCCAAGGTTAGTTTCACAGAGAGGAAGTGGACTTTTCCATTGTTTGGTGACATTTCAACATTATTCATACTATTGAGATATACAATAGATTGAGATAATCCACCTCAATAGATAATATCAACCCGTTAGATTATACTTCTTACTTAATGCCTTAAATTCTGGCATTCAAGCGGATGCATCGATTCATCATTTCTGTCAGAAAGGGGCAAGCCCCGTCAGCATCGACGAAGAGCCTACGACCTTCACCACATCTTCGCCATGTCTTGTGATGTGAAGTCTGACGAAACATGTCTAAAGGTTTCAGAGAGTGAGGAACTGAGGACCCCACCAGTGTGACTAATGAGCTCGGTCTGCTGCTGTCGTCACATGCGGCGTGGATCGCGGCGACGCAGCCAGCCTATCAGAGGGGGAAGCACGGGAACGAGGCCTTTCTGTCAAACGCTATCCATCATGCCTTCCTGTTTAGATGCTCCCTGCGGTTGGGGGACATGACACAATGGAGCCAGATAAAGGCAAGGCACCCAGCAGAAGAGATAGCTCACTAAGGCGACTGAAGGTGAATAAAAGACAAGAATAAGAAACATCACCGTTATATTAAGCAGTAAGGTGTAGGTCTGGGTAAAAATATCGATTCATCAATGCAATTTATTTGCTCTCGATTCAATTTCGATTCAGAATTATTTTTGAAATTGATTATTTCGATAAAAACAAATTTAAAAAAGCATACTCAGTCATTGTAATCTAGAAGCGAGCATGCCTAAATGTACATGCCCTTTTACATTTGTCCATGTTATGATTATTACTTTTATACTGCAAGTTTAGCTCAGGAACAATACTATACAATGGTGTATTCCCTTTTTGCTAGTTAAAGCACAATGAAATGGTTGATTCATTTTGAAATGGTTAATTCTAAATAATATTTAGGTATTTTTGTCATCTACCTCAGCACGTATTATTGAATCGATATCGAAGCAATTTGATCAATATCAAATCAAAATCGAACCAAGACCTAAAGAATCAAATTGAATTGTGAGGTACCTGGCAATTCTCAGCCCTGGTAAGGTGCCACCTTGACGATAACAAGCAAAGGCAAATAGCAAGCATAGGGTGCCTACCTATTTATAACCAGTTGTTTCTTGGGAGTTTGTTGGATTAGTATTATGTGTGAGGTGAGACCACTTTACAGAGGCCAGCGCTTCTTAAAACTGAGGCTCAGGACCCAAAATGAGTCCTGATCCAGTTGGAGTTTGGCCTGAGTCTGACAATGAGACACTGAGCCTTTTGTTTAGGGCCGGGCCCCTCCCATCCTTATCTCTTGGGCCCCACGAAGACAAGTTCACGATCCCCTTAGACTTCGTGCTCTGCCTGAAGGCGTTTTGCGACGTGAGCTCTGCAGCGCAGTGCAAGAGGGGGAGGGTTCTGCTGCGAACATGAGGCTGGTTTCCTGTTTGGGGCGTGCGGTCGGCTGCGGACGCAGCCTTTCAGTTGGAGAGAGGAAGCCAACAGGCACTTGTTCGACACACACACACACACCCACCCACACATGTACACACCAAAAGGATCGGAACAAGCTTTGTGATGCCTGCTTGCACACCCCTCCCCTCCACACACAAAATAAATGAGGCAAAACAGTAGTGTTGTCGACAGGCGCTCAAGTTTGACGCATTGCATCAGAGAACATACGCTTTAAAAATAAAACTGACCAACCGACTGACGAGTACCCAAACGAATAGCACTCAAAAACAATGGCTTTGTTGAGGAAAAAAAACGAATGCCTCTCCGAGCTTTTGAGATGTATTTTGACCATGAGCACTGAGGGATGGTTTTTTAACCACTGATGTAATGAAAATCCCTTGGTGTTTTATGATAAGCCTAAATACAAACCCAGCAATTAAACTGATTAGCATTTGCAATAGAAAAAAACGGCATGCGTTAAGACTGCACACACACCACACACTCACAAACACACTCGAGAAGCCCAAGGCCATTGCAACACTTCATGCCAATTACTGCGGTGTCACACCAGACACAGACACAGGTCCAGGACACCGCACACATGGCACTGGATAGAGAATCGATCGTGGTAGCCAAAAGATTGCAAACTGCACCTCCCACATTGCCTGTACTCGTCTGTTCTCTTTCCCCCCCACATTAATATCAATATCCATATTGACAGACTAGATCAGCCGGTTTGAATTGTCTCATGTTTACAGACAGGGCTCCTGCAAACTGGTCTCTGGGTATATACCCTCCGCCACCACCAACGTTCAGTTTACAGACAGGGCTCCTGGGAACTGGGAACTGGGAACTGGTAAATGGACTGCATTATATATCCAAAGCGCTTCACAATATTGCCTGACATTCACACACAACGGCGGTGTCGACAACGCAGGGCGACAGCCAGCTCGTCGGGAGCAGTCAGGGCGAGGCGTCCCGCTCAGGGACACCTCGACACTCCGCTAGGAGGAGCCGGGGATCGAACTAGCAGCAGCCTTATAGTCACCAGCCGACCCGCTCTGCCTCCTGAGCTACTGCCTCCCCCCCCCCCCCCCTGGCCTGGTCCCCCGGGTACGTACCCTCGGCCAGCACCACGTCCTTCAGCTTCTCCACCGCCTCGGCGAAGCGGGCCACGTCACGCAGCAGGGCGGGGATGTCCTCCACCTCGATGGCCGTGCTCTCCAGGCCCTCCACGGGGTTGGTGGGTGTCAGGGGGCTCTTCCCCTGGCCCTTGGTGAACACCCACGACTGCAGGGGGAACCCTGGACGAAGGGGAGGAGAACTGCTCAGCCAGACAGACCCTTGGTTCCACTCATCGCAGGGTTCACCTAGACTCTGCATAGCCTCCCCCCTTACGCTCTTATTGTGTGTTGTACGTCCTGGCACTCAACGTACACACTTATTGTATGTTGTATGTCCTGGCACTTAATGTACACACATATTGTATGTTGTACGTCCTGGCACTTAATGTACACACTTATTGTATGTTGTACGTCCTTAAAATTAGTACTTAGCATTGTGAAGCATCTTATCCTAGCTATCTTTGTTGTAGCGATTGTTGGCGCAATTGATTCTATGAACATCCTTACAGTACAGACCGCGATATATTGGTTCTTTCTTTTGACCTATGTACTAATTGTGAGTCGCTTTGGATAAAAGCGTCTGCAAAATACCCTCAATGTAAATGTATCCATCGCACCTCAAAAAGTGTGTCATTAACATGATACTAAAAAGAGCAGACCATACACTAAAGGGCCTTTACTCCCATGACCACCTCGCTTGTGGGGGCATGTGTATAGTTTACAGAACGTGTAAACGGCCCGACAGCCAATCTCAAGCGTTCTATGAACCGTCTCGAGCGCAGACCTGCAGCGCTGGCGTGTCGGCTGAGCGAGGTAGGTCTCCTCAGCGTGGCCATGTTGGAGGATCCTGTGACGCCCTGCTTGGCGTGCTGGGTCGCTGGGGTGCCCGGGCAGGACAGCGAGGAGTCCAGGAAGCCAGCCGTGGCGGGGGGGAGGAGGGAGGAGGAGGAGGTGGAGAAGGATGAGGGGACTACGGTGATCTCAACCCCATCTTTCCGGGGCTGCTCTTGGAGAATGGAGAGCTGACAGTGTGAAGGAGGGAGGGAGAGGGAGGGAGAAAGGGAGAGGGGGTGATGGGGGAAGAAGGGAGAGGGTTTGAGGAGGGAGAAAGGGGGTGAGTGGGGAGAGACGGTACACAGAAGGACGAGATCGGATTAATTGTGTGTAAGGTCCAACGACAACAAAGCACGACGATGTATGCTACTGAACCTTAACCCAGCAGGGTGTTGGCAGTGGGTGATGAGTGGCCAGGCCACCAGCTGACCTTAAACAGTGGTGTTGTTGGTAAATACACAACGGGAGACTTACACAAGATACTCAGCAGTTTTGCGCAACGCTTCCTGGGCCAACACAGGGTGTGGCAAAGAAATTCAGAAATGGCAATTTAGTAATGAACTTAATAAAAAATGAAGGGGTTAAGTAAGGCAGCGGCTTTTGGAGAACGCCAGATCTCAACCCTTTAAAAAGATGAACGTATAAAAGTAGTTGAAGGGTTTCCTTATAGACTGCATAGCTTCTAGCTATGATCCTTATTCGTGTTTCTCCTGGTCTGCGTCTGAGCGGTAGCTCCGTTTAAAAACAAGAGGGACCAGAGACAGGGAACACAACGGCAGGTGCCCCCCCCACCCCCGCAACAGAAGCACCATGCTTGGGGCAGTCCAACCTACAATGAGGGGAGGCCAACACGACAAACATTCAGAGTTAGGCTCCTGTACATAGATTACAAGGTTGAACTCAGCTCTGAGAGAGAAGGCAATATGTAGAAGAGAGCAGGTGGGTGTGTGTGTGCGTGCGTGCGTGTGTGTGTAAAATAAAAACACACTTACCTGTTTGAGCCATACGTTGGGCTTGTTAGGCAGAATATCCAGTTGGTCCTTGGCTTTCGCGTCTGATTTTTTAACTCTCCGACTTGTAGCGTAAGGGTTGTAGCTGGTTTTGCTACCACGTCTCAACATGCTCATGCTCCTGTTACTGCAACTGACGTGGCCCCATTGCCAAGTGTAAGACCAGTCACTCGAAACTAACGCCGATTGCAGAAAAACACTTAGCACGATATTCGTGTATTGCAGAAATGAGTCAGACTGTTTCGCTGGGGGCAATACCACAACTTGATATGGTAAAAGTATGCCTACGTGTAGGCCAGCAGACAAAGATGTAGCCTACTTCCATTCAAAATATTGCCTCCTTTGTCGAATTCACCATTAAAAACTTAAATTGGAATTAAATTGACTTTGTTTATTTTTATTGCGTTGACGTAACCAAACAAAATATGCCAAGGCCTAACTCTGCAGTTAAATAGTCTGAGTTTGATTTAAAAAAAAGAAAAAAAAAAAAAGAAAAGAAAGATGAACAGTTACTTCATTAGCGTCCTCAAACGGGGTTTTCAGTGAACGGACTTTTCAAGATGTCACTGGACTAACTTTACTAAATTTGAGTGGCCCATTCGGCAATCTATAATCTCCATAAACCATATGGCAGCTTGTGACACGAGAACAGAGGAGGAAATCACAAACGCTGTGCTACTCACGGAACAGGCGTTGGTCTGTGGCCCGGGGCTTCCTGATCGGCACTTCTTCGAGATGGACGGCGTCTTTATCAGTTCCCGTTTCTTCCGGCCGAACATCTTCAAAGTGCCCTTCCCGTCCATCCTGACTTCTTTGAGTTTGCCGTACAGCCCCCCCACCCACCCCCCGACTCGCCACTTGTGTGCTCGGCCAGTTAACACCGGTACCTCTGCGCCATCGAAGCCGACCTTCACCCACGAGAGCTGTCTGTCTACCTTCCTCCTGCTGTCACACATGGAGTGCGCCGCCGCGCGGGCTCATTGACAGCTCACCACAAACAGCCACTGCGCTCGCGGCTTCCGCTCGCACCCCCCTTCCTACACACACCGCGATCCGCGCGAGATGCACTATTTTGAGGTTCACAATCGATGGCCGTTCATCAATAGTGTCTGAATGAGGGTCACGTTAGCACTGCTGTGGTGTTTTTTAAAACCGAGAGCTGTGTGGTTGATGATTTCAACTGCAGTGGAGAGTGAGAGGGTATGTGAGTGGGTTCGCGTCAATCAAGGTCTCGCGAAACACCTGTGAGGGGCTGTCACGTGACCAGGTGGGAGTCCAGTCACTTTATAGCGATGGTATCTAACTTTTTTTTTAAACCCGTCTCCTATCTGGGTTGAGTAGTTTACGAGTGATCATATATCAGCCTATTAATATTAAAATAATAATGATTTAGAGACAGAAATGGTTAGTGTTCGAATATTTTATAAAAATGTATATTGAATTGTTTTATATTGCTAGAGTGGGTACACCTGGTAGGCTAATTTAAAGTATCTACTAAAATTGGGAAACATGGATTATCAAAAATGCGACTACGACAATAAAATGAAATGCAGATTATTTACACCCAAAGTGGCGGCAGATTACCAAACATTTGGCACACCTTCCCATGAATAGCATATGATGCTAACAAAAATGGCTAAAACATAAAAATTAAACATGGGTATGCCCGTTTTGCTATAAGAAATCGACAACAATATTATGCAAGAATTTAATAAAAATCCTAAAATACAGCTGTAATAAACAATCTCAATAGTTTTAATAAAACTAGAATTTATTAAAACAATCTAAAACAATACCCATTGTTTGCATTTATGGCATGGATACAAAAATTGAACAAAGGAGACATTTTCATAATTACATTGATCAAATAAAATATTTCTCTGGATATGAAAAAAAAGGGCACAATCAATACACCATCTTCCAATTAATCATACCCTGGATATGGCCGCCCACCATCTTCTAAACTGAATAAATTTATCTCTCAAAGGGAGTGTCGTCGTTGGCTTTACAGTTAGATGAATACGCTCCTCCTCCCATATGTGCCAGTTGACCAGGTGAGAATCAACTGTAGGAATCACGCAATGACTCTGCAACGTGGAACCTGTCAATAAAGTTGGGTTCGAAAAGCCCAATGTTCCGTGGAGTTCCAGAACTTAGAGTTCGGTTGCAGGGCCCCACTCGACGTCATCGGTCTCCTCCTCTTCATCCGAGCTGTCGCTGCCTCGGATCTGCGTGCGCCGGTATTGGAGGGCCTGGTGATGAGCCAGCCTATCGGAGCGGAGGAGAAGGAGGGCAGAGTTACCACCAAGGCCAATGCGCCTCTCTGGAAGAATCCATCTCTCGGGGGCACAGCGAGCTGATACTTACACGATGAAGGCGGGCGAAGACTTCCTCTCCTGTGGCTCGGCCAGGCGAGCCTGAGAGACACGATTATTAACACAGGGCGACAACAACATTCTGCTTTACATTTACATTGAGGGCATTTGGCAGACGCTTTTATCCAAAGTGTCTTACAATAAGTACATTTGTCAGAAGAAAGAGAAAACAATATATCGCTGTCGGTACAGTAAGGATGTTCACAGAATCAGGTGCCAAGCACTAACAATTGTTAGGTTAACCCACTCACTGTATACAACCAAGATAGCTAGGATAAGATGCTACACAATGCTAAGTACTGTTTGTGTATTGTCATGTGCCAGGACGCACAACACATAATAAGAGTGTAGATTAAGTGCTAGGACCTACAACACACAATAAGTGCGTACATTAAGTGCCGGGACCTACAACACACAATAAGTGCGTACATTAAGTGCCAGAAACTACAACATACAATACAGTCCCTCCCGAAAAACGCGATTGTGCGATCGCATAATTCAACGCGTAATCAGCCAAAGTCCGCATATTCATGCGGGGGCCGCATTTTTTCAAATATGCCGCACTTTCACCGCATAAATTGCCGATTTCCGCGCAAAATATGCGGGGCTTGCATGATTTCATAATCCCCACATTTTCGTTGCAAAAAAGTCACATATATCTTAGCAGAAAGTTGAAAAATGTTGCGTTCACTTCACACGAGAGCAGCCATTTCCCCCTGTTGCCATGGGAACGGTATGAAGTGACGTAATTACGCGACGTGAACGTCATCGAAAAGCTGCATTTTTCGCAAGTTCCCGCATTTTTTCGCAAATTCCCGCAATATTTGCAAGTTCCCGCAATTTCATCGCATAAAATTGCATAAATGTGCCGCATATTTCATGGCATTTTTTAATAAAACGTGCCGCATAATCAAGGATCTTTTGCTGCAACAATCACAAAAAAACGCCGCATTTTTCTGGAGGGACTGACAATAAGTGTGTAAGAGGGTGTGTGTGTGGGGGGGGGGGGGGGGGGGGGGGAAGGGGGGAGGCTGTGCATGCTTTACTGTAACAGATTGTCTCTAGGACGAGCTTTGGCATTGATCCCGTATCCACAGCGTGACGTACCTGCTGCAGCTTCTCCTCGATGAGTGACAGCGAGGCGGGCGGGGGGCTCTCCCTCTCCGGCTCGCTCTCCCTCCCCTCGTCCTCCAGCGGCCCAGCGCCCCGCCCCGTGGGATCGGGGGCCACAAAGTCCGGGGGTCCCTCCGACACCGCCGGCGTCCCGGGGCCCGCCGGCTCCGCGTCGCTGGCGTCCGAGCCGGAGCAGCTGCGGTGGGAGCGGTTGTCCTGCGGGCTGGTGCTCCTGGCGCGCCGCGGGGCGCTACGGTCGTCGTCGTCCTCCTCATGGCGCACCCCCCGCGGCTCCGGCACGTGCATCAGCGGCGGCACCTCCCGGAGCGAGTAGGTCTCGGCTTCGGGGACGGGCTCCAGGTCCGAGAGGGACTCGGGTGCGGGTTCCGAGGAGCGGGCCAGGGCGCTGCTGGTGCCGCGGCCGCGCTGGATCTTGGCGGCGGCGGCAGCGGCCTCCTGGCCGGGGAAGGCCTCGTCCAGGTCCTCGTCCGTGTAGGTCTCGCCGTCGGTGAAGGGCTCGCCGTCGGTGTCCTCCAGGTCGCTGGCGGCGCTCAGGTAGTCCGAGTGGCTCTGGTCCAGCGTGTCCAGGTCCTGCTCCGCGCCGCTCTCCAGCTGGAGGAACACGTCGACATTCAGGGCGGTCAGCAGACGCTTTTATCCGAAGGGACTTACAACGGTTCATGCACACATTCACATACAGTTAACAGCCATGCAAGGTGTCAGCCAGCTCGTATAAAGCAGCTACGGTGAGGTGTCTTGCTCAGGGACACCTCAACACTCGTGCCGGGGATCGAACTAACAAAATTCCGGTTACAAGTAAACCCTCACCCCCTCCTGAGTTAAGCTGACCCACGCAGCAATGATTACACGCGTAGGAATGGTCTTTGACATGGTGTATATTCATCCTGTTCATCCCAGGGCCCATTGTCACACTCAAGACACAAATGTATTGTCGAACTTTGCAAGGGAGTTCTAGTTTCCTAGACAGGTACACTGCTGTACATTTTTTCAATTGTTAGTTTTGCTGAAGCCCCATTGAACACACAAATACATCTTTCCTTACATTGACATTTAGTAGACACTTTTATCGGAAAGGGGGGGAGGCTATGCAGAGTCTAGACAGTGTCCAGTTTAATAACGGTAGAGGCACTATCTCAACCACCACTGTGGGGAACCAATTCCTTGTTTTTGAAATGGGTTATTTCTTTAGATGCCACCCAGGAATGAGCGGTGTCTAATATGCATGAAATCGAGAGAGAGATATTGGAGGGGAGGAGTGCGGCTCACCGTAACCTCAGACACCCAGACTGGTTTAGCCTGCTGGTGACGGATCTTGTCTTTAAGGATATCATACCAAACATTGGAGCTCGGTTGCAGGTCAACGCGTGCTGGAACACAGTCAGGGAGAGCACACTCAGACTCGTCTCAACGGCAACGAGGCACACAGAGAGGAGAACATGAAGGGGGAAAACTAAGGAAAGACGGCAATGTATTTTATTATCGAATGTGTGGTTTAACAAGATAATTAATCTGTACATGGAAATTCTTATGAGACAATAATAAATAGACATAGAAGAACTTGCTACTACTTCAAACTAAAGAAAGAAAGAAAGATCTAAGCAGAACCTGGACTCAGCAGACGATTATGGCTATCCATCTGATAAAGTGTGAACTTTGAAACAGAAGCAGTACCTGAGAACAGATGGCTGCAGTGTTTCCTAATCTTAAGGGACTGGGTGTACAGGCGTCTGGAGCTCTTGGTGGAGTTGGGGCTGTACTTCAGCCTCATTGCCTTGATGTCCTTGCGGCTGTGAGGGTCCAGGAAGAGCACCATGGGGTGGTACTGGATGTAGTTCAGCCTCTCCACTGCAGTGGGCGTGATGTCCAGCAGGGGGTGCTTGTCCTGCAGCAGACCGGATCAACACAACTTGTTCGTCACAGAGATAGAATCATCCGCAGGGCGTAAAGCTCATATTCATATGATTATGTTTAGATCCTTTAATTAGATCCTTTTAATTTATAACAACCTTACAATTGCTAGTGCTTGGCACTTGGTTCTATGCACATCCTTATTGTAGCGACAGCAATATATTGTTTCTCTTTCTCCTGACAAATGTACTTGTTGTGAGTCGCTTTGGATAAAAGCGTCTCAATGTAAATGGAATGTTGATGAACATCGAAATCAACACAGTCCTACTTCCACGTCCAACAACTCACCTTCTCAGCGATCGCCCTGACGGTGTCCAGTTTAATAACCGTGGAGGCACTGTCTCCACCACCGCTACGGGGAACCATCTCTGATGGACCACAAAAGAGGGAACGCGTTACAGGCGAGTGGGAACACAAAATAAAAAAGATGCATTGTTAGCGGTGTTAACCGTTGACCTTAACGTTATGAATAGTGTACCAACCTGCCACTTCGTATTCATCAGGCATTTCTTTAGCCAGCTTTTCCATGGCGATATCATTGAGAGGACCCAAGATGACGATTGGTCGCTTGAAATTAGCTGGAGACATGAACGTCAACATTCAAAATGAATCCAAGAGGTCAACAGAGGGTGTTTATGACTAAAACCATTGATCCAGGATATTCATGTGATCTCAGAGAGCAACAAGGAAACTAAACACAAACCTTCTCTGAGAAGCACTTTCTCATAAGCAGGGAATTTGCCCTGGATGGTGAGTTGCAGAAGATCGTCCCGATTTCTGCGGACGTTCTTTTTGGCCCCTCGGAGGCCCCGTAGCTTCCAGAACTCGGCCCTGGGCCCAGAGGCCTGCCGTTCCCCGCTGGCCCTCTGGGCCTGCTCCATGACGGCCAGGGTCTCGGCTCTGGGAAGAGGGAAATCAGCAGGCCTTTCTCAATGCTGCCGTTTGCATTTCTGTACATTATTCATGGGGTCTATGTCTATTCAGTATTTCAAGTGTATATATATATATAATATTACAATTACATTGACATTTATGGCATTTAGCAGACACTTTAATCCAAAGCGATTTACAATAAGTACATCGATCAGAAGATAAGAACCAATATATCGCCGTCGGTACAGTAAGGATGTTCATGGAACCAGGGGCCAATCAATATCACTTGTTAGGCTAACCCCTTCCCCCTATATAACCAAGCTAGCTGGGATAAGATGCTACACAATATATAATTACTATCTATTTTTCACAGATTATCAGATTATCTTATTAAAATCAACAGAGATCCGCTGAATTGTGAAGGAGGCTCCGGGCTCTCACCTGGCCTGGTGGGGGATGGTTCCTTTGTCCAGCTCGTGCAGGTCGTTCCCCATGCGGATGGCCAGCCAGTTGCCCAGCTTGCCGCGGTGCATGGTGTCCACCACCCTGAACACCTCCCCCCGGGTGAAGGACAGCCCCACGGGGGTGTCCGCCTCGTGGTCAAAATGGGTCCGCACGTAGAAGTTGTCGCCCAGGCTGGACTTGAGGATCTTCTTGTAGACTGCACAGATGAGGCCCGGGGTTAGTCTCACCGTGGGGGGGGCATGGGCCCACACAAACACAGCCACTGTATCATATCAGTGGATCATAGCTACATGAGGTGGCATCGGCCCACACAAACACATATCAGTGGATCATAGCTACATGAGGTGGCATCGGCCCACACAAACACATATCAGTGGATCATAGCTACATGAGGTGGCATCGGCCCACACAAACACATATCAGCGGATCATAGCTACATGAGGGGCCATCGGCCCACATAAACACATATCAGTGGATCATAGCTACATGAGGTGGCATCGGCCCACACAAACACATATCAGTGGATCATAGCTACATGAGGGGCCATCGGCCCACATAAACACATATCAGTGGATCATAGCTACATGAGGTGGCATTGGCCCACACAAACACATATCAGTGGATCATAGCTACATTGTACTTAGAAGAAGTCTGACTTGTTTATTGCAGTAAATGGTGGTCGAGCATCATGTGGTCCTTACGGTGCATCTTGTTCTGCGTGCAGATCTCCACCGGCTCCCCGTGTTTGATGTGGAGCAGGTAGTTGGCCGCTTCCTCCCTGGTGAAATGGTTGAAGTCCATCTTATTCACCTGCAGAAAAAACATAACTTACTTCATTCACCTGAAGAAACAACATATCGTTGACTTTATAAAGTACATTGCAAGATATAAAATCAAAGATAAAATCGCTGAAAAAGTTCAAACATACATTCAGACTTCAAATTTTAAGATGCAGTCATGCAGCCATTCCGATTGGTCGAATTGGTTTCAGGGTTTGAGGTCTTTACCTGCATGATCTGGTCACCCTCCCGCATGCCCTGTTCCTGGGCGGGGCTATTCGGCTGGACTCCGCCCACAAAGATGCCGACATCGTTGCCTCCCACCAGCCTCAGACCGATGCTGCCGTCTTTGATGAAGGACACTGTGTGCAGGTCGGAGCTATACCTAGGAATTCAGAGGCACAACGTAAACAAAGAACCAATGTAGAACATTAAGACAATATGCATATATGTGCATTCAGATACAGGTCGTTAAGGAGCAGGAAGGGGTCAGGGCGTTTTGCTAAAGGATGCCGGCAGGCAGGATGTGGTAATCAGCAAGGTTGTTATCTTCTGGCTTTTTTCATTAGCTTTTTCATTAGCAATTTGTAAAGAGGTTTAAGTTTGGTCCACGTGTTTTGAAAGTGCTTGGTTCTAGTTTAGACTTTATCAATTTCAATGCAGGTCTTTGCCTGTTTTTGTAATATTATGCATTTTTCAAGATTCTAGATCAAAAAAGGATCAGAAAAGGTATTGTGTGATAAAAATTCAACAAAACATCGTGCCATTTTTAAAGAATTTATTCACTTAGGACAGATGAACAACTATCCACAAAAGACAAATGGACAAAATAAATTTGTTTATAATGTAGTTAATTTTTGTTAATTTCAGTTAGTTTTCTCGTCACACAATACAGTTTTAGTAAGTTATATTTTTTATAATAAGTAATTAATTATCTTTTTTGTTAAAAAAAAATAATTGTTTTCATTATTTTGTTAGTTTTCGTTAACGATAATCAGGGATCAAACCCAGTACCTTACAGCTTGCAGTCGTACACCCTGACCACGAGAATATCCCGCCCCTATATATAGACGTATACATCGACCTACATATTGAACATCAATTACACACACATCACCAAATCATGACAATTGATTGACAGCATTGCTTTAATAATTCAAATATCGGACACCCACCCTACGTTGGGTGTGGGATAGGAATCTGGGGGCAAGGAGTAGAGAGGTTCTTCCTCTGGCTTGGCTGAAAGGAGAAGGAAGCTGTTAATGCACTGCCACATGGAGGACAGACAGACAGACAGACAGACAGACAGACAGACAGACAGACAGACAGACAGACAGACAGACAGACAGACAGACAGACAGAGCAATAGGGCTGTAGAGCCATAATGGATACCTACAGGAGACAGGCTTGTTCTTTCCTGAAACCCCAGACTTAGAAGTGCTGCTTTTAGACGGACGGGGTCTGCGGAGAAGACAGGATCGATCAAT
Source organism: Pollachius pollachius (assembly GCF_949987615.1). Taxonomy (NCBI): domain Eukaryota; kingdom Metazoa; phylum Chordata; class Actinopteri; order Gadiformes; family Gadidae; genus Pollachius; species Pollachius pollachius. The sequence continues at coordinate 23,264,948 of NC_136940.1, forward strand.
ATGAACTTAGCATATGAATTAGGGGCAACTGCAGTACAACATAACATAGATCAATGCTGAATTTTGAGTTTTATGTTTATGTGGAAGTAAATTGAAATCGTCCTTTTAAAGATTCGATTGAGTGTTGGAAAATAAAGACATTTCTTGAGCTTTAGTTTTATAAACACAAGAACTATTGATACAAAACTAAGACTACGAGATACTTAAGTTTTAAACGATAATGTTAACTAACATTGAATGCACATTGCGTGTACTGTGCGCTACCGCCGCTCCTCCTAAAACGACGGTTTTAATCCTCGATATTCAACATGAGGGGAAACAGGTGACAATAGACGACGGGTGTCTCTTCGGGTGCGCTGGCGATGTTCGGTGTGACTTTACCCGTGATGGCTCCCTGGCTCCGAACTCCCAGACCTCCGGAGATGCCGGAGTTGGTCGGACCCGGAGGAATCTGTACAAGAGGAGAAGGAGCAGAACTGCGCGGGTTAAGGGGGCTGATATCACCCTGGAGAGACAAGCACGCGTGTTAGAGAGGAAGGGGGAGGGGGGATACGGACCGTCCTGGGTGGGTCGGCTTGCTGCTGAGGTTTTAGAGGCCGTGTGTCTCAGCGGGGCCGACTGTGTCACCGGTAACACCCTGATGGAGAGAGAGATGGGGGGGGGGGGGGGATGACATAAAACATCCGATCTTGCATCTACGTTGAGACATGTCATGTGATTCAGTTCGAGGTCATCTGTGGCGGCGTGTGCAGCCGTGTATGAGTGGAGACGCTTCTTTGAGGGTTTCAGGCAGAGCAACGAGTAGAGCATGGTGCGTCACCGCCCTACACATCCATCCCGATCAAACAAGTGCCGCCCCAAGCCCAGTCTTATCTCTCGTCTTCATTAAAAGCTGAATTTCAATTGAAATATTGTTACGTATTTTAAGCACATAAGCTGCCCACACATAGCCACAAGGAAGCAGGATCAAACATATAAGCTGTAATTACTATACATAGTCACAAGGGGAGCAGGACCAACATATAAGCTGCAATAACTACTCCAGCCACAGATGGCAGCACCTTTACACAGGTGAGGAAGCCGGAGCCAAAACGTCACATAGGCCACGCCTACTTCACATAGGCCACGCCTACTTGATACAAACGGGGAGCGGAGTCAGATGAGGTCAGAGACATATGTCAAACCCGTTGAGAGCCCCAGGGAAAGCCCCCCAGGGCTGGAAGATAGCTCTGCGGTATTTCTCTCCACACGTGTTAAATACAATTCCCTCCTTTTGCTTCATAGTTACCATACCGAAATACTTATATACAAATAAAGTGAGCTAAAAGCGACCCGGATTGAACTACTTTCTTCAAGAACACGACAATATCAAGCAGCCAAAATGTTGAGTTTTGGATCAATCATGAAAAACGTATCTCAGATCAAGATAACAAACAAACACAACATCTCGAAATGGTCGCTCTAACCTCGGGTTTCTATTAAACACTGTGTGCGACGGCTGTATGGTTTCATTGGTTTTGGTATGATGAGGAACAGGAGACGTCAGGGTGTAGGGTGAGAGCTTTAAGGACCGAGGCGGGCAGAAGGCACCCGTTGGGAGAGCTCACCTGTAGCGCTCCTGGAGCCTGTGAGACCCCCCGCTTTCGGAGGACTCCCTCCTCTGGGGAACCGAGCTGTAGCTCGCGTCCGACTCAGAGTCCGACACGGCTGGAGAGGAAAAATGACACGCCACCGCGTGATGGAGATGTTAATATCCGCCAAAATGTTTCGGATTTGAGTACATTTATCAAACGAAGGCAGCCATTACGATCAACCAAGAACGAGCTTGAAATGCTAATATCTGCATTAAATAAAAGCACACACACACACACACACGTTTTTGTAGCGAGGTGGGGAAGGCGCTGACGGTGGGCGGGGACCAGGAGCGGGGCTTAGGGGCCAGCTTCGGGGCCACCTTCGGGGCCAGCTCTGGGAAGACTCTGGAAGAAACGACAGGGAGGTGGGAGTGAGGGAAGATAACAAGGCCTGAGTGACGTTTGGAAAGGGCGGTGGCTGGTATGATTATTGATGAGACGATGATTAGATGAAGTATTACATATTCACCTCAGCGTTTGGCGGGGCTGCGATCCCGTTGACGACTTACATCTTTAACACTCAACAGAATATCATTGAGTTCAATACCAATTGATTCGTTATCGGCTTTTAGCGAGATCAATCGCGGTCTTGTTTGATTCCGGATAGTATTTTGTTTTGGTTTTGAAACACATCTATCAAACTGATGTTCAATTGAAATTTTAAAAGGGTTTCCGTATAAAATAGGGGATATGGTGAATGTCCTGTTTCTCATCAACACATGGCCACATACAGTAGAGGGAGAGGTTCAAGGTAATTCACATTTATTTTTATTAGTCATTGAAAATCAACTCACGTCAACAGAGATACACACTATATCACGTGGTACACAGTCAAACACAAAAAATTATCAAAACTAACAAAAAAAATAAGATTAGGAGGCTTTTAAACTTTAAAAACAAGCAAATTCAGCAAAAATCAATAGTTATATTAACAAATTAACAATCTCACAACAGTGAGTAATTTAAGCGGATATCACAAAAAGCAAAAAAATCCAAGCTATAAGCCCAGGTAAATCTGAGCGGTCAGTGTGCATAATTCTCCCCTGGTCCTGTTGAAGGCTCGGGGGAGGGGATAGCAGAATGAAGGCGGGGCTACAGGATGGGGGCGGGACAGACAATCATCTGTACCTGTATTTATCGCGCGACTCCAGGTTGTAGTGTGTGCCCTGCCTCGTTGGGTAGTTAGTGCTTTCGTCTGACTCGGACTCAGAGTCTGTGGTGGAGGGGGAGGGAGAAAGAGAGGCAAAGGGTTAGATCAGGTGAATGAATCATATCCTGCCCTGCCCTGATCTGGCATACTGGTCACTTGTGACAGGTAGTTCCATCAAATGTGTCTCAAGATTGGGGAGGCTGTGTTTGAGAGGAGTGCTTCAGGAGAGGGTTGCCGTTTGACAGCTGCGACATGAGTTAGTGGTAGCTTTGATCGTTTGGTAGAAACCAAAAAACAACAACAACCCTAACAAATTCAGGCAGTGTACTAATAGGGGCACTCTGTTCTTTTAGTCGACAAATATTTATTCTAAGATAAGTGGTCAGCCTTGAACTCATGACTGAATACCTTGTTGACTAAATACAGAACATATGTCCCTCGTTTTCACTCAAGTACCTTGCAATATCTTCGCGTGTGCGTGTGTGCGTGTGTGCGTGTGTGCGTGTGCGTGTGTGCGTGTGTGCGTGTGTGCGTGTGTGCGTGTGCGTGTGTGTGTGCGTGCTGACCTGGGGGTGGTGGTCTGACCGGGGAGCTGACTCTGCGTAGGGGCTCCTGGCGAACATTGATGGGGGACGCCCTCATCCCGGGGAGGGGCATGTCCGGGAGAACCCTGGAAGAGGGGGGGGGGGGGGGGGGGGCAGATAAAGTATCGTCCAGCCGCAGACAATTCCCCAGAGAGCTAACAGTCTCGATTCGGTTTGAGGTTGACATTTTAACCCCCGACACTCGCATGATACCACTTGGAACACCTCCTTAGCACACGTTCTCAGTCGCTACCTACGTTTACGTCACATTTACGTCAACCAGCAGACGCCATTATCAAAAGCGACTGACAATAAGTACGTGTGTCAGAAGAAAGAGGAACGACCACATATCGCTGTCAGTACAGTACGTTTCTGTCCGTATATCATGGACACCACCACCTCACAATCACCCTATTCGATCACGCTAATGTACTGTATACCCGTTACCTCAATATGTAAATGGCGGTTTGCGTTCAAGGTTGTCATTATGTTGACACTATTCTTTAAGTTTATATTGAGAGGCAGCGTCTGCCAGTGGGTTAACGGAAGGGGGGGGGGGGTGTCTGAACAGAGGGGTCTCCCTACTTGTATCTGGAGTTGGGCCGGGGGCTCTCCTGCCTCAGGCGGGGAGGGGAAGCGCTCCGGTCCGAGTCCGACTCCGAGACGGGCTTGCGGGGCTTGGAGGCAGCCGAGGTTGTGCGGGGAGGGGCCCACTTCTGGGCCATGGGGGAGGAGCGTGGGTCGGGCAGCATGGACAGACCGGAGAGACTCCTGGGGAGGGGAGGGGGGGGAGAGAGAGAGAGAGAGAGAGAGAGAGAGAGAGCGAGAGAGATAGAGCGAGAGCGAGAGCGAGAGAGAGAGAGAGAGAGAGAGAGAGAGAGAGCGAGAGCGAGAGCGAGAGCGAGAGAGAGAGAGCGAGAGAGATGGAGAGAGCGAGAGAGATGGAGAGAGCGAGAGAGCGAGAGCGAGAGTGAGAGAGAGAGAGCGAGAGAGAGCGAGAGAGCGAGAGAGCGAGAGCGAGAGCGAGAGTGAGAGCGAGAGAGCGAGAGCGAGAGCGAGCGAGAGAGAAGGGATCATGATCAGGATCGCTCTCTACATCATGTAGTGAGGTCTAGTTTGTTCGCACGGCCAGTGCTGTGGTCCGATAACACGGCTTTCATGAAACTTGTTCTCAGAGGGAGACAAGATGTCCAAACAATGGGCATGCTTGCAGTAGCAGAACAGAGAACAATTTAGTTAGAATAACGATAAAGCAATAGTCAAATCAATTCATCAACAAAACACAGAAATTCGTTTGTGGCTGGTTAATGTTTTACAAACTACGTGAAACGTAACAGAGACCTACACTATAGTGTGTATTCTAACGAAGAAGGAATCCTGGAATGAGGAGGATTGTGTTGTTGTATCAGCCAGCTTTAGTGTGTCGGGTGGTAGGCAGTGGGGGCTCACTTGTATTTATCCCTTATGTCGATGGTGTCTCCTCTCCGGGTGGGAGGTGGAGGGGAGGGACTGTGGTCCGACTCAGACTCACTCAGGGCTGGAGACACACACACACACACACATACCCACGTTATTGCAGATCAACGTCCCATTGTGAATCTGTGTGAAACAACAACTGCCGGCCTGTCTTTGTTAGGATCTCTCCAGCTGCTTGTTGATTTAAAATTCTCTCTCTCTCTCTCTCTCTCTCTCTCTCTCTCTCTCTCTCTCTCTCTCTCTCTCTCTCTCTCTCTCTCTCTCTCTCTCTCTCTCTCTCTCTCTCTCTCTCTCTCTCTCTCTCTCTCTCTCTCTCTCTCTCTCTCTCTCTCTCTCTCTCTCTCTCTCTCTCTCTCTCTCTCTCTCCTGGCAATTCCAGGAAGGCAAACAGGTTCTGCTGCCACAGAAGGCGAAGGAACCTCAGGGAACAGTGCAGTGATTTCTCACAGCGCTGTGGAGCTGAAGCTCTGGTAGACAAACACTTTGTCCTGCCAACAGTCCCAGTGTTAACACGCCGGGGCGGCGGGAGTGACCTGCTACAGCCACCCTCCGATACTGCAGGCACTGAGGGTTCAAATACCTCCATCCACTTGAGGATGTGAATGTTAGAATGGTGTTGTAATGGTGGTGATGGTGGGTGGTGGGTGGTGGTGGGTGGTGCTGTGGTGGTGATGGGTGTTGTGGTTGTGGTGGTGACAGTGGGTGGTGTTGTGGTGATCATGGGTGGTGTTGTGGTGGTGATGGGGGGTGGTGTTGTGGTGGTGACAGTGGGTGGTGTTGTGGTGATCGTGGGTGGTGTTGTGGTGGTGATGGGGGTGGTGTTGTGGTGGTGACAGTGGGTGGTGTTGTGGTGGTGATGGTAGGTGGGGTTGTGGTGGTGATGGGGGGTGGTGTTGTGGTGGTGACAGTGGGTGGTGTTGTGGTGGTGACAGTGGGTGGTGTTGTGGTGGTGACGGTGGGTGGTGTTGTGGTGGTGATGGGTGATGTGGTTGTGGTGGTGATTGGGGGTGGTGTTGTGGTGGTGACAGTGGGTGGTGTTGTGGTGGTGACAGTGGGTGGTGTTGTGGTGGTGACAGTGGGTGGTGTTGTGGTGGTGACAGTGGGTGGTGTTGTGGTGGTGACAGTGGGTGGTGTTGTGGTGGTGATGGGTGATGTTGTTGTGGTGGTGATGGGGGGTGGTGTTGTGGTGGTGACAGTGGGTGGTGTTGTGGTGGTGATGGGTGATGTTGTTGTGGTGGTGATGGGGGGTGGTGTTGTGGTGGTGATGGTGGGTGGTGTTGTGGTGGTGGTGACAGTGGGTGTTGTGGTGGTGGTGACAGTGGGTGGTGTTGTGGTGGTGACAGTGGGTGGTGTTGTGGTGGTGACAGTGGGTGGTGTTGTGGTGGTGACGGTGGGTGGTGTTGTGGTGGTGATGGGGGGTGGTGTTGTGGTGGTGACAGTGGGTGGTGTTGTGGTGGTGATGGGGGGTGGTGTTGTGGTGGTGACAGTGGGTGGTGTTGTGGTGGTGACAGTGGGTGGTGTTGTGGTGGTGATGGGTGATGTTGTTGTGGTGGTGATGGGGGGTGGTGTTGTGGTGGTGATGGTGGGTGGTGTTGTGGTGGTGGTGACAGTGGGTGGTGTTGGTGGGGTGGCTGCAGGACTGACCTCTGCGAGAGGAGTGGGGCCGGGCTGCAGGCCTGGTCAGGGTGGAGCGCAGGGGGGAGGAGTCTCTGGACCTGGCTGGAGGCGGGACTTGGGTTCGTGTTCTACCATGGGAGAAGAACAGCAGTTTGAGATCATGATAATCTAAGATGGTTTTTGAACTAACATTCAAAAAGAGAATGTGTGGAGGAGAAAATGACTGTGCGTGTGAACATGTGTGCGTACCTTCGTGCGGTTCTTTCTCTCGTTGGATGCCTGGAAACTCTTTCTTTTGGAGAAGGCATGTCCATGTCAAGGTCTGAAATGTCTGGAAACAAATAATGTAATAAAACACATTTAGGGGGGTCTCTCTCTCTCTCTCTCTCTCTCTCTCTCTCTCTCTCTCTCTCTCTCTCTCTCTCTCTCTCTCTCTCTCTCTCTCTCTCTCTCTCTCTCTCTCTCTCTCTCTCTCTCTCTCTCTCTCTCTCTCTCTCTCTCTCTCTCTCTCATCACCGCGGCGACCCACCCTCCAGCTCGGAGCTGCTGTCGTGGCGACGGTCATCCTCGCTGTTGGGGGCGCTGTCCACCACCTCGGGGATGCTGACCAGGAACTTGCGGCTGTCCCTGAGTACCGTCATGGTGAGCCGGCCTCGGCTCTTCTCCACCAGGTGCTTGGTCTCCAGCAGGGACAGGTTCTCTGTGGTCATGCCGTTGATCTGGAGAAGAAACAACAAAGACATTCGTCTTAATGGGGACAATACCGTTGATGAAGAGTAACTTCTTCTTCGGATACTTCGGCTAACATGATAATTTAAAATTTAGAACATGATGATGGGAAGATACAGGCAGCAAAGTTTAGGCTTTCAAATTGACTAGAATTGATTAAAACAAGGTTAATATCATTTGTATATAATTGTATATTATATTTGATTAATATTTCCACAACAGCCGTCTAACATGGAGAACTAATGATAATAATGCTACCGGCAGTTAATGTTTAAATACAGCGTGTGTACAGTCAGGGGGGGATGCAGGTGTTTCATGATGCGCTTCGTCACGTGAAGCGTCGGCCATTTTGGGTCCGACTCCCCCAGGGTTGTACCTTGAGGATGAGGTCCCCCTCCTGCAAGGTGCCCTCCTTGGCAGCCAAGCCCGTGTCGGTCATGTGCTTGATGAAGATCTGGCTTCCCAGCTTCAATCCGTACTCTAATAGACAGGAACAAGCCGCACACAAATCAATCAATGTGAACGGGTTCTTCGGACAAAAATAAAAAGGTACACTCAAAACTATTCCAACGCTGGCTGTCAACCATTGACTTTTTTAACCATCCTTTAAGAGCCAAATTTAGTCAATGTCTAATGCATATTTTTAGTTACCGTTTTGTACGCTTCAGTAGAGTCACGTTTCCTAACCCTTATTTCGATTTCATGCCTTCGTTTGTATTGTTCCCTTTTGACAAGTTAAAGGTCAACCTAATTCAAGAGACATGTCATTTTTGGAGTCAAGCTCATTGCTTCTATAGTCTTACCAAGAAAACCGGGAACACTACACATCCTTTTACCTTAATCTATCTGGAAAATACACTCTCATCCGAGGCGACTCCCTGAATTCAGATATCGACCAATAGGGAGCAGGTAGAGGCGGGGTCACGCCTCTTTGGCTCTATAGGCCACCAACAGGTTGGCCGTGGACCTCGACTGGGAATCGAACCTGGTACCTTTCGGCCGGTGGTCGAACACCCTTGCCCACGACGCTACCCTGCGTTCTCTCGAGCCGCGAGACACAAAGCATGAGTGTGTTAGCGCGTGAGCTTGTTAGCTGGAGCCTTCTCCAGGGCAGCTCCCAGGCTGGGAGTTCCCAGGCTCTGGAACTCCCTCCCCCAAGACAGAGACTCAGAGTCCCTCCCGGTTTTCCAATCCCGCATCAAGACCCGTCTTTTCTCTACTGTACATCAGTGCTGCATGTCTGTTGTGTGTTTTACCACCGCCGCCGCCCAGTGTAAAGAGACTTTGAGTCCTAGAAAAGCACTATATTAAATTTATTATTGAATTTATTCAATAATAAATCGAATTTATTATTGTTATTAGCTCGCTAGCCCTTTAGCTTGTTAGCCCTTTAGCTCGCCGCGGCGTACCGTCGTTGAGCTTCTTCTTCAGCAGCGTGGCCTTGATGGGCTTCTCCGCCACGTCGTTGTTGGGCAGCCGCTTGTAGGTGGTGTTCATGAGCGGCAGCGTGTTGCTGTGGCCGTTGCGGTCGGGCGTGTTGCTGCGGGCGCGCGGCCGGCTGCGGCCCTTGTCGCTGCCGTCCGAGTAGCGGCGGGGCCGCCGCGTCAGGGCGTCGCTGTCCAGCAGGTTGGAGTGGGAGACGGCGCGGGTCGGCCGCGTCAGGGCGTCGCTGTCCAGCAGGTTTGAGTGGGAGACGGCGCGGGTCGGCCGCGTGCTCGCAGGCAGCTGGATCTTACGGGGACGCCTCACCGTCTGGGGGGAGGGAGAGGGAGAGGGGTAAGAGAGAGGGAGAGGGGGTAGAGCGAGAGGGTGAGTAAGGAAGAAAGAAAGAAGGAAAGAGAGAGTTAGAGAGTCAGAGAGAAAGAGAAAGGGTTCATAGAGAGAAAGAGAGTGAGGGTATAAGAGAGTAAGAGAGGTTCATAGAGACAAAGAGAAAGAAAGAGAGACTTAGAGAGTCAGAGAGAAAGAGAAAGGTTCATAGAGAGAAAGAGAGTGAGGGTATAAGAGAGTAAGAGAGGTTCATAGAGACAAAGAGAAAGAAAGAGAGACTTAGAGAGTCAGAGAGAAAGAGAAAGGTTCATAGAGAGAATGAGTGAGGGTATAAGAGAGTAAGAAGGGTTCATAGAGACAAAGAGAAAGAGAGAAAGAAAGAGAGTTAGAGAGTCAGAGAGAAAGAGAAAGGGTTCATAGAGAGAAAGAGAGTGAGGGTATAAGAGAATAAGAGAGGTTCATAGAGACAAAGAGAAAGAAAGAGAAAGAAAGAGAGAGTTAGAGAGTCAGAGAGAAAGAGAAAGGGTATAAGAGAGTAAGAGAGGTTCATAGAGACAAAGAGAAAGAGAGAAAGAAAGAGAGAGTTAGAGAGTCAGAGAAAGAGAAAGGGTTCATAGAGAGAAAGAGAGTGAGGGTATAAGAGAGTTAGAGTAAGAGGTTCATAGAGACAAAGAGAAAGAGAAAGAGAGAGAAAGGATGACATCTAACCATCGTACTCACCACGTTGGCCGTCTGTCCACATGACCTGAGGTTCTGGATTGTGAAGTTGGAGAAGACATTTTCCATGGAAACCCCGTTGACCATGACGATGTTGTCTTTGGTGCTGTGTGGGCAGAGGTAAGTTAATGTTACCAATGTGATGCTCTGTGCCTTCAGAAGTGCAAATACAAGTCTCTCGCGCTCTCTGTCTGTCTGTCTGGTCCTATTCTTTTGTTTTTGACCAATTACTCCGACGATGATGATTTCATGAATAATATAAAGAGCATACACCCGTGCAACTGGTTTGGAAAGAGTTAGGGTTACTTACAACAGCCTCCCCATGGCCGGTCCGTTGGGCAGCACGTCAGACACCACGATGGCCGTGTCCCCGGACTCTGGGCTGGGCTTGTCCCGGCCGCCGGAGATGGCGAAGCCAAACCCCATCTTGGGGTCCTGGCGTTGAAAGAATAGAAAAAGACAAAGAAGAAGAAAAGAAGAAGAAGAAAAAAAGTAGACATTTGGAGAGGAGAAATTGCAGATGAATTATTTGAAAAGGTGAAAGAAAATGAAGGGGTTGAGAAAGCATGTTAAAAGGTAAATAGAGGGGTAGAGTGAGAGAGAGACAGAGTGAAAGAGAGTAAGCACATTCCATTAGCGTTCACGGGTGTCCATCGAACAAGAGCTGGGCAGCAGGGTGTGTCTCAGCTGAATTCCTCCTGTGTGTGTGTGTGTGTGTGTGTGTTCAGATACACTATTCAGACGTGTAGCTGTACATGTAGATTGGCTGAGAGAAAGAGACTTTGCTTACTTTGTTCAGTGTGATGGTGTGCTGCTCCCATATCATCAACTCTTCCATGCCTGGTTTCTGGAGGAAACACAGTGAAATAAAAAATTAAATTCAGACGCAAGAAAAGTAGAGCAAACTGCAAAGAAATTACCAAAACAAAAGACAACCATTAACCTTTGCACTATATTATGGACAGTTCGTTTGGGCTAACCTGAAGCTATGTGTGTGTGAGCGAGTGTGTCAGGATGTATCTGTGTGTGATTACGAAGCATGCTGTCACCTGTCTCAGTCCTGTCAAACAGGTATGGGGGAGGGATTGTCTTGTATGTGCGCACGCACACACACACACACGCACACGCACACGCACGCACGCACGCACGCACGCACACGCACGCACGCACGCACGCACGCCCCTGTGGTGTTGACGATATACGACACTGTTCAGTAAACCCAGGCTACGAGAGTACAATGTATAGAGCAGGGGACACTCCCTCCCTCCCTCCCTCCAGACTGCATTTTGTAGTCAAATATTGGCCCCGGGTGCCGTTGCGTCAGGAGGCCTTTGTAGATTGTATTCATCTGCCAGTTGATGTGCTATTGTCACTCTTGAACAGAGACCGCTCACGTATCCCTGAGAACACAGCCGTTCATCGTTCAGTATTCTAGCAGCTGGCTAACCACGCTTAGCATGACCCGCCGGGAGACATCGCCCGCCAGCACACTATTGTTCCAGTCGCTGTACAACATACCATTCATGTCTGACATCTCCCACATACCACCTCATTTCAAACCGTCGCCCATGAAGCTGGTCCCATCACGCGTGACGTAGGGCGATTACGTATAGCGCCGTAGAGACCGAAACCAGCAGGGCGAGCTATCCGAGAGAACAGTGAGGTATTGTTGGCCAAATGTCAAGACAGACCACGGCCTATGCTGGGAGTGAGGGAAAACATTGGGAGAGGAGTGGGCGCCACAAGTCAGGGGGCAAACACTGACATTCTCCAGCCACTGAACTAAACACCGCAAACATTTTTACAACCGGGGACTATGGGAGTGGCATGCGATGACCTGTGAACAGTAGGTCCTTTGTTTGACGAGGGGGTTGATGATTAACACGAAAATACACATAAAAACCATCGGGTCACAAGCACAGGTACTGTTGTGAGCCTGCTGCTGGGTTTCGGTACACATTAAGTGACGGTCCATACACCTGTATGCATCAACAATTACCCTAATTGCAGTTTACCCTAATTAAACTTTGTTATGGTTGGGTGAGGTGCACACTGAGCTTACAAAATGCGGTCGCTACCCGTCTAGTTTAGGAAGGAGTCAGAAAACACCTATACAATGGAACAGAATGGTTCTCAAATTGCACAGTGCTGGGAGAGAGTGGATAGGTGGAGCCAGAGGGTTTCATCGCTCCCCAGAGAAATCAGGGCAGAGAAGGTGGAGCCAGGAGAGGCAAACAACTAACTGCCATACTGCACTAGGAAGTGGACAAACGCAGTCTAGGAAGTTTCCCCTTCACCGAGCACAGTATTCAGTCAAAGGTAATCCCTCTCGAACATCGTCAGACATGCCATAGTCGACAAAGTCCCCGGCAACACGAACGTGTAACGTATACGTGTCGATAAGGGTGTTGATAAGTGTTCGAGCTCCCTGCCATTCCAAGGTCTGCTGCCCCCACCAGCTTATCTCAGTGAAACCGGTCACATGATAGCAAAAAGGGTCACGCTTAGTGGAACGAAGAGAGGCTAAATACACTGATTAGAACGGCAACGATTCAAAACCCCATCATCACAAACACAAACAAACAGCCAAAAGGGGACAAGGTTTGGGAAGTTCACTTTGCAAATGCTGAACAGGAGAACTTCAACAGCAGATCAATAGATCGGCCTGAACACTGGCAGTGGAAAGGAGGGGTTAAAAGGATTAGTTGTATCATTACATGAAGTTTCCTATTGAACTACAGATGTCCAGGTGGATATCAGCCATGCGATTACTGATGCTGACGATTCGAGTCCAGGGCCTTTCGTCGAAACTGACCGGCTGGCTTAAAAACTCACCACACTATTTGAATCATGCGCACACACCATTTCCATGTCCTCCTGAATCCTCCTAAATCACACCAGCCACAAATGCTGGCCCAACAAAGCCCATATCAAAAAGGTGTCAACAGCATCAGCCAACAAGCTGCCCTCCCTCCATATTTAAATTCAGAATCCTATTGATAGGCTACCCAATCCTGGGAACTCCCCGACGGTGGCTGGGGTCAGGCTGGAGGCAAACATGGCGGACACAGGGCGTAGCCGCCTTGACGCCTAGGGCCCTGTGGGAGTCTCTGAGATCCTCTGTAAAGCCAGCTCACCAACACACTGAGCCCAAGAGCCGAAGTATTAAGACCCAGGGACGATGAGCTATAGACTGATGAAGTTACACCGATCAAGAGCACTTTGTTGGATGCCATTGGGAGGTGGATCCTGAGCCAACAGAGCTTTGCATTGGAGACCACTTACCCCTTGTTCTTTGAATCTCACTTCCATTTCCCCCACCCCCAAACTGGGATTTCTATGCCACTGCACACCTGCAGAGCGTGGCACTCTTCAAACAAGCAGTGCTCTATGTGGCCTAGGGTGACACGCCACAACACCAGAAGCTTCCACCAAGAAGAAAAAAGAGAAAAAGGGAAAAATCCCAGATCCTTGACTGTTCGGCAAACACTTCCTGCTGGAGCCAGACCCCGGTGTGATACCTCGTGTGACTTGGCCCTTGTCCAGCTGTAACCCGATAATCCCGGGGTAATGAATACCTGATGCACGGCAGTGTTTCCCTTTCAGTATACAAGGGGAAGGAAAACATCTAGCCCTACCTGATGAGCTCCTCCCCCGCCGCCTGCTATGCCCACCTCCCCAGGCTGTGGCTCCGCTGGCCTTTATCACCGCAGATTAAAGGTGGCACTATGCTGCTTGGTGTTGTAGTATGGGAATAGATAACCATTAACCCGAGTCAGGAACCTGGCACACCTTAAGTGTCAAACGTCATAACGAGCCAGGTATACAGCGAGTCATGCATGTTATTGCTATAAAACACAAAATGTCAAACTTTAAAACAAAAATAAAAGATAAACAAAAAAGATGGCAATGGATTTGTTATTCTCATGCAAATCTACTTTAAGGATCTGCCACCAACATGCCATGCATACCAAAAAAATGCCATTTTCTCAATGGTGATGAATTGCCAATTGTGTTAAAAATATACAGAATATTACAATCTTTGTCCATCATCTAAATGCAGCTGTTCTGGAGAGGAAGGTGAAAACAATCCAGCATTCCACCAGAATCACTATTATCCACGGTGAGGGGGGTGATGAGCTACACACTTACAGGTACGACCATGAGAGGCGGTGGAGGCTCCGGTGGCAATGAGCCAAAGTGCTTCATCAGTTTCTTCCGCTGAGCGAGATTCATCCTCGCGACCCAAACCCTTCCTGCTGACCTCTGCTACGGACCGCCAACGCACAAACAACCAGCAGCGACGGAACCAAGGGGTCAGAACACCAGCCCTTCTGAGAAAGGCAATCACCAAAGTCCGACTGTCCACCAAACCCATGCAAATACAGAGAAACCAGAGTACCGCCTATATCCCTGCTCCCCACCAGAGGAGAAGCGTCACATTCCAAGTTCCGGCCATTACGCACAAACTACTCCGTTGCAATGCGAACCAACGTCCACGGCCACACACTGCCAGTCCTGTGTGTGTGTCCGCCTGTCGTTAGGACAGCTACTGGTATGTCCCGGGCTGCTGGCCGGAGGTTTGTGCCTCCTGGTGTCATGGTTACGTCGGGGGAATGAGAACAGTGGACCATTAATAATTGACAGGGGGTAGGGTCTGCTTACCGAGTAAAGTTTCAGGGTTCCCTATAAAGTCACGCACAATGCTATGGCCCTTGGAATAGCTCTCGGGCTAAGCAGAGTTTTGGGTGCATGTCGTTTGGAGGGCAAACTTCTCGCTTTCTAAAGTGTTGTTAGCGGTCAACTCTGTTATCATTTATGTGGCCTGGACACCAAATATATAGTTTGGTCCTTTACACTGGCCGGCACAGGTCTGGGAGGTGCTTGTGTATTTAGGGTCCAAAAAGAAGAACAGAACACCTGGCAGCCAATGGCAGATTCATTTGACTATTTGGCATTTGGCAGTAAAACAAATTCAGGGTTACATATTAAAACAATTGCTTGGCCAGTAGATCTTTCTCGTCCGGCAGGTGAACAGACAAAAAGTTCATTTTGGCCCTGTGCAAAATACACTGATACTACTATACAGATGATGTTGTTTATGCTGCCTCAGTTCAGAGTATGACATCTGAGAGGGTTAATATATAAAAAAGGACCTGACTGGACGTTGCTTGAACAATCGTGTCCAACAGGTGTTCTTTAGACTACCTGGCTTCCCTCACTGAATCATTAATACATTGGGGGAAATAATAAGCTCAAACAATTGAAAGTAAGAGAAAGGGTGTATTGAGGAAAAACGAGGTAACCCAAGCACTAGACAGTAGCAGGACACAGAAGAAGCCAAGGTGTGTCTCTCTTCAGTAGGCAAACACATAACCCCTCGCTTGTCACTCAGACAAGAACTTTGCCCATACTAGTCCAACTATGAAGCAAACATTAGCATCTCTAAAGGAAGAAACTTGATGTGGTCAAATATGTAAAACAGTGATGTTTTACCAACCCAAGCCGTCTTGGATTTGGTTATTGCTGAAGTATCTTACAAGTCGACATGTGAAAAAGACTGAAAGAGCCTTATGATGACAAATAATAAACACATTGTGTGACATGCGTCTTTCCATTTCTGATAGGCATCATACAAAGACGATGGATGACAGGAGTATGCCACTTAAGTGATTGGAAGCGAACCTAAAGTATCGTAGTAAATCCTAACCCAATTGGCACAGAAGTGGATAAACTAGACCTCTTCTCGCTTCCACTCACCAGTAAGAGATGGCAACTGTCAATCTCACTCGCTGGTTCAGAGGCCAAACACAACTCTCACCCATGCCAACTTCTACCCTGCGGTATGCGTGTAACACAGAGCAACAACACAGCAACACAACACAAGGTTATATCAATATCGCAGTGATCAATAATTCCATCGCGATGCCTTATAAAAAGGTATATACACAAAGTACAGTAGCCTACGATTATCGTCATAGCCAAATACCTTGGACTGATATAGGAAGGTATTTTGGAATGCAGAGACGAAACTGTTGCGAAACTTTCTTTGAGGCAAGCAGAAACTTGCATGTGCGGCAGAACCAGAAAGGTGAGACCAAGGCGGCAGGGTTCTTCATTGGAGACCCCCCTACTTGGGCGCGCGCGTGCTCGTGCACAAATAAACATTATCGCACACAAGTACACGTTATGTCATATGGCAAATGTGGCGATGAATCTAAAGCCAAAACAAAGATAATGGAATATAAGATCGTGCCAAATGTAGGATGTAACTTGACGGCTTTACTTGGATAACTATTGGCTAAACCCCTTTAAACAAAACTGTTCTTACTTTGACAAATACTTTGATATAATATTTCCATTTCCTACTCAAATCTGTCACTTTCTATTTTCGATTTCTAAGCAGCATTTACCATACCTGTATTTTTTGCAATATCCAAGACTGTCCAATCGATCAAGTAGCCTGTTCACTCTTCTCGAAAACACATTACGCAGACTGACAAATAAAGAGTTTAAAGTGATTCATTCAACCTGTGGACCAGGGGCGAGGCTTTTAGTGGTGACGGGTCCAGGTGAGTTTCATTACGTCATCACGTAGGCAGCGCAAACAGTATAACGAAGCACGCGCCAATGACAGCCCACGATACGCGCTGACCTTATAAGGAATATCCGTTTTGCTGTATTTGTAAAATGAGTTAGGAAAATCCTTTAAGAACGAAATATGATGTGTAATTTAGGTACAGTGTGCTGCAGATATATGCTGCAGTGCTTACGGTGGATTGTACTTTAGCTGTTGGACAGGAGGCAGTGGTTACTTACACGACACTACCCTCTAGTGGTTCCTTTCGCCAGCCTCCAAGTTTTTGATAACAGTTGCAGGAGTTCGAACCAGCCCCACATGAACTGATCTACGATTGTTTTTTTCCAGGTCCATTTCACGCTGTTCAAATGATTGTTGGTGTACAGTTTTTCATTACTTACCAACTTCATGAACCCTGTATTTTCGCCTTAATTAAACCATTAATTTGAGGAGTGAACAAATGACTAAAGCATCACATCAGGCTATTACATAATACCGCAAGAGAATTTCTCGACAGAGTGTATTTTTTACCTGTTATTTTTCTTCATTGAATGCCTGCCTGGCACAGCTAGTTTTCCTTGAGGAGTGATACCTTTTCTCTGCGGTTTCTTCTCACTGGGTTATGGAGATTGTACTTGCCCTATTTACCCTTTTAACCCTTGAAAGCTGTGTTTGTGACTAGGGGCTATGCAAATAAACTTGACTATCTGCTTTAAGTTGGTGAGTAAATAGTAATATAGATAGTAAATAGTAATAGTGAATAGGCTGACAAATGCAACATATGATCCCCTGGCAAACCACAATAAGTTAAAAATGTAGAATGTCAATAAAGATGGGGAACTATTTCCACAATCTTTAAATTTTTATTTGTTTACAAAGATACGATTGCAATATGATATATTCCTTCCTTTTATGAGTAGAAAACTTTTAAAAGAATTAGTCGAAAGGCACAATTTTTTACAATATATACACATTTCGATCTAAATTATAAATATATAGAAAAACAAAAACACAACCCAGAATAAAAGTGCTGAACACAGTTGCTGAACAGTTTTTTTTTACAAAAAAAAATAGTCTTTGTTTAAAAATACATACAATCAGTAGCATGTTTTTGTTTCATTTTTTTGTTAGCAATAAATTATTTGAATGTGAAGACATTTATATAATATGCAGAAGGTGGGGGGGGAGACAGGTATGTCGGTTACAGTTTACAAGAAGCAATTCTTCAGGTCAGGAACACAAGCTTGCAACTCTCCATCATAACCAACAGGACAACAGTAACTTGATTATGCCATTCTTAGTGCAAAATTATACAAAAACATAGGCTGAAACGCCAAACTACACTAGTTAACAGAGTAACAACGTTCTTAAAAATGTAGTATTTTGTCTCAGTGTCGTTCCACATCCAAGACGTGTAAAGCTCTGACTCTGACTCAAACTTAAAGCAACAGAGAGGAGAGCCTTTGTTTACTCAAGAGAATATTACAACGGATGGGTTACAATGAAGCACTAGAAGTATTAAAAGAATCTGGGCCGTATCAAGATGACAACTTGTGTCTGAGACTTTGTGGTGGATTAAACGTAAAAAAAAAATCAGCATAAACACCGGGGAGCCCCAGATGCAAATTACCTTTAACAAGAGGAGTCAAAAAATTAAACAAAGAAATACTAATAAAAAAGGAGGGAAATAGTGCGGAAATAGTTTTCCTTAAAACAAAAGAAATTCCATTTTGTGGCCCTAGGAAGGCATAATCATTTTTAACCAGACATTTTCACAAACAATTTTACAAACAAATGACTAAAGCATCACATCAGGGTATTACATAATACCGCAAGAGAATTTCTCGACAGAGTGTAATAGCAAAAAAAAAGAAAAGAAATAGAAATCCGATGTAATGGTTACTTCTACGACTGTAAATAGGGGAAAATATACTTCTCTCTGATATCTGGCTGATAAATCTACTTGAGGGATTTTCTTTCCTGAGATTGATTAAAGATCGGATGTCTTCAAGCCAGTAACTGTCTGTGGAATACTTTGGTATCTTTCTGCAAACTATAGTCCCGGCAGAATCTGTTAGGTGCGGGGACCATGCCTCCACTTGAGGCTAAGAGAATGTGTGAGGAGAGAACGACTGAAACCCAGCCTCTGCGTCGTTGCACAGAGCACTGCGACTTTATTTGGTGGCAGAATAGAATAGACTGTATTTGTTTTGTTTTGTAGCCATTTGTATTTTACACATCCCTGACCATACCTTCCCATAACTAATGCATTATTAACCAGGATAACATATCTAAAATCTAAAATATCCCTTAAATATAAATATTATTCACTTTCAGCGTTAACATTGGTGACAAAACATCTAGGAACATATTTGCTTTCATCCCATGACACGGCTCTTTACAATAATAAAAAAAAGGGTTGTATGCATCTGGTTCAACACAACACTATAGAGCACAACAGAGAAATACGTTTGAGTCAAGACCGCACACAGGTGATCAAGAAGCATTGCCCGTTCTCGAGCGTAAACAGTACTGAGGATTTTGTTTCTCATTTCCTAACAAACGTAGAATCTGTATTTTTTTTTATTGCTGTTTGATTGGTTGCGTTTGCACAGCCATGTCATTGCCGGGATCAACTACAGTGCATTCATCCCTAAAAAGGAACTAAAACAGAACGAAAGATGGCCAGATCCAACGGGTTTCGCAAATATATAGGATCGTAAAGATACGCACTGAGAAGAACAACTGACTATATCAATATTGGTCGAAAGGTTTACAAAAAAAAACAACGGTAAAAGCACTCCAGACGTTCCTGAGACTTCAACACATCAACTCACCCCAGGAGTCCCATCACTAAATATGCTAATAGAAAGACAGTGGAAGGAAGGGAGGGGGGAAGGTAATCATTTCTTTGACACATTTATATTCCAATCTAGTCAACACGTAGCCTACCTGCGCCACATGAGAACAAAGCCTAGGCCGTCGTGTCCTATTATTACGGCGAGAGAAGTCCCAGGCGATGAGGCCCGATTTCTACGGGGACGGGCGCAGGCTTCACAGATACACAGACAAAGACACACGGGCTAAACAGGGTGGGGCAAAGGTTATGTTTATCGAAGACCCATCACCACAAACACCGGGGGAGCGGTAAGAGTTAAATACAAATATATATATCAGAATAAATTAGGAATAAAACAAAACAATAAAGAATACAACGGTCAAGAAGTACAAATCTATACATTAGGCCTATATGGGTTTTTAAAGACTGCATTTCAGTTGATTTTTTTTTCATTTTATTCAAAAGGCACTGTATGCAACAGCAGACTGCTTTCCCCCTCGCCCTATTCATCACTCTAGACATATACACGGGTCAGACGCTGGGGGGGAGGGAGAGGAAAGGTTGGGTTGGGGAGAAACCACAAAGAGCAAGTTGAAGACCCATTCGGAGGCTTACTACCCAAACAAGCGGTTTAGTCATCTTTTTGCGTCTTCTAGTTCCACACAATTATGTGAGGAGTCACTTGCATACGGGGCGTGTTGCAGACGAGTCAAAGGACCAGGGAGCAAATCAAGAAGAAGAAAGAAAACATACCGGCGGAAAATCACAGAACATATGTTACTACAAATGGTAAAAGGCATTTTGGTTCCAGCAACTTCACCCTTCATACCACATGGAGCCAGCGGGGGGCGCTGTGTTATCGCTAAAACCACCCCCGCGATCACCCTCGATGAACATCAAACTGACAGCATGCACTCCAGTCGTCACATACAGCACAAGATGTTTCTCAAACAGCAAAACTCCCATTTTCGGTTACAGCTGCCTTTCACTGTTGAGGAGGGAGGGGTGCGGGGGAGAGGGCTTTGGTGTAAAAAAAAAAAAAAAAAAGAAGAAAAAAAAACTATTGGGTACCAAGAGAACCCCACCCCCCCTCCTTCTCTAACAAAATCCCTGCACAGAGTCAGCAGAACACTGGAGTTGGATGGAAACACGGACGGGGGGGACGGCGGGGACGGGGGTCGGGACAGGCAGTGATGAGACTATAGGCCCTGAGGGCGCGCTCAAGACACAGCAGCAGACGCGACGCAAAAAGGTTCCGGGTCAGAGCGCGGCGGCGAGTCACTCGGGGGGGCGGTACTTGATGACGGACTTGCGGTCGTTGCTGGCGAGGAGCATGCTGTTGAGCACCTCCCTCACGTCCAGGGCGCCGGGGCTGCCGCAGTGGCCGTTGTGCGACGGGTCGGGGGGCGGGTGCAGGCAGGCGGGGGAGGAGAAGAGGGAGGAGGGCGAGGGGGCGGAGCTGAAGAGCGAGGCCGGCGAGGGCGAGGGCGAGGACGGGCCGAGCGCGGCGGCGGCGGCGGCGGCGGCGTGCAGCCCCCGGGCCGCGAGCGACAGGTGGGCCGCGGAGGTAGAGGAGGAGGAGGAGGAGGAGGAGGAGGGGTGGGGGGGCATACCGAAGGACAGCGGGGAGTCCAAGAAGTCCAGGAAGTCGGGCTGGCTGCTGCTGTCCCCCAGCAAGCCCTCCTGCTGCTGCTGCTGCTGCTGCAGCTGGAGCTGCTGCTGGAGCCGCGGCTGCTGGAGCTGCTGCAGCAGGGGCGACGGCTGCTGCTGGGCGGAGAGCTGGTGGTGGAGGCCCAGCGCGTTGGGCGAGATCAGGGACTCCAGGCCAAAGTCCTCCCCGAAGGCCCCCGGGGGCCCGCCCAGGCCCAGCCCCGCCTCCGTGCTGTCGGGGGAGTGCGACGGCGAGCTCATGGTCAGGTCCAAGATGTCCTCCAGAGGGTTTTTGGAGGAGGAGGAGGAGGAGGAGGAGGAAGGGTTGGCCAGCAGGGCCTGGGACGCCAGGGCGTGGCTCTTCAGCGGGGGGAAGGGCATGAAGGACCGGGGGGTGAACTGGGGGAAGTGGGAGCTGAGCGTGGCCATGCTGGGCAGGGGCCCCGGGCCCTTGCCGCTGCCGTTGTTGGGCCGTTGGTTCTGGGTCCGTGGCGCGATGTGGCTGGGGGTCCTGTGGGCGGAGTGGCGGGCCTGGCTCTGGGCCGCCGCCGCCGCCGCCGCCCGCTGTAAGGACGCCTGGCCCTGGCCCGCCTTGGTCCTCTGGACGGCCAGCTGGGAGACGCCGTGGTGCTGGGCCCGGTGGTGGAGCTGCTGCTGCTGGGGGCTCAGGCCCTGGAGCTTGTGGTTCAGGCCCTGGAGCTTGTGGTTCAGGCCCTGGAGCTTGTGGTTCAGAGCCTGGGGCTTGTGGCCCGGGTTGGGGGCGATGGGCTGGCTCCTGCCGTGGCTGTGGCCGATCAGGCCGTCCAGCAGGTGGCGGCTGGCCTGCTCCAGCTTGCGCTGCCGGTCGTCCGTCTGCTGCTGCTCTAGGAGCTGCTCCTTCTCCCTGCGCCGCTTCTTCACCTCCTCGTCCATCTGGATCAGCTCCTCCCGCACGCGCGCCACGCAGTTCTCCGGGATCTTGATGCCTGGTGGGGGGGATCGAGAGGGGGGGGGGGCGGGTTGGGACGCTCCGAGTTAGCCAAACCGGGCGTTTTGTTAATTTTGCCTGAGTCGTTGCGATTGGCACAACGTCCCCGGAGAAGCCTTTACAGAAAAGCTTTTGGCTAAACTGCTCTTTTAAACCTTCTACCTGTGCTTTTATGTAGCCTCTCTGCGCCTAGGTTTTAGTTTTAGTATCTGCAGCCTCTCTCTGTCTTCGTTTTAGTCGTTTTCATGTTGTCTCTGCCCTTTGTTCTTGTGCAATGGAGCACTTTGAGAGTAATATTTTGGTGTGGCTCCAGTCACTGGCCTCGTCTCGGGGGTCTCGATATAGCCTGTTATATGGATTAAAAGGCCCTATATTAAGGACACCCCCTTCCTGACCCTAGCCCCCCAGAGGGCAAGAAAAAACTCCCTTAACTATCAAGAAGAAATCTTGGGAAGGAACCCAGAGTGGGGTGATCAGGAGTACAATGGTAGCCATAATTGACGTACATACATACAAAAATACAGGCCAAACATTTTAAAATCGGTGATGGGTGGCTGGAAGGAGAGTCCAGGCATTTGGTTGCGATATGCCGGCCACCCGGTCGCTCGACTCACCGACTTGCTTGTTGTGCTGTTTGGTTTTCAGCCGGACGATCTGCAGGATGCTGGTGCTGGTGACGTCGGCGACCGTGTCGGCCACGCGCTTCCACACGCGCAGCAGCGCGCCGCACAGCATGTGGTACTGCCGCAGACGCATGCCCTGCAGGCACTCCTGGCCCTCCTCGATCTTCTTGCACTTGCCGTTCCTGCGCAGCGGGGGGGAAAGGAGAGAGGGTCAAATCGTCGGCCCACCTGGGAGCTCGCCACGTGGTTCCATGTGCCCGAGACGCTGCTAGAGGACTTTCTTATTCATACCCTTCTGATGCAAGAGACTCAAGACTCACTTGGTCAGACTCCCCCCACCCCCCTCCTAACCCGTAAGCGTTTTTTATCTCTCAAACTTAAAACAGTACGTTAACTTCCACTAAGGGAGGAGCAAATCCCACGGGATAGAGCTTAGGGCTCACTCCTGATCCCCGATCATCACCGCCGTGGACGGAGCATAGCGCACCACACCCAACCGCCACCCATCAACACTACCCACCAGTTGGCGTGGCTGCACTTCTTGAAGGAGAAGGTGAACTGGTTCTCCCAGGAGTCCTGGGCCTCCTCTGGGGGCACCTGGGGAGGAGACAACGTACGGGTTACCACGGTGAACAGGTGGCTCCGACGCATACACAACCGGCCCTCAGGGGAACACTGGCAGCCTGGCACCTCGTTGTTTTAATGCTGGATGGTCCCTGTGGTTCAGGGTCTCTCGGCCCCACAAGGGGGCAGCCAACACCAAGCCCTTAAACCCCACCTTCTCTGTCAACCCTCCCCCACCGGTACAAAAGCCTGTGTTTTGTGGATAATTACTCACACCGTGGGCGGATGTAAAAGCGTTGGGAACATCACTTGCGATGATTGAACAAATGAAATGCTCACAAACGAAACCACTTCACAATGCTTGAAAAATAACATTCCAATGCTTGAGGTTTTAAAAGCTCACCTTGCGGTATCGAGACTGCAGGTTGTCCAGACTCTCTGGGTGGTTCTGCTTGCCGATGTTGGGCTTGTAGATGATGAAATTCTTGCCCCGGCCCTGCTCAGCCAGCAGCACACACGGATGGTTTCCTCGCAGCTGGGGAGCGAAGGGGGCACGGGTGAGGAATACAGATAGGAGGAGGGCCGCCGCACAAACACACACACACACACACACACACACACACACAAAGCCAAACCACCCGCGTGCAGATAAACCCGCTTCGCTCATTAACCCGACGCACAATGGAGACGTTTCCCCGTGGCACGGGATTCAGCAGCCACCAACCCGGGGCGCGGGACAACAATAAAGAAAATCAATAGATGATTATGAATTCATATTCACAGGCGCCTAATAGGTTCACCGCCTGGATGCGTCGCATTAGCCACTAAGCAAACAGCATGTTTTGTTCTCTAGGGCAAAACCTTATTCAAGACAAGACTAAATGTGTGGAAACGTCAGAAAACCGTGCAAGAAAACGAACGGCCGCTAGGCTAAGCCGCGTTAAAATCCAACCCTTTGACCTCCACCTTGCAACACAAAAGATTACATTCTCCCTGGTCGGAGGGGGCAGACAATTCTCGGCGGCAGGAACTAGCCCGAGGGGGTTCATATAATGGCGCTCGTTTAACAATGGCGTGACTCACGGCCTTGTCACGCACAGAGAGCTCACGGGTGTCTTTGGGATACGTGTGGCGCTGTGTGGGGAGAGAGCCCCGTTCCTCACCTTGTGGGACAGGTAGAATCCCTCCTCGGGACGGCTCAGCTTCTGGGCCTTCTCGCAGGCTTCCGACCAGGGCATGCCTCGGTCCACGCTGATCTGCGGGGCGGGAGACACGAGGGGGAACGGGTGTGAGAAGGAGCTGTTGACCAGCGGAGTCGCCACCGGGTCGCGTGACCAACGGAACAATAAACCAGGGAAGTGAGTCGACGCACAACAACGAAAAAGACAAAGACAACCTTAAAAAAAAATAAAACGTGCGGAGGCATACATACAGAGGGACTTAACAAATTACCGGAGCTAAAGCAAAACAAAATGTTCATCTCTTGCACTTGCTAAACCAGTCCTGGATTTGCTGTGGCCTGTGTGCTTGCCAAGTTTAGAATGTCAAATTGTAGGTTAGCCCGAAGCAACAGCTAAAAGCCGGAGATAGCAGTAATTATCCAGCTCTTGCCTTCCACTGTGGACTCCTCAGCCCGGGGCGAAGCGTGTATGATCACAGTCTAACCACCGGCTAAATAACATCAATCAACCCCCAAATAGAGCTCTGAGCTTGTCTGCTCCCACTACATTCTCCTCAAACTGTCGTCAACGCTGAGGACAGATAACGATTGGGGCACATCTTTTACCTTTTCCAGCAAATAAAAGCTTAATGAAAAAAGAGTCATGGTTCTTTTTACCGCCAAGGACGTTGTCTCCACTTGTCGACCCATGAACTAAAATGCCTTAGATAATCGTTTTGTACCTGGACTACCACTACAACCGGCCTTCAGCTGCTCCCCTGCCTACCTTGTACAGCACAACCTGTCCATCCTGGGGGTTTCCTGCCGTGAGGAAGTTCTCCTGTTTCTCCTCGTAGATCTCGTCGTTGCCCGGGGCCAGATCTGGTGAGGACACGCAGGGAAAACATTGTTGACTGACGGAGCCACACTGACCAATCAGAGCCACACTTGATTCATACAGAGGACATCGCCACGGCAGACTGCACTGATGGGTTCGGAAAGGAGCTGCAGGCATCTGTTCAGATCTTAGTTTAAAGATTTTCCCAATCATTTCGACCAATATTAATATAAAGGTGTCAGGGGGGATGAAAGGTATATTAACAGTTGCAGCTACGGCTGGGCGAGTAATCAAATTTCAATCTCGATTTCAATTTTAGCGTCAAACGACACAAAACTAATATAATCGAGTTTTCAATATATATATATTTTTTATGTTTCATAGAAAGTGCAAGAACAGCTGGATACATATCTGTACATTATTTTAGATTTGAACAATTTTGTGTATTTTTTTAAGGCAAAATTTCAAAGTTCTCAAGTGTTTTTGGGAGAGGCATGCTGAATAAATACATGTTTTCAAACTCAAAAATAATCGTTTGAATAACCGTGATTTCAATATTGACCAAAATAATCGTGATGATGATTTTTTTCTCATAATCGAGCAGCCCTGGCAGCCATCAAGTCTTCGACGCGTACCTAGGATCCCCATGTCGTATTTTCCCTCCTTCTTGTCCTTCTCTATTAGGTAGTCGAAGTTGTCCATGAAGTACTGGAAGAGATGGTTCTGCTTGTGGACTTCAAGGCCCAGGATGCGATTCAGGAACTTGGTGATGCTGCAGTCTGTGGGAATACAAAAAGCCTTGTGAGAATACAACAAACACACACACACACACACACACACACACACACACACACACACACACACACACAGCCCCTTACCTTTCTCTGTGTTGAGCCCGATGCGAGGCTCCCGACAGAAGATGCCGACATCTATCATCCCAATTTTCATGTCTTGGGAAGAAGTAGAGGAAAGAGAAGAGGAGAATGAATAGAAAAACACAGCCGTCGTTGTTACGCTGTGTCCGTAAAGCCTGGAGGGGAAGTCTTGTGATGTGAAGGGGAAGGCGGCATACCTCTGAAGAACAGGGCCTCGCCCCCGGGGTATCCCTTGGGAGGGGGTACCTTGTTCTCGATGTGACCCAGGATAGCCTTAGTGATCTTATCCAGAGCCTTGGTACCATACTGCAGGATTGGTGGTGGGGGGAGGGGGGGGGGGGAGAGAGAAGAAGTCAGGGAACACGTATGAAAACAGCTCTCCAAACTTTGCTTCCACACCTGGGTGGTCCTCTTCATTGTTATTCACAGGCGACTGTCGGCTGATGGGATCTCTTCAGCGGTCGCCTATCCACCGCCTGAACTCAGTGGTGCGTGCGTTGACACAAGGTCTTTAGAAAACACACTGTGTTGAGGGCAGCGGAGGAGCTGCCGTCATCAGCGTGGAATGTCTAGGGCTCAACTCGGAGCCCTGCCAGTGTTTTCATCAGGGGGCTCGGTTCAAATTAAACACCGGACGTGATGTGGTGCAGAACGCACTTTAAAACCCCTGTTGATATCAACGTCTGCTAACGGCATCGCCTCTCCGAACATGACCGCTGGTTACGATACTTTGTTGTTGTTATTGTTAGAGATGTTCCGACAGCATTTTTTTTCCTTCCCCATGCCGATTCCTGATTCCTGAAATTGAGTATCTGCTGATACCGAGTATAAACCGATACAGCATCTAGCATTGTAAGTACTTCTTCTTATTGAAGGGTTCTCTTAAGGTGACAGAAATGTAAAGTCGTTTCACTTACAAAAAAAAACGATCGCAGCATAACGCTGCATGCGGTTGTGATGTTCTTTGCCTGTGTAGTAAATGAGCTAGCCACGGGCCGCATTTTAGGCAGCATCGGAGAAATTTCAGATTCTGGTATCGGAACAACTGTGGATATTGTGTTGTTGGTTAAGGTGCCTCAGTCAGGTGAAGTCTAGCTCCGCCCTCCTTGTAAACAAACGGTGGACGGTGTAATGATGGCCGACGTGGCCGGATGGGCTACCTTGTTCTCAAAGTTATATTTGCTGAGGTCCCTGGACTCTGTGGCTCTCCGGTCTCCGTGCGTCAGCGCGCCCTGCACGGGGAGACAGAAGACAGTGTTATTATTGAAGGTTATCGACTCGCCCTGCCTTCAGAGTGCTCCTCAGGCGCCCGCCGTATTCTTTGTCTCTCTTAATTAAGTGGTGAGTGTGTTCACACATGCACGCGCTCCCAAGACACTTCTAAACCTGGATGGGACGATAAATTAGGATTAGCTTGGTGCTGATTTCTGACGGCACAGTTTCATGAGATCTAATTCTGGTTCCTGTTTCCAGTCATGCTTATCCTGTGACCTTTCCTTGACAACCTTTGGAGTGGGACATGAGAATGATGTGTGTGTTTTTGTGTGGATATGCAACAATGAGTGAGTGAGTGAGTGAAAGAGTGTGTGCGGTGTGTGAGTGAGTGTGTGAGTGAAAGAGTGCGCGCGTGCGGTGTGTGAGTGGAGTGTATATATACACAAGATGCCGGCACTTCTCCCATTATGCAATGAATGAAGTCACCAAAACAATGGGGTGCCTCAGACAGGTATGACATCATCGCTCGTCTAGGAGCGATAGGGCTAGGGATGTGGTAGGCGTTAATCCTGCTGAAATGTGTGTGTCGGGGGTGAGTTCAGGTGTAACTTGACCGTAAGAGTGTTTGATGTGTCGGTCTGAGACTCCATGCTGTGTCCCGAGCTTGTTAACACGTCTCTTCTCCATCAGAGAGCACAGATAGGAAGAAGACCTGTGTTCATTTATGAATCGTTAAGTTTTTAGGCTGAAGATTTAGGCTGAACATCAGATGATCGTCCTTTCAAAGTACTCCCACAAACCATGACCATATATGACAGCAAAGGAGGGAGGGAGACAGAGAGAGAAACTGACAGACAGACAGGTAAACTACGAAATCATATTGCCTTAAGAAAAACCACAATGGGCGTACAACTGGCAGCAGCCATTTCAATTCAAATCATCCCTCTAGAGTCAGCTCTTTGTTCAGGGGGATGGATTAGTGGGAGGAACCACGGGATGGCCCGAGGTTTGAGCCACGGAGGGAGAGCTGGCCTCAGACCTCAGGTGAACTCGCATGGGAGGTGGTTCACGGCGGGAACAGGAAGGACAGCGGTGGGATGGCGAGGGGAGGGGGGGGGGGGGGGGCAGGGCCAGGACAAAGGGGAGTCTTTCACAACGGCTGACTCAGGGAACATGCCGTGCAGACGGCCAACCGTCCAACAAAAAACAGCTGGTCACCTGGCATCTGGGTTTTGTGTCGCAGTGACTCATGAGGAAGCAGTGCATGATGGGAGGGGCATGTTTTCCGGGTGATAGAAGTGGATGACAATTGAATCATGGGTGGATGACATTGTTTTTTGTTTCATTACAACAAAACAAATTATCGACTAAATCAATCCCGATCTCTCGCGTGCGTAACAAATAGTGCTGCGTCTTCACCCAGCGCTATTCGTCACACACGTGAGTGATCGGGAACAGGAAGGATCCCCCCCCCCCCCCCGCTTGCCCCCGTGCACACTATACACATACCAGGCTCTCCAGTCGCTTGGCCACGATGGAGGCGAATCGTCTTTCTCCCCCCAGCTCCGAGATGAGGAAGATGTACTCCGGCGCCGTGACCTGATTGGACCGGTGAGTGCGACCTGCGGAAGGAGAGATCGACCGGAGAGACCAACGTTACGGAAACTTTGTAAATAAAGAAGAGGGCGATGTTCCATTCAAAGAGTCTGCGACTGCCATTGAGCTGCATGGCTGATTTAGTGGCGATCCGCTGAATGAGTGCGAGGAAGCCGGGATCAATAGTAAGGAGGGGAGGCGGGTACGCTCTAAGGGATGAAAATCAGGGCACTATATCCAATGACGGGTCCCTGCCTTCTGGGAATAGGGGGTGTGTGTGTGTGTGTGTGTGTGTGTGTGTGTGTGTGTGTGTGTGTGTGTGTGTGTGTGTGTGTGTGTGTGTGTGTGTGTGTGTGTGTGTGTGTGTTGGGAGTTCACCAGCAGGAGTGTTTACATGTCTAACAAGAGGCTATTCCTGGCCCTATTCTCAACCCCACCGCACTGTAAACACAACGAGAGACATCAGCGCTGTACGGAACCAACAACCAGCCCCCGGTCTGTGTGTGTGTGGGGGTGCGCGCGCGCATGTCTCTCTTTATGTGTGTGTGTGTGTCTCTCTATGTGTGTGTGTGCGCGCTGTGGCTTCACATTGCACCGCACCACCCCGCTTCCAGCAGGAAATGCCGCTGACGAGGGAATTAGCGGGGCAGTTATCTAATTACTGCAAACAATTCATTTCTCCAACCTGTAAGTAAGTGTGCGCGTATAAATGTACCGTTTACCGCGGCTGGCTGTAGTATCGGAAAACCAATATTAACAGAGCGCTCGCTGCCAATGGTGATAGAGCCGGGTCCATCTTAATTAATTCCGCCGTTATGGGCTCCACGCTGGAGGCCATAACGGCCGAAACTATTCCATGCTCCTCGATGTAAGCTTTTGATTATGTGGAACCAGGAGGCTAAAACGGGAGCACGGCCCGCCATTGATTCCGGTAAACGCTAACTACACACGGCCGTTATTGTTAACGGTAACTGCACACGGCCGTTATTCTTTCCTGGAAGACGATTCCCCGGCGACCACGGCGAGCGAACCGCAGTCGATTGTTGTGGACGATGAAATTCCACCGTTCAACCGCTTTTTTGCCGTGGGGGCAAAAAAACCTCGTCCACCTCAAGTGGTACCCCTGCTGTCGACGGGGGGCTGGACGGGGTGCGTCTTGGCTGGAGCCCCCCCCCCCCACGGTATACCCCCACCTGACGGCTTCGTGTAGGTAGGCCTCTGTGTGAGTAGGTGTGTGTGCGTGTGTTTGTGTAGGTAGCTTTGTGTGAGTTGTAGATGTGTACGTGTGTACGTGTGTGTATGTCTGTCTGTATGTGTATGTCTGTCTGTATGTGTATGCGTCTGTCTCTCTCCCCCCGGACTCACCGAACTGCTGGATGGCGCGGTCGGCGCTCCAGGGCAGCTCCAGGGTCATGTGGACCCTCCGGCGCTGGTTCCTTACGCGTTTGTCCGCCTGCAGCGAGATGCCCGAGCTGGCCGCCTCCGAGATGATGGCCACCAGCTGGGGTGGAGCGGGGGAGGAGGGGTGCAGGAGGTCAGAGAGGGAAGTGAACCTCATGCTGTAGAGGAAGCGTCCGTTTTTGCGTGGTTATATATATAAAGGATACAGACTCCCTTTGACGCAATTTCAACCCAAACGAATTGTGGTCGGCTTTCTTCCACATAATCACATCGGGCAAAACCTGAAAACCGACAGCCGTTACCAGTTTTTCTCTCTTATTCAAATGTCTTCGTCGATGACGGCATAGACATGTGCCACGTGTTAGGTAGAATCATTTCTCTTCCTGATAACGATGCTTCCTCATAGCAAATAATTTAATTGCATGGGTCATGGGAATGTGGTCATGGGAAAACACCGGCAGCCATTTACCAAACATTTTCCATGAGCCAATGTGATTGGCCCCCATAATTCTTACGGGGAAACGTTCACATCGCGGCCACTAACAAGAAACGATACAAAAGTGAAGGGAGTGACCATCGTGGAGAGTTAAGGCAATGGCAGCAGGCAAGGGGCGGTAGAGGCCAAGTTAATTTGCTAAAGGAATGGACACAACAAAGTAGTTCTGGAACAGTGGAGGAGATCGGCATGTCCTCATTATCACACGTGATGGCTACAGTGGCCATGCCAAATGCTAACTAACTCGACACCTGTCACTGGAGAGAGGAAGCGATCCATCTCTTAGGTGCAAGGAGAACATACGGGAATACACTTTCAATGAAGAAGTGAAATCCAATTTATGTTCATGTCATTCATATCGTTCTTCCGGGACAGACGCGCATCATGTGGGGGGGTCTGACCTTCTCTGCGTTCATGAAGCGGTCCTTCTCCTTGACGTTGATGTGGTCGATGCTGTTGCCCTGTTCCGCCCGCGACTCGTAGCGCACCGAGCCGTCCGCACGCCGCACCACGCGCCCTTTGCGCCCCGTCATCTGCAGGGACGGGGAGACCACGGTCATGCATGTGTGCGTGGTCCGAGGGGACATCCGCAAAGGAACGGACGCGGCTACACCTGTGATCTACTGAGGGTTCACTGCCGGGAGGGAAGGTCTTATTGGGGGTCATTGTTTGGCACGGGGAGCCTCAATGCACTTTACGGACCTGACGCCCAGAAGCGTTTCTGCGGAAACACATTTACACCATGAGCGACCAATCCACCTTGGAAGATGGGGTTTTAACAAAGACGGTGAAAAGAAATCTATAGATATATATGTTTACGGGTAAGGGGTTAACCTTAACAATTCTTAACTGTGTGGCACTTGGTTCTATAGTATGAACATCCTTACTGTACCGACAGCGATATATTGTTTCTTTTCTTCTCACAAATTCATTAATGTAAGTCTCTAATGTAAGGAAAAAAGCGTCTGCTTTACTATAACAGACTAGGGACACAAGCTTTTCATCTACATCCTATTGTAAAGTTAATCCCCTGGAGGGCAACCGTCGACCTCCCTTCCCCGTACCTCAGACACTTTCTCCGGGCCGCCGAACTTGTCGATGAGCTCGTCCAGGGTGTTCAGAGGTAGTTCCTTCCCCAGCGCTGAGATCTTGTTGAGCAGGCCCTGCTTCATGTCCTCTATCCTGGCTGTGGAGACACGGGGGGGAGAAGGCGTGCGATGAAACGCGACCCATGGCACAACGCCGGGCAGAGCGCGGCCACGGGAGGCCGAGCGGGGCCGCCGCCGCGGGGTGCTAAGGTGTCAGCTCGGGACTGACGGACGAGTCCATCCGTCTAGACGCGTCTAGACAACAAACCCCTTTTATTTTTAGAGGCTAACACAGCCCGACTGATCATAGCGTCGCTCCGGGGCTCGTCCCGAGTCAAGACCGCTAAACGGCAGGACACCCGGTCAAGGGCCCGGGGTCGAACAAACGGGGCACGACGCGAGAGTGCTCTCGAACCTGCAGTGTAGCTTGTGTGGTTGACGAAGATGACGTCGTCGTTGTCCAGCAGGGAGTCGGGCGAGGAGTTGGAGTCCGTGTCCATGCCGTCCGAGTCGCTGCTGCTGTCGTCGCTGATGTTGATCACGCCGCCGCTGTCCACTGTGTGCTTCGACTGCTTGGGCTGCCGGCCCCGAGGCTTGCCTGGTTGGAGATACACACAGCGTACGTCAGGACATAAACAACAACAACCACAACAACAACAACGGGTTATGCTGGGGCTGCACCCAGCGTTGCCAGATTGGGGCAGATGTGTTTATAAATCAATTGTTCAGAATGGTTGGGAAATCTGGTCCAATCTGGCAACACTGGCTGCAACTGGTGGAAATACACACTTACATCAGGACATAATCATCAACAACAACAGCCGAAGGGTTATACTATGGCTGCACCCAGTGTTGCCAGATTGGGCCAGAAGTGTTTTCAAATCAATTTGTTCATTAGAAAGTGAAATACTGGTTGTAATGTTGTTTGTGCAACTTTGGAAATGAAGCAATTTCCAAAGGAAACATTAAGTGTTTCAGTTCCACACAGCAGCATTACGATCCACTGAAATGAGGAAACTAGCGTATGATAACACACACGCACATCAGGATTCGAATGTTATCCGGGTTTGCGTCCTTAAGTTGCAGGGGGAAGAGATGGCCTTACGTTTGCACTTACGTTTCCTTTTAGTGCCGGGCGCCTTCTCCCTCCTCTGCTTCTCCGACGGAAAATGTTTGAGAACGAGCGAGTAAAACACCCCCCTAAAAGTACAACATTGAGAAAAATAATAAAACAGGGGCAGATCAATGAGATATTTGTTTTATTAGAAACAATTTTCCCTTTGCCGTTTTGTTGTTCAACGTTGGCCCTTGAGGTGACCTTCAAACAGACAGCGAAGCAGGGGAGCGTACAGGAGGTGATGTTCTCGGTATCTCTACCCACAGCGGTGGTCTCCTGGCCGACAGGGCGGTCCCACCAGGGGGTCTCAAAGAGCAGCGAGCTCCAGTGCTTAGTGTGTGTGACCAAAGTGTAAGTATATTCAAGTGGTGATTCTTTTTATAAAAAGACACTCCGACACTTAAGAATGAAAATGAAACTAGAAAAGTTACAAATTTAAAATATCAGATGAACAAGTTCAGCGAGTTAAGAATAGCAGTGCCTCGAATAGTTTCGGCCAAGATATTATATCCATAGATTGCGTTACTAGTCTTAAAAAGATTGTAATCAGACAACACTAAAACCATAGTGGTTACAGTGTAGACGCGTGTAATTGTGCCTGTGGTGCAGTGTGACAAATCAAACACTCGCTATGGTCTTGGGAGCTGTTTGTTTGTTGAGAGTGAGTACATTTAATAGCAGGATATTCCCGACTAGTTTTCTTGGGAATCGCTGATAATGATTCACCTGACCGACATGGGATTTGTGAGCGAGAAATGATAGTTGCCAGATAGTGACCAGATATTCACACAGTAAAAATAGGAGGGAGTCACCGCCTTGCCCAATGGAGGGCAGTTATACATGAGACATACCCACAATAGAAGGTTCCCAAGGATGTGACACACACAGAAGAGAGTCCCAGAGAGTCATACATAGACAAACAGACATAAAGGACACACACACACACACAGACGGACATAAAGGACACACACACACACAAAGACAAACAGACAGACAGACATAAAGGAGGACACACAAACACACACACACACACACACACACTCACTCTGCAGCAGAGACGAATCGGTCGAGCTGGCCGTCGTTCTCGTCCAGCACCTCTCTGGTACGGGCCTCCCCCGTGGACTGCAGGCCGATAACGATGCACTGTGGGGGGGGGGGGGGGGGGGCAGCACAACAGGTCAACACACAAACACACACACACACACACCACGTAGCAGGTAAAACAAGCCTTTCGATCCCATGGACGGTCAATACTTATTAACCGAGGACATGACATGATACGACCCAGCTGCTGGGTAATAACATCAATATCAATTTATAGAGGATATCTAAATATATTCTAAACATATTTATACATGGTTTATTCAACCTCACTCGATTAGAACCAGAGCAAACAGAGAGACAGACAGACGGAGAGAGACAGAGACACAGAGAGAGAGAGAGAGACAGAGACACAGAGAGAGAGAGAGAGAGAGAGAGAGAGAGAGAGAGAGAGAGAGAGAGAGAGAGAGAGAGAGAGAGAGAGAGAGAGAGAGAGAGAAACACAGACAGACAGTCAGATAGAGAGAGAGAGATGTGACCTGAATACCTGACTGCTCTGCCTCGTCCCCAAAGAGCATACTAGTGGAGTGAAACTTTCTCAAGGTTGCACTGACCTTCCCAGCCTCCAGCTCCCTCTTGGCCAGCTCCACCAGGCAGCGCACCTTGGCCGCGATGCAGAGGTACTTGAAGAAGCGCTGGTGAGACGACCAGAACTGGCCCCACAGAGACTTCCTGCTCACCAGCCCCAGCTCGTCTGCCGCCCGCATGAAGATCTGCAGCGCCTCGGCCCACTAGGGAAGGCAGAGGGAGAGGGTTAGGATGGGCACACACACACTCACACACACACACACACACTCGTAGCATGCATACCAATGCAAAAAGCTAAAGGCAACCTCACAAGCACAGACAAACTAACACACACACACACACACACACACACACACACACACAGACAGAGAAGGGACAGACCCACAGAGTCAGACATAGACAGACGGACAGAAAGGCGAAGGGAAACACACACACACACACACACACACACACCAATAACATCACACAGCGCAGAACAAACCCACAAACGGACAGACAGGCAGACAGACGCATAGCTCGGAGCTTGCTGTAGGAGTCTCACCAGTCTGGCGGCCTTGTTGTAGACCTGTTTGAAGTCGTTGTCCAGCCCAATCTCCTCGATGCGGAACGACACACCTGAGAAACTCAGCTGCCTGGCGATGTACATGCCACTCACTTTCATATCCATGGCAACGATCTCCATGGCCCCCACACCCCTGTACATACACAACAAACATTACATTTCTTGATTAACTGAACCCAGGTCCTGTAGCCGTCACACCATAACAGGGACATGTTTGTGAAACGTCACCGGCCAACTCCAACATACCTCTTCTCGATGGCGTGCAGGAAGTCATCGAAGGTCTTGAAGGGCGTGCCCTCGCCCCAGATGCCCAGGCGGCTCATGTAGATCATGTTCTTTGGCTCAGAGGCGCCTGTGGCAGACAACAGACATTTGTTTTAGTAAGAGAGCAAAACCAACGGACGCAACCGTTTCCACGCCGGATCATGTGTTTCTCATCTCCTGTTGTGTGTCTGTGTCTTTCTGTGTGTGTGTGTACTTCTCTCTGTGTCTGTGTGTGTGCTTCTCTGTGTGTGTGCTTCTTTGTGTGTGTGTCTGTGTGTGTGTGTGTGTGTGGGTGCTTCCCGGTGTGTGCGTGTGTGCATGTGCGTTGTGCGTGTATGTCTCTCTGTGTGCCTGTGTATCTCAGTGTGTGCGGTTGTTTCGGTGTGTGTCTGTGTGTGTGTCTGTGTGTATGCCCACCGGTGGCGCTGGCGTAGACCACGCGGGCGCGGGGCAGCTTGTTCTGCAGGTCCAGCACGGCCTTGCCCATCTTGGTGGACGTGGCGTTCTTGGCTTTGTGGCACTCGTCAAAAATAATCTGCAGCGGGGGGTGTGAGGTCAAGGAGAAAGAGCGGCAGCGACGTGGCTTGGGGGGGAGCCGATCCTGGTCGACACAGAACCCTTCCAAGTGTGTGGCGCCATCCTATTTTAAAAAGGCCACCAGCGCTTGCAGGCCAATCTCAACATGTTGCTCAATCAAATGTTTTTCTCCCCGTCTCAGTTCTCCCGAGAGAGGTTTTTCACATGGACTGTAACACAGTAAAAGTCTATTAGCGGTCCGTGTAGTAAAAGGGTCGGAACGAAGTTCATATACTAGAGTATAACACCTCTAGTATATGAAGAGGTGTTATACTCTGACAACGCCAAGTCTTGGCATTGTCATGTCAAAGAGTCGGCCTACTGGGTGTGCCTAAGCCCTTCGAGGGAGTGTTAATCTATGTGTATAATTAATGATTGTCATTTTTCCCGGTAGACTGAGTCATTGAGAACATGAAAGGATACGACGCCATCAAAGTCTGCCTTGCACCAGTCCAGGATCTGTTTGATTCTGGTCCGGTGCTGTCCCCCAGCTTGGCTCTCTCCAATCAGCGCCGAGTAGGTCGCAAACAAGACTCCTTCTGAGGTAGCTGTGTCTCCATACTTTATCTGCCACCGGAGAAACCACACGATTAGCTTGAACTACACTCATAACCGCAGACAGAACGCACTTGTTACAGGAGCAGGAAATTGAATAACTAGACAATGCAACATTAATGAAATTAACCATCAGTAAAATATGAAAAAGAACAAACTAAACTTAAAAGACATTTGTAATAAAACAAATATTGCAAAATACGAATTACCACGCGACTTTCTTTTGATGCCTGCCATGAAAATAGACAAAAGCAGGGCGTTTCATTTCCCTATTCTGACTGCACCCGTTTCCTTTCATACAGACCTTGTTTAAGGCGTGCACAGGAATATGGGCAGAATCTATGTCTTTGAGATCTCTCTCTGCGTCGAATCGCAGGTCGTTGGATATGCTGAACCTGAGGGTGGAAAAAGAGATGAAGAGAGAGGGGGGGGGGGGGGGGGGGGAAACAAGGTCAGTGCCGTACACCACTTCTCTTTGTGCTACAACCAGTTTTTGATCTTCGTTTCCAAAACATACCCATCAGGGGAATCCGAAAAGCAACCATTTCATGATCACAGAGAAGGCAGCGCGAATGGAAAATGGGGAGTATAATCATTCTGCTTTGTTGAAAGCACGTTTTATCTTGAGCAGTTTTTCTTATCAATCTCTACTCATTTATTTTTCTATTTGGATTACATTTTCTTCCTATCTACCTTTCACCTATCTACCTTTCAGAGAACAGACCTTTGCAATAAAAGCAGTCGCTGACTAAACTGTAGTCGGCTGACACACCAACACTAACACTCTCCCACAGCTCTCTGAATTTGGAGAATATCCACACATATAATATATATATATTGTCTGTAGTTAACAGTATACGTCGTTTGTAGTCAATAGTGAGATGAAGTTACTAATCCAATCATAAAGCAGCGCGATGTCTAGCATGCATCTTTTTATAGGTCGTCTGCTAGCGTCCCTCCATCAGGTGTAAATGAAGCGGGCGCACTTCAGCAGCGACTTGTGAAGTAAATGCAGCCGAAGGGAAAATAAACTGCTAGTATACATTTAGTTTTTTTTGGTGGATGTGGATATAGATGTGCATGTATATATGTCTATCGAGAGATCATTTTTTTTAATAACAAACATATTTTTATGAGCTGACTTTCTGTCGCTTGTTACAATGATGATTCACACCCTCGAAAAACAAACTCTAGAAATGAAGTCTGTAAAACAGACTACTGCTCCGGCGGAGAAGTGCACGGTCATCAGGGCTCTAACGGGGGCCTCTCCAGCAGAATGGCCTCGGCCTTACCATAGGGACTTCTTGCGTCCCTTCAGGAAGTTCTCCAGGATGATGCCGGCCACCGTGCGGCCCTTCCCCACGCCGGCCCCGTCCCCGATCAGGAAGCCCGCCCGCTGGTTGTTCTGCAGGATCACCTCGTGTTGCTGCACACAGCGGGCACAGAACGTTAGGGTGAGGGCGGGAGGAGAGAACGTGAGGGTGAGGGGGGGAGGAGAGAACGTTAGGGTGGAGGGGGGGAGGAGAGAACGTTAGGGTGAGGGGGGAGGAAAGAACGTGAGGGTGAGGGGGGGAGGAGAGAACGTGAGGGTGAGGGGGGGAGGAGAGAACGTCAGGGTGAGGGGGGGAGGAGAGAACGTCAGGGTGAGGGGGGGAGGAGAGAACGTTAGGGTGGAGGGGGGGAGGAGAGAACGTTAGGGTGAGGGGGGGAGGAGAGAACGTCAGGGTGAGGGGGGAGGAGAGAATGTTAGGGTGAGGGGGGGAGGAGAGAACGATAGGGTGAGGGGGGAGGAGAGAACGTTAGGGTGGGGGGAGGAGGAGAGAACGTCAGGATGAGGGGGGGAGGAGAGAACGTTAGGGTGAGGGGGGAGGAGAGAACGTCAGGGTGAGGGCGGGAGGAGAGAACGTGAGGGTGAGGGGGAGGAGGAGAGAACGTTAGGGTGAGGGGGGAGGAGAGAACGTTAGGGTGAGGGGGGGAGGAGAGAACGTCAGGGTGAGGGGGGGAGGAGAGAACGTCAGGGTGAGGGGGGGAGGAGAGAACGTTAGGGTGGAGGGGGGGAGGAGAGAACGTTAGGGTGAGGGGGGGAGGAGAGAACGTCAGGGTGAGGGGGG
The DNA here is from genome assembly GCF_949987615.1 of Pollachius pollachius. NCBI lineage: Eukaryota > Metazoa > Chordata > Actinopteri > Gadiformes > Gadidae > Pollachius > Pollachius pollachius. The sequence continues at coordinate 23,303,330 of NC_136940.1, forward strand.
AGGAGAGAATGTTAGGGTGAGGGGGGGAGGAGAGAACGATAGGGTGAGGGGGGAGGAGAGAACGTTAGGGTGGGGGGAGGAGGAGAGAACGTCAGGATGAGGGGGGGAGGAGAGAACGTTAGGGTGAGGGGGGAGGAGAGAACGTCAGGGTGAGGGCGGGAGGAGAGAACGTGAGGGTGAGGGGGAGGAGGAGAGAACGTTAGGGTGAGGGGGGAGGAGAGAACGTTAGGGTGAGGGGGGGAGGAGAGAACGTTAGAGTGAGGGGGGGAGGAGAGAACGTTAGGGTGAGGGGGGAGGAGAGAACGTCAGGGTGAGGGGGGAGGAGAGAACGTTAGGGTGAGGGGGGAGGAGAGAACGATAGGGTGAGGGGGGGAGGAGAGAACGTTAGGGTGAGGGGGGGAGGAGAGAATGATAGGGTGAGGGGGGGAGGAGAGAACGTTAGGGTGAGGGGGGAGGAGAGAACGTCAGGATGAGGGGGGAGGAGAGAACGTTAGGGTGAGGGGGGGAGGAGAGAACGATAGGGTGAGGGGGGAGGAGAGAACGTTAGGGTGGGGGGAGGAGGAGAGAACGTCAGGGTGAGGGGGGAGGAGAGAACGTTAGGGTGAGGGGGGGAGAAGAGAACGTCAGGGTGAGGGCGGGAGGAGAGAACGTGAGGGTGAGGGGGGAGGAGAGAACGTTAGGGTGAGGGGGGAGGAGAGAACGTTAGGGTGAGGGGGGAGGAGAGAACGTTAGGGTGAGGGCGGGAGGAGAGAACGTGAGGGTGAGGGGGGAGGAGGAGAGAACGTTAGGGTGAGGGGGGAGGAGAAAACGTTAGGGTGAGGGGGGGAGGAGAGAACGTTAGGGTGAGGGCGGGAGGAGAGAACGTGAGGGTGAGGGGGGAGGAGGAGAGAACGTTAGGGTGAGGGGGGAGGAGAGAACGATAGGCTCTCTCTCTCTCTCAGTCTCTCTCCGTCTGTCTGTCTGTCTGTCTGTGTTCACATTCACAACCATCAGGAAAGACAGCCATTTCATATGGATGAATGATTCCGTGTCGTGTTTGGAGCATTTTGAAAGATATGCAGGATGTGCATGACTGAGTAAAATAAATAAATCCCACCAATAAAAGCCTGAATATCCATTATTCCATTACAACTGAATTGTATTTAGTTAATCATAATGGACAACAAATGCCTTTGTTGCCTTCTCATATTAATCTCTCTCCTCTCAGGTGGCAGTAATGAGATAACTAATGACGCCGATTGTGAAAGACATATTTAATAACAACACCTGTGCTAACCTTTGTGTTAGTGGGTACGAGCCTCTGTGTATATGTTTATGCGTGCATGCGCTGGGTGTGCATTTGTGCACTTTTTGTGTGTGAGTGCACGTGTGTGCGTGCGTCTGTGTGTATTAATGTGAGCACTCCTGTGTGCCTGTGTGTGTGTCTGTGCGTTTGTATGCGTTATTGTGAGCACTCCTGTGTGTCTGTGTGTGTTATTGTAAGCACTCCTGTGTGCCTGTGTGTGTGTGTTTGTGTGCGTTAACGTGAGCAATCGTGTGTGCGTTAACGTGTGTGTGCCTGTGTGTGCGTGTGTGTGTGTGTGTGCGTGCGTGTACCTGGCAGGCGTAGATGATGGCCTCCAGCTGCAGGGCGGACAGCATGCCACTGTTGATGGTGGACTGGTGGATGGACAGGGTGTAGGTGATATCGGGTGGGGGGACGCTGGACAGCGTGTTGGTCTCCACCACAATGTCTGGATGAGAGATCCCTATCGTGGCTGTGGAGGGGGGCGGGACACATAGAGGGCTCAAGTCTCAGGCACAAGAGATTTAAGCTTAATGTTCAATAAAGTTAAAAATAGAATTGATATATTTTTTAAGAAATCATTTGTAGCGTATGTAGCTCATTAATAATATGATACTCGAAAAATATACCTGCACATTGCTTTGGATAAAGACCAAATGATAAAATAGTAAGAATTTAGATTTGTTACCATGGAATTAAACAAGTTACCCAATTAAACTAGGGATGTAAAGACATTGAGTTTTCCTTCAGGGTGAGCAGGAGTTGCGGTTCAGTCTAAATGAGGGTTTGCCTACATTTCGAAGGCTTGTAGTCGGCATAGGTGTCGACATGTCCAAGCTCCTCGGCCTCCTCTTCCTCGGCCTCCTCCTCTTCCTCCGGCGGAGACTCTGTTCTCTGAGCCTAGCGGGACAGCGGGACACATGGGAAATGTAGTTTGTTGTTGACAACATGCAACCTTCTGGTGGCGGTGGAGTTGGTTTTTAGTGGTCAGTGCGCAAGAGGAGGAAAGTGTTAGGAAAGCAGGACAGATGTGGGACAGGCACATCTGGAGGAAAACGGACAAGGGACATTAAAACTGGTTGAGGCATTCAGTTGCAAAGGACCTATGTTTAAGAGCTGGCGATAACGCGGAATTAATCATTATATTTAGTTCATACTATTATGGAAACATAATACTATCTCTTAAATACATCTCTTGTATTATGAGAAAGGCCTGGTCCTATCTTCTCATTATTATGCATTTACACTCCAAAAATGGATACGACAGAAACATAATTTCCCGTTAACTTGGCTCAGTTATTTCTGCTCCGTTAATTGCTCAGTGAGTTATCGCCCAGCCCCAAGCTACTTAAAAGTGAAGCATGAATTTGGTTAGTTGTTGAATCAAAATGAAACGAGACAGACATTGCGCCTGGAAACAAAACCTAATTGTTAGTAATAGGCTAACAAAAATGAGATTGCGTTTATCCAAAAGCATACCAGGTGCTAATCAAATTAATAATCTTAAGGGTCCATTTTGACAAGAGGAAATGTTTGCTCACATTGCACTTGTTTGCTTGATAAAACAGAACACATGCCATTAGAAGCAGGCCTAAGGTTACCAAATAATCAGACAATCCATTTCCCACTGTGTCAGAATGGGGCCCTTGAGTTATAACACACACACGTCATTTTTATACTTCCTATCCCAAAACGAGTTGAATTGACACCAGAAATGCAGAACAGCGATCATCGAAAAAAAGAAAAAGGCAATTAGTGAAGCACAGATCTTGAAAGGGCGCCCTTATGGTGTGGTCCACCTCGGCTGGAGGCTGTGTGTCTACCTGGAATCCTCCCAGAGGCGGAGTGCTGATAATGGCAGTTATATCATCCAAACTGGCCAAACCCTGAAACCTGTTCAGCTGCAAACAAAAGCCACAAAATAAATAAACCCCCAAAAATATCAAATTGAGCAAAATCTAAAAGAACGAGTAATCCAAAATCAACAAATGAATGAAAAACCCTTGCAATGAGTCATGGTGTCTTTAAGTGTGCATGGGCTTGTGTGTTTGTGTGTATGTCTGGCTCCTATCCTGTGAGTGAGTGAGTGAGTGAGTGAGTGAGTGAGTGAGTGAGTGAGTGAGTGAGTGAGTGAGTGTGTGTGTGAGCAGTACTCTACTTACTGCAATTTATTGTCAGGCAGTAAAAAGCAAACAACAACATTAAAGGTAGATATAGCCTGCACTATCTGGGCAAAACATGATGGATGGAATGAGAAGAGGTTGCAAAGCAAAACATCAGAACAAGCCCTTAAAGAGCAACGGGAGATTTTATTTTTTTTCTTAATTTAACACCTATTTTACCAGAACTACTTGCAAAGTCTATTCAAATTCAACACGACCATTCAACTTAACATGGTCTTTGCAAAGCCACAAGTGACCTGTAAAGACAGCATTATTGATCAAACTGAAACTGGCCCCAAATCGTTGGAACGACTATAGTTCTGATTGTCAAATGGCATATGACACACATACCTATAAACCTGTTAAACTCACGTGGACAGAGCTCTCCACCTTGTACAGGATTCTAAACCTGATAACCAAACATATGTAAATAGTAAACTGCACTAGGCCAATGGAATGGTTACATCAACGGCTTTCACCGAACATGCCGTTGATGTATCGTCAGTTTGACTGCTACTGAATATAATCCAATTGTGTTTCGGTGAAAGCATCTGATAGATGATGCGGAGGAGGGGGGCTGTCTTGGCTCCAACCCATTGTGGTTTTTGCGTTTTTTCCAGTATGTGTAGAGATTTTATGTGATTCTCCAAGACCTGATCTTTCTGCACAACGAAGAATTGCTAGCTAGACCAATTCTGTGGAGTAAAAACTGCCTTATTATGTTATCCTTGAGACATTCATAGTTTAAATACCTCCTTAAACAGCACGGTTGTATTAGGTTGGTTTTGCACTCCAAGGGGCTCTTGTCAGGGTCGAGCCAATATAAGCGCAGTATAGTTGAGTGTAATTTGAAGAAAGGGGGTTGTAAGTGACTAGGGACTCCATTTATTAGACAATGACAGGTTTACTGACAAATAATGGAATGTTTTAATGTCCGGCTGTAGTTGTAAAGATGTTTGTCGTTCTATTACCTAACTAAATAATCGTAAGCTGTACAAACCGGGTGTCTATCTGTGTGAGTTTAAGATAGCCAGACAGACAGACAAACAGAGACAGGGAGATCAGTGATCACTGCATGATGGTAACACTAGTGTTGACATTCTTTGTAATGTATCCATGCCTCACTGTCTGTGTGGGTGTGCGTGTGTGTGTCTGTTTGTGTGTTTTTTTATGTGCGTACGCGTGCGTTTTTGTGTGCATATGTTTGAGCATGCGCGTGTGCACGCACATGAATGTGCGCGTGTGTGTGTGTGTGTGTGTGTATGCGAGTGTGTGTATGCGCGTGTGTGTGTGTGTGTGTGTATGCGCGTGTGTGTGTGTGTGTGTGTGTGTGTATGCGCGCGCGTGTGTGTGTGTGTATGCGCGCGCGCGTGTGTGTATGCGCGCGCGTGTGTGTGTGTGTGTATGCGCGCGCGTGTGTGTGTGTATGCGCGCGCGCGTGTGTATGCGCGCGCGCGTGTGTGTGTGTGTATGCGCGCGTATGTGTGTGTGTGTGTGTGTGTGTGTGTGTGTGTGTGTGTGTGTGTGTGTGTGTGTGTGTGTGTGTGTGTGTGTGTGTGTGCGTGTGCGTGTGTGCGTGTGTGCGTGTGTGCGTGCGCGTCTGGTTTCGGACCTCGAGCTGGCTGGCTGCTGGTGGGCTGGTGGTACTGGTGTTGACGTCCCAGATGGTGGGCACCGATGCCAGGCTGTCCGTGCTGATGAAGGCCTGGGTGTCCGTGTACTCGGACAGGGAGTCGGCCGGCGACGAGAACAGGGAGTTGGTGGAGAGATCATCGATGCAGGACAGGTCCTGGAGAGAGGAGCAGGAGGCGGAGGAGGAGAAGTGAGCCAGTGGGTGGGTGCATCTTTGGGGCAGATTAAGTAAATAATTCACTGCTTTATAGATCCAGAATTCATAGCAACACAATAAGCTCCACATGTTCAAACAACCATTAACAATCTCACCGGCTCCATTTCCTATCCTCCATGCACCTTTAGCTCGCTCTGTTTTTCCCTCTCTCTCTTGCCCACGCCTCCTCTACCTCCCTGCGTCAAATTACCATACCAAACAGCAGAGAGAAAACACTATATACACCACCCTCTCCATGTACAGTGAGAGAGAGACAGGGATGTGATGAGCTCGGAGACCACAAGGTGTACCCTCCGCCCGGCGAGGAAGCCGACCCATCGCACGTTGACGGGCCAGGGGTGTGAATGTGAATAAAAAAGCAGAAGTGTGGGGGTTGGGAACACATGGCGGTATGAGACGGGTTGTGCGTGTTGCTGTGCGTGTTGCTGTGCGTGTGAGTGTTTATGACGTGTGCATTCAAAGTGTGTATCTTTTTTCCTTTCATATCGGTTCCTTTCCCATCCTTAGCGTGCCATGATTTTTAACTAGGCTTCCGAGGGCCCCCACAACCCCCCCCCCCCGAGACCTGGGAACAGAGACCAGTCAGAGAGCAGGATGGACGGGCAGTAGGGGGGGTTACAAAACACAGGACAAACCCGGAGGAGGATGCATCGTCAATGTCCGCGTGTGTGTGCGTGTGTAAGTGTGCGTTTGCGTGTGTGTAAGTGTATGTGTGTGGTTCCGTGGCATGCCAGTGGGTTTGTTCCGCAGGCCACGTGCAGAGGTTCACACACCCCGGGTATTCCAGCCAAACCGTTTAAAAGACCATAAATTAGTTTTTAGTGCACCAGGGATTTAACTTGCCCATGCATTGGTAGCAACTCAGTGGATGCCTCAGTGCCTACTCTGGCAGAACAGTGCTTAACATTACCCTTTTACACCAATATATAGCCATTCAGGTATATAAAACAGCGTAAATATAGCCGACCCTGGACCCAAGCTGCAAAAAGGAAACAAACCTCAAGAGCAACTGCTAGGAAATAACTAGAGAATCGTTCATTTAATTTTTTACGCATAACAACACGTAAAGAGACTGGTCGCAGCGCCTGTTAACAATTACTCAGTTTCCTGTGAAAACCCTTTCCCAGTCACGAGAGAAGGGTCCGGCCGTATCAGCGTGAATGGGGGGGGACGACAGATAAACAGAGTTCTCACACAAACACATACACTGCCGATTATCTGGGGTAAGAAATAAGAAGGCAAAGGGCACTAGCTTGTGTGTGTTTTGTGGCAATGCGGGGGGAGGCTAGGCTATTTTTCCAAGGGTAGTTTACAATATTTGGCTAGCGTGAATTTGCTGGAGGCTCAGCGCTTGCTACCATCCCCCAACCCTCCTCTCCTCTCCCTCCCTCCATCGCTAACTCTATATATGCTTTCTGAGGCAAGGGCAAGAACAGACATGAGTTGTGGAATCAGGCTATCCCAGTTGTTCTGCCCTGCAGACAGCCTGATGGGGTGTCTGCTCTGGCTGGGACACGGAGTGTTCCCAGAAGAAGAAAAAAAATAAGACAAGACAAGTCTGTCTCACTCTGCAACACACTCCTGGTCTCTCTTTCTGGGGTTCTTGGGGTAAACATGGGGGATTTCGGGCGAACAGACAGCGTTTAACCTGACTCATCATCACTCTGCTCTGCACAAGGGGTGAAGACACGCATACGATTCTGTGGGTGGATTGTGCGGTTTACACCTGGGTGTGAGGTATTCTCAGAAGGAGAGTGTCAATCTTTCCTTGCATGCATTTGCTTGCGGAAGTTATAAAAGGTGGGCGTGTCCCTCGAGGGTTACTCTTACCTGAAAGGTTAAATGAACCCTTCCATCAGTTCTTCTGCTAAACAAGAACTCACTAACACACACACACACACACACACACACACACACACACACACACACTCGCTACAGAAAACAGCATCAGAATTCCTGGTGCAGGGACGTGAGCAAAACACAGTCACACATACTAATCATGCTCTGGTATTAAAAGTGTCAGAAAATGCGAAGAGAGCACGCAGGGGCGAAACCCCCGTCTACGGTCTCCTCCTCGGTCCATAATAAACGACCGGGCAGAGTCACCCCCGGCAGCAGCATTTGTTCTCCAGACAGCCCGGCGTTGTGCTCCTGGCTCTGCTGGCCCCAGATAAGGCCCACATTCAAACCGCTCTGATGCTAATCTGGCTTCTTTCACAGCGGCCCCGTGGAACGGCTCCCAATACTGCACGTCTCCTTCCTCTGGTGTCGACATATACTTGTTTTAACACACACACACACACACACACACACACACACACACACACACACACACACACACACACAGGACAGGTTTTTGACCTTGCCTTGGAAGATCGAACGGTGGGTTTTGAGTGTGCGCACATTGACCAAAGAAGCAGGGGGCACCCACAAGAGAAGCAGCTGGTTCACGGATACCATGCAGACAGCAGTTGTGAAACAAGCGTCTGTGATAAGCCAATGCACCCCCATACAAGGAAGTCTAGCCTCGCTATCTATCCCGTTCACTTTATGGTGGAAGTGTGTACACTTCATTCGGGGCGAGTCCCTGGCTTTTAATCACACCGAACAGGAAGGGAGGGTTGAGTTGGTGGATTGGTGATGAGGAAGACGGCATCGGGACACACACTGGTTCTATTTATTAATTCATACGCAAACAATGGAAAGATGAATTTACCAAGGGGAAGATAGTGTTGCAGAGAGGCCGGGCTTCAGAACCTCCCTAAAAACACAAACCCAAGGACGGCCATTTACGGTCACCGTGTGCGGAGAAGTTGTTGATATTTCTGAGGGATCCCACAACTTCTGCTTTGTTTTAAATGTGAGATAAGGAGCTCAGTTGTTCTACAAGCAGACGTCCTTGTTGCTTGTAAATCCTGCATGGGTTCGCCTGTTATCTACACAACTACAGTACAGGGAGACGAGCCACAGAGCCGGGGACTTAACAGCGCTGGGGTGATAAGGCAATTATTATCGTCCCCGTTTCTCACACAGACGTATCTGACGTTATTTGGGCCATGTTTAAAAATCGGTTTAAACGTTCAGATAAACATCAATTTTGAACAACTAACATTAAGGTTCTAAATAAAAGCAAAAGACAGATTCATTCACTCAGCAGAGAAAAAAGAAATAAGGATTATTCTTTTGCATTGCCCAGTCCTTGGGCCGTATCCTTTTGAACCCGATAACCTCTCCTCCCATCCCTCCAGCAGGAATAAAGAGACAGAGAGGCAGATAGACAGCGACAGAGCCAGAGAGACAGAGACAGCAGCAGAGACAGAGAGACAGAGACAGCAGCAGAGACAGAGACAGAGACAGCAGCAGAGCCAGAGAGACAGAGACAGCAGCAGAGACAGAGAGACAGAGACAGAGAGACAGAGACAGCGAAGGAGCCAGAGAGACAGAGACAGCAGCAGAGACAGAGAGACAGAGACAGAGAGACAGAGACAGCGAAGGAGCCAGAGAGACAGAGACAGCAGCAGAGACAGAGAGACAGAGACAGCGAAGGAGCCAGAGAGACAGAGACAGAGAGACAAGACTGAGAGACAGCGACAGAGCCAGAGGGCCATAGCCAGAGAGACAGGGCCAGAGAGAAAGAGCCAGAGAGCCAGAGCCAGAGAGAGAGAGAGAGAGAGACACCGAGAGACAGCGACAGAGCCAGAGAGACAGCGACAGAGCCAGGGAGAGAGAGAGAGAGATGGAGAGACAGCGACAGATAGACGGAGAGACAGAGACAGAGGCTGGTTGTGGTTTGCCCGCAGCCTGGCCAGAGGGCTGGCCCACCAGAGTGGAGCGCAGCCATAGCCCAATGGGATTCCCCCTCCTACACACTGGTTAGCTAGGCTGCATCTCGAAGGGCCAGGAAACACAGCCACACTCACCACCACCTCCCACCTCCTCCCAATACTTTTGAACATGCACGATGACACACACACACACACACACATCAAATGACCTTTCTCCCCAACTCCTCTTCAACCCACAATCCCTTTTCCTGGTTTTCAACATCCTGCCCTGGCTATTTGCTTGACGTTCCTTCTCCTTGCCTTCTCCCCTGGACAACATTCACTCCAGGTGTGGGGGCAATTAACTTGTTTAACAGAAGTGACACGGTGTTCCCGTACCGAGTTCTGCATTTTAGCAATCATTTCCTTGTTTGTCTTAATCGCAAATCCTCACAAGGTGTGTTTAGGCAACACCTATCTGATGTTAAGCTGTGATACAACCATGTGTGGAACATGCAGAAGTTCCTTGGAAATCAGGAATTCAGCGGCAATAAATCGCCAGCTAAAAGAATCCCAGCTAATAAAAGCAGCGTGTCGGCGAGACAGACAGAATGCCATAGTTTAGCAGGAGTGTAATCTAATATGACACAGTGTACGGATCAGGGGGCCGCACTTAGTGCAACTGTCAAGTCACGCTATGTGTGTCTGTGTGTGTGTGTGTGTGTGTTTTCACCCAACCCCCTTTTTAACTGAGAAACACCAGGCCATTCCCACAGAGGCCGGCTGGTGAAGCTGTCCAGATTGTCAACAAAGCCTGTCTGTCTGTCGGTCTGTCTGTCGGTCAGTCTCTATGGGCATAGTGACCATAATTTGCTCCAGGTTATCTACAACAATGAAATTGTGTTGAGCTAACCTATAGGTTTATCCATTAAACCAAATCCATCAATTATACTAGATCTTTTAGTTAAAAATACTAAAGAAAACGAATAATGTAAATTCTGCAATTTATCTCCAATTATTATGAGAAAAGGAAGGAAAGGCATCCAATTCCTAATATAAGACTTTTCTCGTGAAGTCTTTAACTTGTAAAGAGCACGTCCCTGCACAGTAGATGAGTCTATTTTCGTGAATTAGTGCGTTACGAGAACAACAGCTGCAATCCTACAGCTGGCAACACAGATCAGCCAACTCCATTCTCATCAAAACGTCTGCAGTGTTTACACTGTGGAGTCCACCTGCGTGGCTGTTCTTAGAGGAGTGTATACTAAAGCATAGCAAGAGGTTGAGGACATGCCAGATAGAGTATAATGTGTGTGATCGTACGCTGGCAGTCATTGGGGATCTCAAAGACCGCAGTGGTCATTAGCAGAAAAAGATACAAATACAAAAGAAATGAAGAATTAACAAGAAGACTGGCATGACCCGTCCTGGCTCGTGGCGGCCTGGGTTACCGGCCTCCTACCAGCCCAGCCAGCCAGCCCGGCCCAGTCGACAGAGCTCCTCTTCAGGCCTGTGTTACCGGCCTCTTACCACAGCAGTCAGGCAGCCCGGCCCAATCGACAGAGCTCCTCTTCAGGCCTGTGTTACCGGCCTCCTACCAGCCCAGTCACGCAGCCCGGCCCTGTCGACAGAGCTCCTCTTCAGGCCTGTGTTACCGGCCTCTTACCACAGCAGTCAGGCAGCCCGGCCCAGTCGACAGAGCTCCTCTTCAGGCCTGTGTTACCGGCCTCTTACCACAGCAGTCAGGCAGCCCGGCCCTGTCAACAGAGCTCCCTCCGTTGGGGCCTGCGTGTCCGGCCCTCTTAGAGGAAACCAGGCCAAGGACATCTGACTGCCGGAGGCCGACCCCCTGGAACTTTCCAAAGATTGGAAATGTTTTGGAACGTCACTGAACCAGGGCCAGGTGTGCCGGCCCTCACAGGGGCCGCGTGAGGGCAGGTATGTGTGGAAAATTCGTCCAAAATAAATAACACATTGCACAACAGAAGAACGCGTACGCAGCTCCGGCGGCTTTGACGTTGACACATTGAGACATGACGGCTTCATCACACGCCTGATGACCTCAAAAGTATCAACATGTTCACGGGCCCAAGCACCATCCGCAACATATCAACGTCAATACCAAGAGGGGAGGGAGAGGGAGAAAGGGAGAGGGGGGGAAACTTCTGCCAAGAGGAAGTCACCTGTGGCTGGGGGCCGTTCAGATGGGCTGGTGTTGGGCAGGTCGTGTCTCAATTAGTTTAACTTGCCAGCATTGTAGTCAAAGTTATGGTACGATATAAAGAAAAAACAAATGAGGTACAACCACAGAACCAGGAAGTAGGGGGTGTCTGAGGGAGATTTCCAGTAAAAGCAGTGACGCTCGAAGCCAACTGATAGAAAATAAATCATGCGGCAACGTAGCCAAACCAAAGTGATATATTCATATAAATACATGAACTCGTATCTTTTTTAAGAAAAAAATGCCATTACCTTTTTTTTCTCTTAACATAGTCATCGGTAACTCGTCGTTTTTCATTTGACTTTGAGTAATGACGTTTTGTCGTGGCGCGCTACAGAATAGAGCTTACTTTTTCTAGCTTCTGGCCACAGAAGTCACACCCAACCAGTCCCATCCATCAATCATCTCCTTCAACATGGTTATTATGGGCCAGTTAAAGTCCCATAGAGGGGGGTTTGCAGGGTGGTCTTTTAGTAGCCATGGAAAAGATATACATGCGAAGAGACAAAATTATTTCAGCATTGCTTGAGACAAATGGCAACTCACCACAAATGCGTGGGAGTGATAAGCTGAATGTATTGGATTAATAAGACCGCCGGCCGTAACCGTAGACTACAATCTAACCACACTTAAAGACCCGTTGACAGGTGCAACGCATATTCGTTGCTTTCTACTGTTCTCCGACGATGAGCGACATCGGCCAACACTAAATCACGTTAGAGAACCTCGTTATTAATTTACGATATTGACCTAACCTCCACCGTTTTACTCCCTCCATGTTTAATCAGCCCTCCCCCTCCTGAGCCTTTCGCCTGCGTCTCTGTTGCTCGGGCCCCATCCCGTCAGCCCCTAGCTGGGGCCTTCCTGGCCGACCCAGAGCGGTGCTGTGGAGCAAGTGTGTTTACGTGTGTGTTTAGAGTCGAGATACACATGCTGAGCGCACTTTGTACGTCAGTAAAAACAAGAGAACCGGTATAAACGTCGCATGACACACCGGATAAGGGACCGTGTGATGCCGGAAAAATGTTGTGATGGGGGAAAATAAACGTGGGCTGATTTCCCTTGTTTGGCTGGAACACAGATTGCATTGGACGTGCAATATAAGCCGAATCAGTGGTGTAACTGTGTAACCATGAGGCAAATTCTAGGCTTCTGTATAAAAAATCTTATGCAGCGCAGGAGTTCATTATTGTCAAGTATCATGGCACAAACCAAACAGCTGTATTCCTGGAACACACACCATAATACCGGGGATAAAGACTTGAGCAGCTATCAAGTTGTAGCACTTACTGGAAGATAGCATAGCATGAGGCAAAGAACCATTGGTCATAGTTCCCTGAAATGAGGGCAGATGAATGCCTACTGGGTGACTAAAGGGCTGGCCTGTTACTGAGATTGCAGAGAAGCTGCTAGGAAAATAATATTATATAATACACATTTATATTTCCTTTTAACTCAAAAAAGCCAAATTAAGTTTAAAGTCCCCAAGTTGTTTGATAGTGTTACAATTGCTCATCACTTGTCAGCCATCATTTTCGAATGAACAATGAAGGGAAAAGTATACATAAACAATGACTGTATAAATGACAAAGCCCAGCCCTAAAAAAAAAGGAGCCAGTAGCTTAAGACACAACAAATTCACAATGTCATGCCGTCCTATACATTTGTTTAGATTGATTATGTAGTTGTAATGTTACAGCACCACAACTAACAACATCTACACATAATCCTTTGAGAAGGAATAGCATTTAAAATATTACCAGAAATATACCTCCTTAAGTCACTGCAATGTCACTCAATTTGAATTCGCAATGAAGAAATCACACAAATCTATGACAGTGGTTTAGTAAGGGCCTAGTTTTAATTAATAAAATGAAACTTAATCACAGACACCAAAACTACAGTAGATCGTTGACAAAGACATTGCCTAAATTCAGACAAGAGCAGCGCTCATCAACGAATCGATGAAGTCCAAAGAAAACCCCCAATAGCGCTTAACCTCACAGCCACCGACGATACAGAGTAACAGAAGAAGCCAGTGGCTCGGGTACCTTGGGAAGCGGCCGTCCCAGCTGTGAATACAACTTGCTCCAGATCTGCATGAGAGACATGGGTCCGAGGGCTTCTGTGCACATAGAGTCCTCGTTCACCTTGAGTCTCTGCGCGCGACAGCTTCTTCCATGAGTGGGTCAGGGCGTTATTCACTGATCAACTGGTGTCCTCCCACCGAAAAACACTGAGCTCTCACTAGCCCTTTAACACCTTAGTCTGGTTCTAGCTGGAGCACACTCTCGCAGGTACAGAGCAACCCACGCTGCTTCTACCCATTCACTCTGGCATGCACACAATTTCCACACCATGAGCCCTCAACTTCCTGATCCACCACAGTCAGTCAGGTATTTGCATTGTGGACTAGTTCCTGAGAGAGAGAGAGAGAGAGAGAGAGAGAGAGAGAGAGAGAGAGAGAGAGAGAGAGAGAGAGAGAGAGAGAGAGAGAGAGAGAGAGAGAGAGAGAGAGAGAGAGAGAGAGAGAGACGAAGGGGAGGGGAGAAGAGGGAGGGCAAATGGGAGGAGCTTTCAGGAAATGATGCTTTTGTTGGTAAGTGACTAGAGTTACTGGCAGTCAGGTCCGTTTTACTGTACATGGTGTAACTCAACCGCATTTGTAGTATAAACAGTGGTGCGCTTTTGACATGGCCGATATTCACACACTGCTGTTTAATGGGCAGGGCACATTATTTAATAATAAAGACATTTAGAGAGATACTATGCCGTTCCTTGTGCCTTCTCTTGCCCCCTGCCTCTGCCTTATGTGTGTGGCAGGCTGTGGCACCACAATGATTATACGAATAATAATTACACAGGCTCACTTAGAACAGAGACCCTGTAATAATGATCACAGGGAATACACACTCACGCTGATCTATGTCAACCATCTCAAATATCAACCCGAAGGATCAGCTGGACAGAGGGAATTTGTGGGAAGGGAGTTGTTAATCTCTCCATGATTTTGCGATGAGGTTGCCTGTTCATGTTTCAACTGCCAATGCTTCACACAACCAGCGTCGACCCAGAGGTCGTCATGGGGAGAGGAATATCTTTAAAAAAAAATTCAAGTCATGAAAAATGAATTCACCAATGACGTTAGCGAGGTCACTCACCCGCCTATGAGGTTTTTCGGTGTTGTGTAATTTTGACGAATATGTTTATTATAACACGTTATACCTCATCACAAATAGCCATTCCTGATTACGGGAAGTGGAGACTTCGAGTGTGGGGGAGGAGTGGGGGAAGGCATTCTGGGAAATCTAATACGGAGCGGTTAATGTAAACAACAATAAGACGCGGGTCGAAGCCCGTGTCGCAACATGAGATTTTCCCAAATGTTATTATTTAATGACAAATAAATCGCCCTGTTCATCTGGTTTTGGGATAATCCCACGAAGGATGGGTCAGTTTGCACACGCTTCCAGGAACACATGGTGTTGGGTCCGGTGTGGCACCACTGGGCTCTAACGGCCATCCACACTGGCCTGGGCCGAGGGGTGAAGCTGGCTCCTAGACAGAGCGGCGCCCCGGTGCATGGTGTCATCCTGAGTGGGAATGCTGAGATTCGAATGAGCGGAACCAGCGGCGTGCGCGCCTGCATGCCTGTGCTCATCAGGGAGATGGAGGGCTACTGGGGAGGAGGGGGATCGAATTATCGTCCATTCTCCTCCGACATGGACCTGCCAGTCCCACCCATCACAGCGTTGAGAGAGCTTCGCTCTTTCTTATTGGACGCACGCGGACACACACAACACACGGTAACACACACACACACACACACAAGGAAATTCAAAAGAAAGAACTTGTCGGTAATAAAA
Source organism: Pollachius pollachius (assembly GCF_949987615.1). Classification (NCBI taxonomy): domain Eukaryota; kingdom Metazoa; phylum Chordata; class Actinopteri; order Gadiformes; family Gadidae; genus Pollachius; species Pollachius pollachius. Next base: position 23,318,477 of record NC_136940.1, read on the forward strand.
CAACCGTTCATTCGTAATAACAACAACCGTTCAAGGAAGTGGTGAAGAAAAATCACCATCCAAGATAATAAAGATCCAGCTGATGGTAAAATGCTACACAAGCCTAAGAAGCTGATCCACGTTTATATTCCCTGACTTCCTTGGAGGTATTGACCACAGTTTGTCTACACATTACGGAAACAAAATCTCCTTCAAAACCAAATATGCACGGAAATAAAAATCATAAAACAGTTGGAAGTTCTACCCAGCCTCCAACTCTGGCCCGCCCATTCTCACGATGCAAGAAACTTCTGTGTCACATGGATAGAAACGGGAGACAAAGATAATTCTGTGGCCGACTAAAATAAGAGGCTGTCAGTCCTACTTTGCCAGGGTTAGAAACCCAACTCATTGGGGTTAGTTGGGGGCAGCCATTGATAAGTTCCCAGGTTTTGTCACCCTCGTATATTTGATTTTACAAGCTGATTGTCCCGAGCTCATTAGTATTCTTTCATATCTCGTTTGAGATAGCGTTAGTTGATTACGTTTTGCTGAAGTAAGGCTTCCCAATCACAAGCGGACCGCGGACAAATCACTCTGTCCAGACCCCCCATCCCCATTCCACAAAGCCTTCCCTCTAAATTGCATAGTGGGCCACAGAGAGGCTTAAACAGTGAGTGTAATTACAAAAAAACTGCAGCAACATTAGCATTTGCATTGCTAATGTAATCACAGTCCCAAGGGTGACATTGTCTCCACTGTTGGAACAGGAGGAGAGCAAGTTTCACAAGTCCAAAAGATAAGGCTGGAGAATGTGGATCTGGTGGCTCTGTGTGTGTTTTCGGTGAATGCAGTCTGCTGGTGTTTTTTTCTTTTATGAAGAGCACACATTTATGCGCAGGGAATATTGTTTGTTCAGCAAGGTGCTTGTTATGTGAAAGTTCAACATAGGACTGTTTATTACTTGATACGTTAATACCGCATGAATGATACAGTGTGTGTGTGTGTGTGTGTGTGTGTGTGTGTGTTTGTGTGTGTGTCCCATTCACCATTTATTACATTTGTTCACATCCATTACAGATTGTAATCGTCGATCCGAATCGTCAATCCGAATGACCGGCCCCATCTTGGCTGTAAACAGGAAGTGAAGCATGTGTCGCCTCACCACAGGAAACCCACGCAATTACCACCTGCAGTGAACAGCAGCCATTCAGCCTACTCAAAGATGTGATTTTTCAGTTTGCGTATAGGGGTTATATGAAGGGCTGGGGGATTAATCGAATTTTGCTCGCGATTTCGATTTTAGTGTCAACCGACCACAAAATTAACATAATCAAGTTTTTCGAAAATGTTCTATCATTATGATTGGGACATTTTCTTTTTGACCACTTTGTGTATTTTTTTAAGGCGAAATTTCAAAGTTCTCAATTGCAAAGTTTTTTTTGGGAGAGACATGCTGAATAAATACAACATGTTTTCAAACTCAAAAATAATCGTTTGAATAATCGTGATTTCAATATTGACCAAAATAATCCTGATTATGATCTTTCCCATAATCGAGCAGCCCTGGTTATATGACCACTCTTTCACTGTGTTGACGGCAGAGATACCCGAGGCTGAAGGCCTGTCACGACAGCGTGACTCCACACAATCACAAGAAGGAGATCCCAGAAGAGCCCTATTCTGTTTGCTCAAAAATAAAAACACACAGCGATAATAATAATAATAATAATAATAATAAATGAAAGGCAGGACAAAGGCCCACTCACTCCCTGGCAGAAAGAAACAGGAAAGAGCCCTGTGCCTGAGCATAGTAACACAGCAGCAGGGCCCAGCCCACCGTGAGGAGTGGTCACGCACGCCACGCACACGTGTCCAGGGAGAAGCCGCCGTAACACGGAGAGCAACAGAGGGGGGGGAGTGAAGAGAGCAGGAAAAAAAATCCTGTGTGTCTGACAAAGAGACAGAGAGAGAGAGAGAGCTAGAAGGAAGGGGATTGCGCCAAAGTGTGGAGAGTTAGCCACACTGACCCCATGACACACATTTTTCTGCATGCCGTACATGTCGAAGGGTTTTTATGACCAGCAGGAACAGCTGAAGAAGCACAACACACACACACACACACACACGAGCAGGCCAGGAGAATACTAATGTGTGGGGAAAAATACCCAGATGCTAATGAAACCACCAACACACACACACACACACGCCTCGCCTCCTCTCCACTGTCAGGTAGTCATGAATAATAAATAGCTTTAAAGCAAAGCTCAAATTTAGACTAGGCCGTGTGAATGACAGCTGTCAGGAGAAAGCACACCTAACTAGACAAACCCATGAAGCTTGAGGAGTACCACTTCAGAATCGACTAGAAACTGTGTCCTGGCTGACACAGCAGTGTATAGAGGGCTGTCCCCTGTGAATCATTAGGCTCAACACTACTGGTGGTCCAACCACGTGGTTGGAGCACATGAGTCTTTCGGCTGTGCTTATTTTTTCCGTCTTCCGATTTTTAAACAACATGCTGAAATCCCACGGTCAAATCCAATCCGGCACGGACCCCGACCTAATTAGAACACATGCAAATATCGCCGGGTCAAACCATATCGACAATCCTGCGACATGATTTTCAGCAGCTTCGCCACACCACGCTCTATGCATTATTTAGCATTGAGCGAGTCGTGTTTGACAGGCTGAACGGGAGCGGGGGGAAGGGGCGCTAGCCAGCCCCTTTTACGAGGTCTTCATCAACACTGCTGGATCCAGAGTGGGGGGGTTTTAGTGTGGTTCTGGGATGGGACATATCCACACTCAATAAGCCCTAGGCTAAGGTTCGCTGATCTGTGATATTGGAATAATCTAATTTCCACGCGACTCTCATTGGGCCCAGCTGACTCGGATGAACATAGCGGTACAGACCAATTGCAAATGCGGTAGGGGTCTTTTGCTTACAGCTGCCGTGGCAGCCGTAGTGTGACACCAAGTGAAGGGAAACAGTGAGGGTTCACTTCCAGCATTGAGGCCGAGTGAAGGAGGAGGATTTCCCAAGAATCGGTGACCCAAGCTTGTTCACTAGAATTGCACGATTCTTTGGATAATGAGGAAATGGTCTAAAAGTGCACCGTGGGAGAAACTGATGGCAACTGATGCACACTTCAAACGCTGCATCAGAGCCGTGGGACCCTCCGTTGCTCTGCAGCCTAGTCTGTCTGTCTGTCTGTCTGTCCCATGATGAGGGTGTTGCTGGAGGACTACAAGGAGGGGTTCTGGACGGGGGGGGGGAGGGGCGCTCTGGACCAGACGCTGCTTTCCTTACGGCCGGCCCTATGGCGGCTCACTGAGATCGGCCCTGATGGACGGACCAGAGGAGGAACGAAATGCTTGCTAGGGAGAATTATGGAGAGGAAGAGAAAGGTAGAAAGTAGTGTGTGTGTGTGTACGTGTATTGGTGTGTGTGTGTGCATGCGTGTACCTTTGAGTGTGTGTGTGTGTGTACCTTTGAGTGTGTATGCGCGTGCGTGCACGTTTGCGTCTGTTCGTGTTTTCCCCAGCACACCAACCTGGGAGAAGTCTCCGTTCCGCGGGAGGTTGATGCCGCTGAAGTCCAGCGGGAAGCCGGGGTATATGTCCATGTTGACGTCCGGGGTGGGGGTGGTGCTGCTACTGCTGTTGTTCAGGTGGTACTGCCTGCGGGTCGGGAGAAGGCAGAGGGCGGCGTTAGGATTCAAGTGTTCATTCTGAACACCCTGTGACTCGGGCGGGAACAGTCCTGCCATCAAACATTGATATGGCTCTGCATACGCATTATGCAACAGCAGAATGGCCAGTCGTATGCAAAGCAGAGCCAGGGCCGTGGTGTGGTCAGGGGTGGGGGTGGGGGGAAGTCACTTGTGACTGCAAGTAGTGGAGCTGCCAAGTAACAGCTGTCCGGCCCTGGGAATGGTCCACTGTGGGAACAGTCCGTTCCCTGGTGCATCGGTGATGCCTCGGCTAGGGTGTTAAAGAAAAGTCCAGACTTCAAGAATCATGTACTATTTACCAGGCCATTTGGACACTGGGTGTCTACTTCAAATGCAGTATTCGAGGAAAATTAGCCAACTACACACGCACACACACATTCACGCCTAGCTCTGCTATCACATTACCGCCAAATTCTAAATCCAGAGCACAATCTAAAGAGGTGGTAGAGATATCCAGAGGAAGGAGGAGCCATTGTAATGACAAGATTGATACCTAGCATAAAATATTTGGTCCTAGTTAAGATTCAAAAGAGACAACTCCGGAACACCGGGCATATTAGTGGGAAAGCAAGAAGGCGGTCAAAACGTCTTCCCAATCTTCCGATTTACTGTGCCCTCGCGTCACCGAGGTTCCAGGACTTTGACTCCTGGTCTGGTTTCGATCCATAAATAATTGTGTAGTCTTGTGCAGTCATGCCATGCCCTCCACCGCCACATTTCCTGTAATGCCTCAAACACGATACTGCTGCCATTTGTTCTTATTTTCAATCTAAAGAGAAGCACTTTGGGTCAAATTAAATTAACAATGTGTGACCCTAGCGACAGATCAAACAAAAGGCAAGGGGCGGATAATAATGAATCAACAAAATCAAACATAACAAACCCCCAAAGAAGAATCTCCTACCCCTCATCTGGATCCAAAGCCCAACAGTGCCTCTTGACGTCCACGCAGGCCACTCTACTCTACAGCTCCTCAGCTCGGTCCAGATAGAGTCCTTCGCTAGTCCCTTACGGCCAAACTTAGATAACATACCTGGTGACTTCTGTCGAGCAGTGGTGTGGCTCTGGCTTGCGTTTCCTGCCGACTGGTCTAAAACCATTTTACCTTAATGTAGTTGCTAAGCTATGATGCAGTTGTGTTTAATAGCTCTCCTGAGGCTTCGGTTTCTTTCTGAATCAGGGTCACTGAGTGTGACTGTTAAAAAAGCGTATGAGCTGTAAAGATTGTCAAAGCGAAAGGAAAACTAAACAGCGCTCAAGGAGTAGGCTTGCCCGTTTTGCCTGGCTCACCCGTTTTGCCTGGCTCACTCAAATTCCATGCCAAGGACAATGATTGAATCTCGTCATTCAGATGCACGGACACCGATAACATAACATATCCTGAAAAGATTAATTTGAAGGGAAAAGATGAGAAAATTAAGATAATAAAAAGGTAAAATGTATCACACACACACACACTGTAGCTATGACTTATCTAGTCTAATTTTGGATAAAAGTGATGCACATTTTTCTTAGCTAGAGCTTGGTCACCTAATGAGGATGTTAATCTTTAGCAAGAACACATCCTGTGTAGTAGCTATAGTGTAAATCCTCAGGGTTACTAACTTAGCCGATTGGCTGAAAGTATTATGCTATGAATGCAGTTGGAGAAAGATTGTATCAGGAGTAACGTTATTGATTTCTATTGCATTTGTTGTCTCTTCATTTAAATTGTTGTCTACACCACAATGACCAATGTTCAGAAGGACTTTTATACAATGCAAGATAAGATGAATCGATTGGGAAATTGTGGGTTACATAATGAACAATGGTTAACTACATAGCGACAGATCTTCTACGATGAAGTAGACCTAGCTATCTACATTTACATTCAGGGCATTTAGCAGACGCTTTTCTCCAAAGCGACTTACATTAAGTATACTTGTAAGAAGAAAGAGAAACAATATATAGCTGTCGGTACAATGAGGATGTTCATAGAACCAAGTGCCAACACTAACAAACGCCAGGTTAACCCATTCCCCCCATACAACAAAAACAGATAGGATAAGATGCTACACAATGCTAAGTACTATTTTGATGGTGCAATGACGTTCAACATACAATAAATGAGTAAGAGGGTTTATCTAGGGGAAGGATTTGGTCAGTGTGCATCCTACGCAAACCAAGGCAGTAGGGAGTAGACACCAATTGTAGTACTACAGACATTACTAAAGGATGGCAGGTGGCCCAGCAGCTAGCACTGCTGCCTCACAGTAGGAAGGTTCTGGGTGTAGGGGAGTGGGGGGGTGTATGTTATGAATGTTGTCTTTTATGAGTAAATTCCTTTTACTAGGAAATACACACCAACCAAAATGAGTTATTTTTACCGGCTTTTTGAAAGCATCAGGGAAACTGATGATAGCATTTAGCAACTTTCTAAATCTGAATGCCTGACAGATTAAATATATCCTGAATCTTGCCACTTTGATGCAATACTACAATTGAGATATCAGACCATAATGACTTGACTATATCCGAACATGATAATTCCTTCCTTTTTTTCGCCCTCTGATGCAGAAGATAAATACACATTTACAAGGTCTTATACTGTCCATAAAATGTCCTTCAACCAAGTTAGGCTTTGGCCAATCGCTCTTCTTGTTCATGTGCAAATATAAATCATCTAGATACGATACATCTGTATCGTAAGCAAAAACACATTGGGTATGTTTTTTTATTGGGTCATTCAGGGTTCCTATAATAGCTGTCATGTGATCCCAACCGTTCAGAAACAAGCAACTTTTTTTCGGCTCCTTCTAATTGAATCACTTGAATTGGCGCTGTACCACATAACTCAATCTAGCAAGAGATGCCTTATCTGTCCACTCAGTCAAATCTACACGTTTATATATAAAGCAGTCCCGTTTTGATACTTCTCAGGGATTGGCTCTGGCCGGGCATCTCCAGGCAAATTGCCTCTGGACGCCGTTGGCTAGGCCTAAAACCAATCATTCTAATGAAACGGGGGAAATGGCAGAGAGCGACGAAAGAAAGACATCTTTCTTCTCAAGAAAAGATGTCAGTGTAGTCGTTTATTCTTCTCTTAGTGAAGATATAGCGTCTAGTTTGTTTAGTATGGTCTCAACAGCGGAATCAACAGACCGTTCTTGACCAGCGGCAGCCATACTTGTTGTTGCAAATGCCTCTTCGGTGGTCCTCTACACCGTTTTCGGTTTTAGCACGCCTCGCATTAGATAAACAGCTGTGATTGGTCGGGCTATCACGTCCAGGGCAGAAATCCTTTTCTATTGGAGGGGAACCAGACCTTATCTTCAGCCAAAACGAAACGTGAGCCCTCCAGATAGGTCTGGTTCCCAGGATAGATTGGCAACGGGACTAGAGATAAACTACGGCCTTAAACGGTTTGACATCCTAAAGATAATTCTACAGTGGATGTAGCATGCACCACGTTCTATATGTCGTCTTTTAATCCTTGTTGTTTTTGTGGTGATGCGGAAGCAACAAAACATTTGGTCCTTGAAAGTCAAGAGAAAGTGATGTGAAAAAAAATAATTGATACAACAATAAAGAGAAGTGCAGACGGAAGATTTCACTATGACTTGAATTGGAAACCACAGCCTGTGCTTTTGGCGTGCTCTGTTGCATGCCATCGCGCCTCGCTCAAAGACAAGGCGGCAAGAGGGCCGAACACCAGCGGGTGGGAACAAAGGCTTCCTGATCACTGCTTAACGTCTCGTTCTGTCTGTTTGACGACTGCGTCATGCACTCTCTTTAGGTAGGCAATCGCTGTTCTTTCTCATGCAACACAATATTTACAAGGGTTTTCAAATTGTCCCAGTCCCCTTCATAACAAGAAATATAAAATATTTATTTGGATATTGACTAAGAAATGGTGTACGGGCTCAGCTCAAAAAATATCAAGCGATATGTCGCAAGAAATTAATCCCAGTTATAAATTACATTATTATATTACAAATACTTGTATACCAAATATAAAATAGTATATCCAACAACAGGAAGTACCTATCTAAGGGTCAATCCCCCCCTATATTCAAACTATAATTACACTGGGTCCAGGGTGTGCTCCCTATGCTAAGGTTATGAAAAATAAATCTTATGATGAGATCCATTCCCATATTAACCACACACACACACACACACACACACACACACACACACACACACACACACACACACACACACACACACACACAGAGTGGGAGGAAAGGGATAAGGGATGTATGAGAACAGGGTGCCCTCTCATTGGACAACACGCCCGCAGAAGGATGCAGGGTTGCCAGATGCTTAGATTTACCCCCCATGCCCCCCCCCCCAGGCTCCTCTGGAAAGACAGACACGAAGCCGCCTACTTCAGGAAATGAATGCGATCTAATAAAAGGACCTTGGATGCCTCCCACAGGTTTTTAAACACAGAAGGAGTGTTACATTGAGCTTATACACGCAGGACAATCGGAACAAGCAGTACAGTACAGTGCTGTTGGGAAACAGGCTAGTGTTTCCAGGTGGGGCTAGTGTTACACTGTGGTTTCATGTCAGGGCCTATGAGCACCATAGGCTGTTCACGCCGTCAGTCACTTATATTGAGTCTCCACAGGTCGACGCTATAAGAAAACAGCAGAAAATAAAGAAAAAAAACATTGCATGACACCTCATTCCATCCTGTAAGTAACAGATAAGCTCTGCCGTCTGAACTAAATGAGGTGTGAATTAAACATGGCAACACATGCCACAGCCGCAGGTGTGAGTGAACTTACTGGTTTCCAGACTGCATAGGGCTGTGTGCGCTGTAGTCCGCCTGCTGAGAGGTGAAGCGCCAGGGGCCGGAGGAGCCGTACAAAGAGCTCTGGAAGGCAGGAGAAAACACAGACACACGTCAGCTGGGCCGGCAGGTGGACGCATGAGGGTACCTCGTTCTGACTAGGGCTGAACCTTTAATCTAATTTAAACCGAAATCGCGATGTAATAGAACGCGATTTGCAAATCGCAAAGGTCGCGATTTGCAACAGTAAGATTAAGGATGATTCTTATTTATCAATTCATCTCAGCACATAGGCCTGGCCTAAAGGAAAGAGCAGTTTATATGTGGTACTGCTTCCAATGTTGCGTTGGTCCCAATTAGATCATTTCCCCGAAATCGTTCAGCCCCAGTTCGTACGGAGGATCTTTCCGTTCACCACACCACCAAGTGCTTCTGTGAGGGTCCACTCTTAAATGAGGTTCATCGAAGGTCTACAGTGGAAAACAGCGCCGGGTTTGTGACCTGTACGTGCAACCGAGTCGCCCTCACCGCAACCGTGCTAGGTACAAGCTGTGAGTGTGAAACATATGTCGTTGTAGCCTCAAACCATAGCGCTGCTCCAAAGGGTCTTGAGTTTTACAAAGCACCTAGAATTGATTACAGAAGAGAAAGGTTCACTCGACGCAGATATCCCTTTCCTCTGCGACTTCCTTTAAGGTACGGCCACACTGAACGCGTTACGCGCGTTAGAGGCGTTGAAAATCGGCATTTTTGCATAGGGAACCATTGGTTTAGGCACCTAGGTGCGTTACGACGCGTTTTACGCACCTAAATAATGCGCCCAACGCACAGAGTTCAAAAAATTTAACTTTTGACGCACCAACGCGTGACGCTTAGCCGCGATAGCCAATCAGCGTTGAGCTTGACCCGATGTCACTGTCAGAGAGACGGAGGACGCACAGAAGCAGAAAGAACATGGCCGACCAAGTCATCGTTTCAGTGTGTGCTGAAACGATGAGGAGGTGGTGAAACTCACCCAGCTGGGAGCGCCTACGGAGGATGTCATGCACTAGAGTTTAGATTCTCTGCCCGAGCCTGAGCCGACCCGCGGGCCGGGTCGGGCCGATATTTCCCACCACTATCCTCGGGCCGGGTCGGGCCGGGCCTTTGATCGAGCGTTTGTGGTTTTTTTTATGTTAATCATTGCTTTATTGGCCTAATCTGAGGAGAAATCTATGCCACCAACAGAAATATTATAAGCCTTTATTACACGGGTCTTCTCAATGCCGTGGAACGCTCCATTCACTTGCATGGGTAGTAGTCCGGTAACTTGTCAACCCCAGCGTCTTCGGTTGCTAAGCGACGTCAACGTCTTTAGAGGACTATTTCTCTGCTAATCAACACTACGAATGCTGGTAACGAATAAATTGTAAAAAGACACACCATGTGAAGTTATTTTTGTTTTGGCAAGTAGCCGTGTAATAAGCGGGATAATGTATAGAAAGTCGCCGGTCATTATCGAAAATAAGCCCCTTCAGGGCGAAGCAGGACACCGCCGCTGGGCGGGCTCATCTATCTACGTAGGTGCGTTGAACCATTTTGGTGACCCACAATGATCAAGCGTCAGGTTAGGCGCCTAACGCGTTCAGTGTGGCCGTACCTTTAGTGTCAGGTCTCAACCAACGGGAGGGAAACGTTAAATACAGGCAATGTGTGCGTCTTATAGCAGACAACGGCAATGGAGCTCATGGCATATGCAGCTTTCATTCGCCGGATCTTTACTATGCTACATGCTTTTCTATACCATTTCAGAGCATTCAGATGAACATCCTGAATGACTATAGTATCAAACAACTATTTCAAGAGCCATTGTAATATAGTTTACCTATTCAAAAAATTAAACACAAAAAGGTTTAGACATGACATTCACAATAACATTAGTGGGACGGTATAGCTAAACTATTGTTTATTTTTTGACATATATTTGGTACATAATATATATATATATATATATGTATATATTTTTTTTTAGAAGATATCTGGATATCTTCTAGTGGCCTATATTGGGCCACTGCAGATTGACATTCTGATGGCCATTGCATTTTCCAAAATAACTGCCACAGCCACCAGGAGGCATGTTTGTGATGGCCCAATATCTTGTTTTGTTCCCAATATATCTATTCCACACATCTGCCTAATTTGGTGCTTTTATCACATCATCAGTGTTTACCCTAGCACTGTATGGTGAAGGCGGCAGCCTTAACAACAATAGGGCCGCGCCTTGACTACCAATGTATAATTTTTTTTTTAAAATAGATCTTTTTTTTTAAATTAAGAAAACATACTTCCATCAAGTACCAAAAATAATGATAAATAATGCATCGGTAATACTGTTCAAAACAATAGTCGTCCCCCCCCCCCGCGCTCCTTCACCACCTTAACTAAGACAATTTCTGGGGGAAACACTGAACATGAACCATCGCTTTGTAATGTTGAGCTTTGCCGCACCTCCATGTTGTTGGGGGAGGCCGCCGGGAAGAGGCTGACGTCCAGCTGGGGCCCCTCTGGATGCAGGTAATTGTCCCCGTCCATGGCCAACGCTGAGGAGAGGGTGGGCATCAGACCGCAGCTCCGCACATGACCACCAGCTGACTAAATCCTTGCTGCCCGACTAACACACACACACACACACACACACACACACACACACACACACACACACACACACACGTACGTACACACACACACGCTCTGCGTCTGAGCAAGTATGTCTTAACGGCCAATAATCTTCATGACCTAGAGTGAAAAGACAAAATAAAAGAGGAAAAAAATGATAAATAAACATTGCTAATGTTAACAGCGACATTGTTTATGAAGAAGATGAGTATCAACACAGCGGAATGGGAGTCTGGGGAGAGCAGTTATGAAATCATATGGGAGATAAAAGTATACAAGTGGCTAGGTTTTTAAAGACCTTCTTTATCTGGCTGTAGGATCACTGAGGGGAAACTATGAGACTGACGTCAGCGCAGGGCTCTCTCCGTTTAGATAACGTGCGACATGATGCAGGCTGTGCCCAAACAGGGGGAGGAAGGAAAAACATCCCAACTCATCTCCCATCAGGGCGCTGTCACGCCACCGGATGATGACATCACCAGACATGCAATAGTATACATTGAGAGATATATGCTTCTGCATGACAGAGCACTAACACTGGCACAGACAAAGGGCTAATCCCAAACCACAAACATAAAAAGAATCAAAATTAAAAAATGAGGAATCCAAAGAAATGCTCAAAATAAGAGTCCATCCATAATCTCAACACTGATTCTTTGCCGTGACTGCCCCTCCCCCCTTCCTCGCCTAACCCAGCCGCAGAGCATGGGATTGAACCGAGGGCTAGTTTGTAATGCAGAATGGAGGAAGCCAATTGGTTTTGAGTGACAACAGTCATTAGCTTGCTGTCGTCTGACATCACTGAAGCCTGTGCATCCATCAGAGAACTCATTACCGCCACAGCAGGAGACGGAGACCTCGCAATGAGGAAGAGCCAAGAACTGGGGGAATCTTGGCGCTGGATTACATTCAGCACAACAACACATAAGACCACCTAGAAACAATATCTAATCTTGGGAAATATTGGACTAAAGAAAAGCAGCCATGAAATATTATGGCTTGACTTATTTTTTTTTTGTGCATAATTTTTGCAGCTGTGATGTGGAAGCAGATATGATATGAAAGCACAGAACAATGCAAGCGTGTGTTGTCCGCTAAACGGATGAACTGGTTATATTGCACAAGATGAATTACAGTACACCAACAATCATCTATTCAGCTTGAGAGAAAAATCTCAGGAAACAACACAATTGACTTGGTTATGTTCGTACCGGCTCTTTAATCACTTGGCAGACCGACCGAAAAAGGCCGGTATGCTGATGCTTGCCACTGATATTTATTCTCCCCACGAAGCATTAGAGGTCACCCATGATGGGAATTGTTGAATAAAAGAACAGTGTTGCCATTTCTCTCTCCCTTAAAACCAGCAGCTGGGTTGAGCAGACGTCAACTCATGTCATCGCTGTACTCATTAAAAACAAATGTATGCTGTAACTGCACTTTGTTCTACGTCTTCCCCCCGGCCTTCGCGAGTAGTTTGAGAATGGGACAACGAGACAAAACAAATGATTATGGAAGTAATTGATGCTAAATGAATGCAAAAACATCTATGCCACTTTGGGTTTTACTTATGAAGAAGTGTTAGGTAGTAATACAGTTTAAGGACTGATCGAGGCCCTCTGATGGCCTCTCGTACCAGCAATTGAATTTAGGATACTGGAGATGTTTAAGGCCAACATCAGATAGGACAACACCATCATCCTATTGGACCTCCTTCAATGCTGAAGTCAAGATGCACTTTCCACTAATTTGATTATCACGCCACTCATATACGTCACTGAACGAAGAGCCTCCAGTTGGTTTCAACGCTGCCAGGAACTATTTCGCTTGACATACCTAACTTCTAGCACGTGACCCTTTGACCCCGGCATCATCGTCGCGCGTTCATGTGACAACATGGATTCCATCTGATTATATCCCATTTTGCATTCACTCTCACTCACCTCGAAAAGCAAAGTCTACAAACCAACCATTTTAGATGTTTCAGAATTTCTCCAAAAAGACACAACACACAATTTTCAAATAAACATGTCCAGCTGGTGTTCCAAACGTCTGGAACAGTTACAAGTGTTGAAACAAACCTACATCATCACTGGCCACTAAAACCCAACTACTCTGTTCCAAGGCTTGCTGGGCACGACAAAGGATGTCTGTGTAAAGTCAATCTCGCACCCTCTGCTCAAACTAATCAAATCCTTCCCTCCCACCCCCCCCCCCCCCCCCACCGTTCTTTGTCTATTCTCCCCCAAACAAGGCCTCGAAGTAACGTGGGCCAGACATGGTCACAGGGGACAAAACCATGGTAATAAATCCTAATAAGAGTTCATGAGGGTCTAATTCAGAAGGTCTTAAGTGTGCGTGTGTGTGTGTGCATGTGCATGGATCTGTGTTTGAGACAGACGTTTGACCTAGAATCAAATCCCGTTTCAAAGCCACACACACACACACACACACACAACCAAAACACAGGCCTCCCCCCACCACACACACTCCCCTCCCCGAGGCTGCCAACGTGGCTTTGTCTGGTTAGGGTGTTAAAACTCCCGCATGGGGTGCAGGGTGGGGGTTTAGAAGACTTGACCGCTGTGACTACTAGTACTTTGTGCAGGCAGTGAGGTAACTCCAAAAGAGTCGTAAAATGTCAGTCAAGGCAACATATTTTGAACCCTGACAAGCACATCAGCCAAACCCTTCCCGATTGGCTCAGTTTCGCACATTACAAAAACAAATAGTTTGGAGTAAAATCCAAGGGAAGAAAACTGCCATGTATTTATGTTTATATTTGTATCACACACAAGGTTGGGGCTCTATGCGTCCAAGGTGAAGGAGGATAGATGCAGGGATAGAGTAGAGGCTTTGTTAGGCTCCTTGCAACACGCGTAGGACAGCATCAAATGCGATGCCGACCCTTTGTTGTGCATATCTTCTGCTAGCACAAGGTAAGAAGGGTGATGGCATTTTGCCCTCGGCAGAAAAAGAAACAATCTGCTTTGAGGGTTTCAGCGGGGCATTTGTTGCGATAAAACATGGTGGGAAAATCACATGTGGCTGAGGATTTGGGGAGAATGAATGAGTTAAAAGGTGCTTAACACTCCAGGCGCTCTCTCTCTCTGTGTGTATGTGTGTGTGTGTGTGTGTGTGTGTGTGTGTGTGTGTGTGTGTGTGTGTGTGTGTGTGTGTGTGTGTGTGTGTGTGTGTGTGTGTGTGTGTGTGTGTGTGTGTGCTGTCAAAGATATAATAAATTCCTCAGGCGTACAGAGGTGATTTCATTGGACACTGTGACAAACCACGCTTTCGTTCACCTTATTGGCTCAAGTGGACATTTTCTTTCCTTCTCCCAGCCACAATCCCTCCCTCTCTCTCTCCCTCCCTCCCTCCTCTGCCCCCCCCCCCCCCCCCATCTTCTCAGATGTGGGAGTCATTCCCAGCATCCCAGACTCTCCTTTTCCCGCTCCTACTCAGCTCTTCCCTCCTGCGGCTCGCAATTTTCCCTATCTACCGGCCGCCAGCACCAACGATACCCGACAGTCTCCTAGCAACAGATGTCTTCGTCCCCGTCCCCCCCCGCCCCCCCTCCTACTCAAAGTACCTCAAGACAATTGGTATTGATCATTCGGCGAGGAGCCCCAGGTGTCCCCTTCCTGTCAGGACACATATTTACTAGAACACCCTGGTGGTATTCATTTCATGAGTGCCGAGTGCCGGTGCGCATGGCAGAAAGATATGAGATGCTGGTACCTTCCGATGCACCAAAGGTATCCACGGGGTTGGATCAATAATTGTTTTACTGGGGAAAAGAGCGTTTATGGTCACGGCAAGTCGATGCTGGGTGTCTGCATGGGGGTTGTTCTAATCCACTTAAACTTAAAAGCCAATTGAATCGTGAGAAGCTAGTTACTTAATTACTAGGTGGTGGCTGTCTGTGGGAAAACTTGTTTCACTATCGTTGCCGCTTTACACAACAAAAACAATGCTAGTAGGACAGGAACCTCACTGTCAATCCTAACAACCAACGCTGCTTATTGTAATGAAAAATTGAAAACATTAAAAATATATATATTTAGAATCATTGCACTGCGATTACATACGTTACAGTTCAGGTAGATCCATGGGAAGGGAAATGATAAATTAAGCAACAACAGTCAAAAAGGCACAGGGGAACGACGACAGTACCAGCCGCCCGTATTGAGGGCAATCTATTCATTGCATCAGACCCCCCCTACTATCCCCTAACCTCCAGATCCCACGGACCCTCCCAGATCAGAGCCCTGTGGGTGGCCTCCCACTGAACCATACCATTAAAGATAAGTTGTCAAAACCCAAGACGCTGCGGTGATGGGAATGCCAAACCAGGAAAGCATTATTACCAGGGAGTGTAACACGTTTCCCTTCTAGTGTGTGTGTGTGTGTGTGTGTGTGTGTGTGTGTGTGTGTGTGTGTGTGTGTGTGTGTGTGTGTGTGTGTGTGTGTGTGAGAATAATGGCCCTGGTTTGCCGGAGTCAAGTACGCCCCTCGTACTCGACTGCCACCCGGGAGTTGTTTAACCACCGGCACGGTCTTTGTCACATCAAAAAAGGCGCCAGGCACAGACGCCAAGACATGATGGCGAGCTCACCGGCAAACATGTGCTCTGCGAGCAAGTTGGGTAGAAAGCGAGAGAGTAGAACATAGTCTCTCTCCCTCTCTCTCAAGGAGTGAGGGAGTAAAGGAGAGAGAGGCTATGCTCACGGAGGTGAGCATAGCCTCTCTCTCCTTCACTCTCACTCTTTCCCTCTCTCTCTCTCGCTCCATCCCTCTGTGTGTGCAGCGAGGAGAGAGGGAAAGAGTGACAGAGGAGAGGGAGGCTATCTCTCTTTCTCTCTCTCTCCATCTACCCTGGGTGTGCGGCGAGAGCATGCTGATTGGCCTGCGCCGGGTTGTGCACATGGAAGTCATCCAGGGAAGTGTGACTTCCCTAAGCCGGCTAAGTCACGGCTAAGCACTCACGAGGAGCTCCGCCGCGACCACCACCACCACCACCTCCACCACCTCGCCTGCCATCTCTGACATCGACACACTTCCTCTGGTCTGCGCCAGAGGAACTGCGCGAACAAATGCACATGAATCTGCGTGCGCGGGGCGAACGACGAATGCATACTCGCCGCTCACACGGTGTATTGGATTACCATGACGTAGATTTTGAATTTGTGTAATTTTTGGTGCAGAATCCTTTTACCTAGATAACCCTGAACATTTGCACACAAAAAACAACAACAATCATGCTTCAACAAATGTCAGCCCTTCCATTATAAAAACAATGTTGGGACTCCACACCCTCTAAGCCTGCCATTTTGTTGCTTGGCCTGGCCCCCTTGCTATCTCTATTATGCATTACCCAGATTCCCAGGGACATTTCTCAGGTCTCTTCTCCCTGAGCCCTGGCATTAAATCCCTTCTAAGACACGGAGGTAATCCCTTCCGCTGCGAGCTCCCCGTTGTCCTCATTATGCGTCCTCAGACACGGCCCGGAGTGGACCAAGGCTTCAGTGAAGACAAAAGCACAGGCACAGGACTTTGAAATGACACGCTAGGCAGGGACACACACACACCCACACCCACACACACACGATCGCCATCATGCTGCAACTAATATCCGTCTGAAATGCAAACGACAGTTAGCAGGTAAATTCCAAATGGTTGCCATGCAACTGGAAGTCAGCTGGTAACGGTGACTAGTATTCCCATCACCAGTACATCTAGTTGAGAAGAGCTGTTATATGGGTACACCAGGGGGGCTGTGTTCATATACTCCAGTGATGAAATATTCATAAAAATGAACAAATTACTTCCTTGGGAACACGGGGCTGTCATTCAAAACAACCTGCATTATGAATTAGCACCTTTTCCACCCACACCCACACACACACGTCTTTCTATTGAGGAAGTTGAGAAAAGCAGGCGGAGAGGTCACAGGATAGAGCATAATGATCAAATGATTTTGTGTAACCAGATCTGTAGGCTTATCAAAAGCAGGGAAACGGAAACAAATTGTGCTTTAAGAGGTAGCAGTTATTGTGTTTAGCCTGTTTAAAAATGTATGAATCAGAGCCTGGAGACTAGCATAGCTGAGGAGAAGGTATCATGCTAACTATCAGGTTGTTTTAGTCGCTATGCTTTAATGAACTAAGACTTAACACACACACACACACACACTATATTGTATGGAAATAATGACAAACTCTAAGATTCAACTGAGATGTATTCGGTGACATCAGAACCCCGATATCTAGGCTGATTTGACAGACTTGTAGCCAAAATTTTATTATTAAGTGAAACTTTTGATTGGCAGAGGCAATCACAAGTTGCCAACTCCTAGACCCTCCACCATAACCCAAGACGGTTCACTGGGCAATCACATTTTGTTCACATGTTCCCTTGATTATTTCAGCTGACTTAAAGTTCCTTTTTTTTTTTTACCATTGCTTAACAAAAAATATATACTTGAGACAATTTTCGCATTGCTTAATCCTTTCCATAGACACTACATCCCATTAGAATAGCAGAGCTAAACTAATTAAAATCAAATAGGCGGTAGAACACTTTCTTGTTTTTTGCTGTTAAACCCATGATATCGTTATGTGATAAAGGCAGGTTCATATTTATGTGTTCATGATTATTTACATGTCTTTGTCACTTGCACTGTTGGTAGTCACAGATGCCGTTTATGGTCTTCTCTTTCACTGCATTCTCCATCGCAAATCAGGTCATCCCAGCTGGAGCATGCTCACCCTATGAGAGCCACCCTTGCTGTTACAGAAAACGTAGAGACAGACAGAGGCTTGAGGCCACGCAGCCCGAAAGCCTGATAACCATCGATTCAACTCCACGCCAGGTGGCTT
Organism: Pollachius pollachius; assembly: GCF_949987615.1. NCBI lineage: Eukaryota > Metazoa > Chordata > Actinopteri > Gadiformes > Gadidae > Pollachius > Pollachius pollachius. Next base: position 23,336,506 of record NC_136940.1, read on the forward strand.
GCAATGAAAACGTTTCTTTGGCCAGATTTAGCCGGAGCCCAGCCATCCCATATCCTGAAGACGAAAGATCACAAAGGCTGCTGTGCGGTCGGTGGCTCGCTGGTGCTAATTTAAACCAGACACTGCACCAAATCCACACGTCTAATGCCACGGATTTACCAGGAATAGATCAAAGGCCAACCTGATGAGAGAGAGAGAGGAAGCGACCCACTAAGCAGACCCCCGTTTAGCCAGCCTTCCTCCGCTCTGTCATCCAGCTCGCCCCAGCACAGATAGAAGGATAATGACATACAATGGGCTGAGTGAGCTAAAGCAATCTCCTGGTTGCTCTGGGTCAACGACGGCTAGCCAGGTTAAGCGAACAGACAGTCTCTCGGTGTGTTCAATGGGAGGTGTCCAAAGAGTGGCTGGAAAAGACCATAAAAACATTCAGCCGTTTCAGATATGTGGCAACTCGTTTTTCCCCCTTTCCTTTCCAGAAACAATATATTATGTAATAGCATAATAGCGCTTGGCCTACCAAATAACTTCTAAAGCAAAAGAGATACAAATCAAGGTGTATGATTGGTACAGACATTATTAAAATTGCTCTTGCGATAGACTGTAGACTGTGTACTTCTGTGTGTCAGTGTGTAGTGTGATTTGTGTTGACCTCATTTAAAGGTTAACTCTATCATGCCAGTGTATTGTACAAGATGTAAAAGTGGTCCACCTTTCACCAGAAGTTATTCTTAAATAGTTTCCCTTTCACCAGTCTGCTCACCAGTTGTGGATAAAAACTTAAAGAAAGGACAACTTCACAAGACGCTGCCATGTAGGTTTGCAATGGCCAGACAAGAGACATGAGTCAGATACAGGCTACTTCTGCTCATTGCACATGATTGACAAATAGATAGATTTAAGGTCACACCAGAGCAGAGGTAGCTCCTTAATGCTTAGACTTAGCATTATCTAATCTCACTCATTTAAATTAACCCAATATTAGCATTTGATTAAATACCACATTCTCAAAAGTAGGTCTATACAGGAGTTTCTATTTTTTATTTTTTTTACATGGAATAGTTTCCCTAAGCCCCCTTTCCCACCCTTCCTTGTAACAGCCTTCCTGTGGCGTCTGCCTCTCTCACTGTCTGACCCAGAACCAGACTGTGGTTCTGGTTCAGGGGCTCCTGTACCCAGCCCAGAGTCAGCCATTCAAACCCACCGGGTCGCTTCAGTCAGTGATGCCAGTCAATCTACACCATGCAGCAGTGAGAAGCACAGAGGCAGATCTCACTTTGGTACTACATGGCCTACATCTCCCTCCTCTTTTTTCAGCTGTCTCGAGTGTGATGCCAGGATTGTTGAACGAAACACACCTTATAGGCCTCGCCACTGCAAATAATTCACTGAACGTTAACAATACAGCCATCCAATCGTTCTGCACCCAAAATATCTTGGTTAGTTTTACATTCAGATTTTTTTTAAACGACCTTGAGAAGTCCATCTCGGGAATATGACAGGCATGCAGTATTTATACCAAATCACTAGTAGGGCGACTAATACCTCCCTGGATTAGTCCCATTTTTTAAATCACATCGGCTGGGTTTTTCTCAGAAGAGCTTTACCGCACTTTTTCCACGGTCAAACCGTGGGGACAGATGCAGAGCGGGGAACACTTGGTTACACTTCAGTCCTCTCCTACAGGCCTGGGAAAACACCCACACACCCTGAAGCCCCTAAACGGAACATAGGCAGCTCTGAAACAGACCGTCATTATTTAACTCATCTCCCTCTTCAGACATCCCAACGGAGAGGCAAAACTACAGTCACATTGCTTCCCAAAAAGCATGTCATCCACATGCTCTCTCTCTCCCTCTGCTGATCTGTGTCCCTCTGCTGAACGGACGGAGCATCCATGATTAATACATGAACTGTGAAGACCCGATTCCAGGAAAGCAGAGGACACAGTCTAAGCTTTCAGCCCTTCCTGGCTCCCCCCTCCGGCACCACCACCCAGCCCCACACCACATTTTTCACTCTTACTCCAATCACCCTACAGGCCATAAAAATGTATCCCTGACACAGATTGGGAAGGGGTGGGCATAGTGAGGGAGAGTATGTAAAACCCTGGGACAGCAGGTTTTTCTTTTATACACATACAGTTACCCTGACAAAAAACCCTCTATGGCAGAACCAGCAGCACCACACACTGTGTGTGTGTGTGTGTGTGTGTGTGTGTGTGTGTGTGTGTGTGTGTGTGTGTGTGTCGTCCCCACAGTGCTCCTTCCACCGTTCCCAGAGCCCCCGTCCACAGCTTGCTGCGTTGCTCCCCTCATTGTCACCCCCGAACAGCCTGGGATTTATTGTCAGAGGCGGCCTACACTGAAATTTATAGCCCTGGTTTAATTCAAGGCAGGGGTGATGGCGGTATACCGGTGGGGGTTAAGGCAAGTGGAATCGCTGAACCCGAAATAATGTTCTTCTGGCTGAATTACACCGGGGATTTTGCCCTTTGAAGCGAACAGATGGAGTGAAGACAATTCTTTAATCAGACCTTTAGTCTATACATCATTATTAGACATTTGTGTGTGTGTGTGTGTGCTTCCTGAACTGTAGTAATACAACAGGGCTATGGTGAATTTACTTACTAGAGCACAAGTAAATGAAGAGCCTCTGCTTGGTGGTTTAAAAAGAGTTTCTCTCATCAGGCAGCTTATACTGCGTCACCCAGGGTTTGAGTAATCAGGAATGAAAGGTTTAGGAATGAAAGGTTTTGCAATGAATGAGTAAATATGCACTTTTGTGTTGCGTACACAGTCTCTTCTACCCTAAGACAACGAAACCTATGAAGGGTATAAGAATGAGCACCGGGAGATGACCTGTGCATTGCACCAATGTCAGGCCAAAACAACACGCTCACCCCTGCTTCAGCCACACTCCTTTAACCTAGTTAAAGCCTGCTGCAGAAACCAGGCTCACATACTTAAAACAAGTCGAATACAACAGTTAACACCCATCCCTTCACTACAATCAAAACAAAGAATTTGTTTTTGTTTTTTCTTCTTCCTCATACCATGTTACGATGGTCCGATAAAGGAAAAAGTGTAGGCGGCACATAAGCTAACCTTACAATTAAACAGCCCCTGTTCAGCATGTATACGTTTACATCATATACCATATCTTAAAAAAAATATTTTGTCAAACATACACATTCAAAAGTCGTGTTATATTCTGAAACCCCTTCTTTCTATGTTACCACAGGGCATGGACAGACCTCTATTGATCCAGCAACTCTGGTGGACCGGCCAGGAGAGAGGCTGCCTGAGGTAGCTGGGGGGGCGGGGAAGAGGTGTGTGTTTTGAAGGTTGTATTTCTGCCTGACACTCTCATAGTAAAACATATCGTCTGCTGCCAATAAGAAGAGAAAGCAGCGACCCCAAAGGCGCATACTACGTCATCAGCTCTAAAGGGCCTTTAAAGGGACAGAAGGCTGGGAGAGGGAAGACATATCGTTCACTTCACAATTAGCAAATAGTATCCTTCACGAAGGGGAAATAACCTAATTGGAAAAATAGCCGGCTACCATGGCAACCTGTGTCGAGGCTTGCATCAGGCTTGACTGACTGGCCTTGGCTGCAGACAATAAAGACCCTAGAAACTAAATATTGGAAATAGTTTCGGAGACAAAGAACAGAAACTCTCCGTCGTATCTCGGCTGATTGGCCTACTAAACAACTCTTAAAATAACTCTAAATTCATTTGTCTCCCGTAACACATTGCAAAACGCTCAGGAGCCATATTGTTTATAAATCTTTAGAACGGGAGTATTTAGAAAGCCCTCCGAGCGTGTTTCAATTCATTAAACCCCCGGTTTAACTTTTCCCCCATTGCACACGTACGGACAGGCCTTCAAGGCATCGAGTATGGGCAGTAGGCTATAGGCCTTATAAACAAAAGTAAAACATGCAAATTAAACTTTTTAATGAATCAGTACCTCATGGAAACGATATAGGTTAATAGAAAGAAAGACAAACTCAGTGCAGCACAGCGTTTAAAGTCGCGACGCATCGCGGACTTTCAATCCTGGGTTATAACACATTAACGACGGTTAGTTTCTATAATCCTGATGGCATAGTTCAAATCAGATCAAACACAATGAGCGACATCTCCAACGACAGTGTTGTCCTAGGGTAACACTGGATTACTTTAAGTAACATTGTGCCACAATTATATAAACAAATTAATTGAATCACTGTATGTGGGTCAGTACGGGGCATCAGACCCCGTGTAGAGGATCGCAGTTCGGTGATAGTGCGGTTATGGTTATTAATTCGACGGATGGTGGGGCTCTGGGAGTCTTTATTTGTCGAAACCCGACTTCAAAGACAAAAGTCCACATACACACAAAGGAAGGCAAGGACGCGAGCCCCGTTCGCACCGCTTTAACGGGTAGCTAGCTCGGCGGACGACGGAGGAATTCCTTCGATCGCCTTCATAATAACGCCGATTACTCGGTTATACACAACATCTAAACGAACTGAGTGCCCTCCTGTGTACTAGTTTCATGTTTGGGCCGAAACCGGTTCATTATATTCGTAAAAACTCGCGATAATGAGGCTAGCTCGATTAGCATAGCGGAGTTTTTCTGCCTCTGGGGGTATGCTCGTTTTGATCTCCACGTACACCGAAACAACGACGTCGGGTTTCTTCACCGTTTATTCTCATAAATAGTCGGAAACAATCGCAGTATTGAATTTTCCCAATTTAGCACAGCTCAAGACAACACACATAAACCCCCCAAAAGCCATCTTGATGATAGTTACTGGCCTAATGCACCTGTTTAGTACGACACTATAAGCAGCGGTTGCTGTTGTTTACAGTGTGCCATGATTAAAAAAAAAGCAATCCGCGACTTCGATTAGTTCCACAAAGCAAACCAGATCGTGGGGTTAACTCGAATCACACTCAATAAAACCCCATTTCGCCCTTTGATACGACTCTCGTCCACCGACCCCCCAGACCCCGGCCTACCCCGGTGAATAAAACGTGTGTGCCGAGGAGAGGCTGCCTCGAACGCGTCCAGTAAAACACCAGCGACGCTCCGCTTCCTTTTAAAACCCCGCACGGCGCACTCACCGTGTGTTCGTATGGTTATAAATCCAACATCCAAGCAGCGCTGTAATTTGTAATAACAGCTGGCGTCGAATTGTCCGGGAAAATGCTGTTTTAATCAACTTATTCTTCTTAGTTGTTTTCTTCACTTCCTGATTGAGACGCTGCCATTTTGAACAGACGAGCCCGATGTTTCCGCTGCTGACGTCACGCAGCGCCTCTTGTTGATTGTTGTGGGCCGGAGTGGACCTCACCATTCTGGCCCGAAATAGATCACAAAAATCGGGGGGACGCCGGTTGCAGGCCGACATTCAGGACTAAACAGATGGTCATAGAGCCTATGTAACATGCGATTGTTAAGATGATCAGCAATTACAACAGTCCGTGCATAATGAATAACACTGTTATAAGGCAGCCCACATCATTATGATGAGGATAAGATGTGTGTTTTGTGGGGAAATACAACTGACTATTGGAGATAAAACATCAGTTAAAGTCTGGGGCTTTATGCAAATTCGTGAACTCTATAATACTGTCATATATAGAATAATATCTTCCAGCAACTTTGAAATATCACATAGCCATTATGGTTCATGGCCATTTGAAAAATATAAAATAAATCAAATACATTTAAATGAAAATTTAGTACATTGAACCTTCACTTATTTAAACATGTCAATCATTCATCATTCGTCATTATCTTTCACATGATCAATTGAAGGCAATTTTCCTAGTTAGGACAAAATTTATCATTAATGTAAATATAATTACACAATATATCTAGCCTTAAATACATCTCATAACCCTGTGCATGAAATGATGTGTATTGTGAACATCGATAGGGCTATGAATGGCTCTTTTTGCCGTTAGATAGATCAACCAAGATTGATCAAAATGATTTAACAGTGTAAGGGGCGCACCGTTGCAGACAGCTTTTGCAATGATTTGTGTCTTGGCAGCCAGTGATTAAAGCATTGAATGGAACGAGGTGAGGTAATTTGGTATTATTTATTATAATATTTATGACTTTGGTTATTATTCATTATTTCTTACCAATTAACTGCAACATTTTCAAACACTAATAATATTTCTTCCTTTATTCTGACAAGTTTTCTTACCCGTCTATATACTCTGACTTATTGAACGATAAGATTGGAAAGGCTCCAGTTGTTTCCAGTAAACATAGAGTCACTGCTTTCCCGGTATTACAGTCCCCCTTTTCCCAACAAAGGATATTGAGTGTGTGTGTGTGTGTGTGTGTGTGTGTGTGTGTGTGTGTGTTTGTGTGTGTGTGTGTGGGGGGGGGTAATAGTTCAAGGTAGGGCTCACGTCCAAGCTGGCAAGCTACAAGACATGACAGAATGCCATTTGTCGTCTCTGTCAGATGCAGATACTGTGGGTCAGATAGTGTGTTTTTTTCTCCTGCAGACAAGGCAGAAAATAAACGTGAGACTGAAGAGAAAGATAGTGGCAGTAAGGAGAAAAGAGGCACGTTGGCATAGTGTATCATGAGATAGCCAGACAGACAGACAGAAGGATAGACTGACAGTGTCCGTCTGACTGATGGAAAGATGTAGAGATAGATAGAAGTTATAGATGTATAGATGTATAGATGTATAGATGTATAGATGTATAGATAGATAGATAGATAGATAGATAGATAGATAGATAGATAGATAGATAGATAGATAGATAGATAGATAGATAGATAGATAGATAGATAGATAGATAGATAGATAGATAGATAGATAGATAGATAGATAGATAGATAGATAGATAGATAGATAGAATATATTTGTTGTTACGCGAACGCCCGATAAAAAAGGACCTCCTCATACCTCGTTCATGCTATTTAAGTTTGCATTTGGCGCACTCTGCTGGACAAATCTTGCCACTCTTGTCAAATGCTCAAAGCTGTTAAAAAAATGATGTTTTTTGTTTTACAGACCAGTGCAATATAAGGTTTATTCGTCACCCAACACTTTAGAAAAATCTTTATTTGAACCCAGTGACTGAAATTAAATAAGGGAAAAAGAGATTATCTGAAGTGATTTCACAAACCACATGTAGGATTAACATGCGTTGCAACATACAGCTGCAGTGTGACTTGTAAATAGGCCCGTTACAATGCAAGCTACAGCAGCCTGACTCTAATAAGATTTGCGTAAACCCCTGACCAAACCAACTTGCATAACCTTCCCCAAAGCGTCATAGCCTCCAATTCATTATTTTCTGTGTCAAGGCCATGTATGCTCTGGGCCAGACATTTGATTAATCCACCCACAGGGCAAGCAGCAGGTAAGTGAAAGAGCTGCCTTTTCCCCAAAATCATATCAAATTCTTGTTTAAGTTTGGGTCATATTACTTTTTCTCTTGAACAGGAGCCACATTTGGGATTTTTTTCCCAAGTATATTAAAACTAAAACCCAATATTCTTCTTATTTCAGCGAAGGTTGTGATTCTATAGGGAGAGGGATTCGTGTTCGACAAGATGGAGACCATAGTTTTCTTGTTTTCATTTTCCGCCCTTGGCGTTCTTTATGCGATGAACAGCATCCCTGAGCTTCAAGAGTAAGTTTGTATCTTTTTCTCTTTCTTTCTTTCTTTCTTGTTTTCCCTTCATTTGCTAGAAGTAAATACACAAGAAACTCTTTCTTGGTTGCAGAGTCGGGATAAATAAATTGTCGTCTTATACTATAACTGAACCAGCATAATAAGGCAGGAGACGCTCCTTTGAATATCTCATTGGAGATGGTATACTTAAAAACAACGTGCAGACGTAAATCATAAAATGTATATACTTTCCAACAAATGGTTAGTCATGCTGGAGTAGTAGTATTAGTATAACTACCACAATTTCATAAACCTCAGGAACTATGTTTCACAGTCAGTTTATCTGAAGTGCTCAAACACAATTAGTTGTTCAAATATTTATTTGTTTAAACAACAGTATCTGACCCCTTGTTTGTTAATGATGACTCATATTGTTTTGCAAATGATGATGAATATAATACAAAAGCAGGTTTGACACGTTACAGCGTTGAATGGCTGGTATTTCTCACTTTAAAGGCCTTTTCACTTTTTTACCAATGCATACACTCTACGTCTTTTGAATATCCCTGCTGGTTCTCCTCTCAGTTTGTGGAGGTTGAAAATCAATACAACCTGTGCAGAGGAGTTTGATAAATAGCTCCTGACACACATTGTGCCTTGTGCTTTTCCATTCTTCAAACAAACAGTATGTGTGCATAAATCTTTCTTATGCTGTAGAATCGCCGTGATGGCAAGGGAACTTTCCTTTCCTTTTCCTCTCACCATACTTTTGTTGGGCTTTCTTACATAGTACACTTTCTAAATAAGCTGGTCTTTTTGTTAGAGGATGATACCCTAAGCATATACATCTTCCCTCATTTACATGCACCAGTACATGACTGGCATTTTGGTTGTTCAGTTTCAAAATCCTGATGGCTCTCTTTTCACCACTCTCAAATCTTGCATACATCACCTTAAATGGGTTAAGAGGTGAGCACGACATTGTGAAAACAATAAGCTTGTTAATAATCGACAGGTAACTATGTACTGAAAGCAATCGAAATAAAGCTTAACAATGTTGATTACTGGAATTTATAATTTAGCTCGATCTCATATATTCAGTTGCCAAATTTGAATGAATAACTGTGGTTTTCTCTCCCAGGCCCTATGTGATCTTGGGGGTTGGAATGGCTGTTTTGGTGCTCGTATTTCTGTTCTACTTCCTCATAACCCGTGGCAACCCACCTAAAGACATCTTATTCTTTGGTAACGTATAGAATTGTAATTCCTCATGTACATGCTTGTGTTTCCCAACATTGCCGAAGCGGCTTGAAACTTGGGATTTAAAATCCTTGCAACACTTGCAGAGAGGATTTCGAGAACCTTCCCAGAACCTTGTGTTGGATTTAAAAACATGAATTGTTCTCATTGTGTCACCATTTGTTATTCCTAAAGCTGCTTTCACTCTTCAAGGATCAGAGGAAAACTAAAACCACACTGGCATGTGTGGCATGGGTGGCACTTGACTAAGTCCTTTGGTTAATATATGTAATATAGCAGAGGGACATACACTACATATATAGAGTTTATGCTGCAGTACAGTCACATTGGCACTCCGAGACAAACTAAATCATTGTGTTTAAGAGATGTTGGAGGGGAGAGGTGCATACTGTAATTTAAGAAAGTCAGGTCGTTTATAGCACAGCTACACAATGGCTTTTACCACATTTTCCAAAATGGAAGCCATCCAAAGGACATCATATTTGGCAGTCCTCCATCAACCATTTTTTTTGCAATTTGAAGCCCAGTAGTCAAGTCCTCAATACCCACTCAAACCTGTCCCAATATTCTCAATGGCAATATCATTATGGAAGAAAGTTGATTTCATTTGATTGTATATAAACCACCCAAAACAATGCCAGTGATATTACAGACACCAGAGGGGCATGGTCTGTTTCTGGAGCCATACTCCCCCTCATAGTCTCCTGTTAGATGCCAAGACATATCTCTCCCCCCCCCAAGGATTACACACCAAACAGTTCCCATTACAGTAGATGTGTGTGTGTTTATGTCTTTCCATGCAATAAGCGTTGTGTTGATTTGTATCTGTGTGAACACATAATCCTGCCCATGTGTATATGTGCCTGAAGGACAGATATGACAGAAAAGTCGTGAAAAGCTTTAAGCCTTGGTATTAGTTATGTCCCCCATGTGGCACTAGGGCAGCAGAACTCTACTATGGCATTCTTCAATTTCATTACATTACCCCTATTTTATTGTTTATGAGAGTCTACATCTTCATTATGTGTAAATATGGAGATCAGGCGATTTGCATAATTCATATTCTGATATATGACATTATAAAACTTGCCCTTGCAAAATATCATGTGGATCTGCTTGGACCTTGGACATTTGAAAATGTCTGTTCTGTTCTTAGAAACTGGTTTGCTTCCAAGTACAACTCCCAGTACTCCAAGTTCCCAGTAGTGTCAACGCAGTGGAAAGTCACTCTTGTTCACATCTGTTCTCATATGTTACTCTGGCTGCCCAAAAAGATAAAGAAACTTCCCTTCTTCAAGTGGATGGAGGGGAATGTTTCAAAGGAAATATGTCAAATTATAGAGAGAAAAAGGCATTGAGGGTCCCAGGGGGGGGAAAAAAACATTTCCAGAGCGGACAGGTGAAAATACGTGGTTGAAGATGTTTTTCAACTAATTGTGTTGATGTTTTTATAGAATTGAGTGTTCAGGCATGTGTTATGTTCTTTTCTACTTTTAAATAAAAGACTGACGCAGCAGAATGGGTAATTACATGGAATAGAGTGGCGCTTTCAATCACAGTCATTAGGATGACTGAATGGCATTTGTTCCACAGCCGTAGTTGCTTAGCAAGTTTTGAATTCCAGGGTTGAACTCCAGAACCAATTGAATAAAACCGCTTGGGATTGTGGATCAGAAGAAAAAACAACCTGATTTCAAAGGAGTCTAGGACCAACAAAGTACCAGAAATGTAATGGAGTCGTGTATGATTATGATGTGATGGGTCGTGAAAGTCTTTCATTGAAATGAACAACCTTATATAACATCCTTTTTTTATCTTGTTCTTTCTTTCTAGTGTTTGCTGTTTTCTGCTTCACGTGTGTCATCGACCTAATAAGCGCTTTGCAACAAGATGGGGTCGTTTCTGGGTTTATGGAATTCTATGAGAAAACAGTAAGTCAAAATGTATTGAAGCTGACAAAATGAATTGAAGCAATTCAGGTTGGTTAATTGCATGTATATACAGTACGTTTCCCTTCCGACAAATGTATTTGTAAGTCGCTTTGGATAAAAGTACCTCCTAAATGCCCCAAATATAAATGTAAATGTAAATGTGTGTACATACAAATAGTACAAAATGCACTATTTAAATAGTATAATAGATATCATGCGTTTAATCCTAGATAGAAAACTCAATCCCAAACTTCCAAAAGAAAATCCATATAATGCATAAACTATACAGGGACATGTGACATTTGGTGTCATTCCATAGCCAGAGGCCTGGCAAACGATAATCACTAGATCTATATTTGATGTGTGTGTTCTAGGGGGAGCCATATCTGGGCTCAGCCTATGCCATTATGATGTGCTACTGGGATGGGATCGTTCACTTCGTCATGTACCTGATGATGATCAGCAGGATAACAGACAGGTAGGGGCATCGCCACTTTCCTCGTCACCGCAGCCGTTACGCAGCCTCGAACACGGTATCTAGGGAAGCAATCATAAATGTGAATGATACGCTCCATCTTAATGTATCACGGAGATGTTTTGGTTTCGCTATACTCTCACGGTTCTGCGGATGGATTTCTCTCAGGCCCCGGGGACATATTGACTTTGTTATGATGAACTCATGATTTAATCTCCTGGTCGACGCCTTCCTAATTCTTCTCTCGGATTCATTGCTTCTCCTGCATCAGCGTTTTACGGCCTGCCTCGCGCTACAGGCAATCCATACACTCGACCGCAAATAAAAGAAGAGCATATTATAGGTTTATTGAAAGAAACGCAGCATATTAAAAAACATAATAAAACAGTATATAAGAGTATATAAGAGTATATAAAGATGAGTCTATCTCAGATCAGTTAGAAAGTACCCCACACTGAGTTCAAGAGTTGGGTTTGTAAAGTCAGATCGACTTCCAAATCAAGATCCAGCCATGGTGTGAGGAGCCATTGCTAAAATTAAATAAGCCTCCGCAAAAGACTCAAGGCTTGTTCAAAGTTCACCTAGACTCTGCATAGCCTCCCCCCTTACTCCCCCCTCCCCTCCACACCCCTCTTACGCACTTATTGTACGCTGTACGTCCTTGCACTTAAAAATAGAGCACTGTGTAGCATCTTATCCTAGCTGTCTTTGTTGTATACGGGGAATGGGTTAACCTCGCAATTGTTAGTGCTTGGTACTTCGTTCTATGAACTTCCTTACTGTAACGACAGCGATATATTGTTTCTCTTTCTTATGACAAATGCGTAATGCTTTAAATGGAGCCTTTTGTGTGAGTGTGTTCTCCCTGAAAGAACCGTTCTCAGGCTGTTCTCACTGTGCATTTGGAACTGAACATCAACCTGCTCAGCATCAACCGCTGTGGTTCTCCCTGTCCGTCCTCCCAGGAAGTCCTACCGTACCATGGGGCTGTTCTGGGCCGGCTCCCTCTGCGCCAACATGAGCGTGTTTATCGTTGGCATCGTCGCAGGTGAGCCTGGCTTATTATCCGCTATCCCCCTCTCCACCAGTCGCTCTATCCGGGCCTTGGTCGGGCAACATTTGGGCGACCGTGGAGCCCCACCAACCGATAAAGTACACCACCAGCCTCGCTCTGCCTTCCCAGGCTGCGACCGAAGCCCAGAGTGTGAGCGTCTGTTTCCGTTTCCAAAGGGAGTTCATGCGCACCTGCAGGCCATCAGCTCGTTTGTTTAGTCAGGATAAGCATGTAGGGATGTGTCCCGCAGCCTCAGTGTTTACAATATGTGCTCGTTTTTTGGTACCAAGCTCCTTTGGGCCACCTAGATTTAGTGTGATTGTATGCAAGGAAGGTGAGCCTTTCTGGCTGTGCACATTGGTCCGTTGATACCTATTAGGATCCGCGTGCTAACTTAATGCCAAATAACCCCAGGTAATGGACAATGACACTGGATCATGAAGACCAAGCTAGGGCCCTCTTGAGGGCAGGTAAAGGGACATAAGAGATCTGGAAGCAAACCAGATGCTGACACTACACTCAGCTCAGATTGTTTAACACAGATCATAAATTTTTATTACCTGGCTGGTCATAGTCATATATTTTATGTGACCTATATCTGACAGCAGTGAGTAGTGATTGCTCTACTCCACTTTAATGGCCTGCTTGCTTATACAAGCAATAAGGTCTTAACATCTGTCGATCCATCACCGACGTCCCCTGATCATCGTGTCAGAAGAGTAGCACTTCTGTGTGTAAAGATATTGTTAGCCCACATCTTCTGTGAATTATGCAATCGACTCAAATGCCTCTGTTTCGACACTCGTCTCAAATACGTGAGCTTTGTTATAATATCCCCATTAGCTAACACAGTCTTTCATGTTTATAAATCTCCTGCTGCCAGCCACCAATGCAGACATTTATGTTGCTGACATGAAAGACACATCCATGGTAAAAGACTGTTTAGACTGAAGACATTGGATTTCTCTGTTTGTGTGTGTGTCAAAAACCTGCATCAAGCTGATCTCACCCTGTCGTGTGAATACTAATTTATACACAAGAGAATAGGAAATTGATCGACAGAGGAATATATATCATATAATGAATCACTACCATTATTTCAATGCTAATGATTCAAATAATGCTTAAGGCTTTCCAATAATACAACATGATCAATTAATCCATTAAAATAAGCCGGATTCTCCACATTTTGAATTTAACTTGTAGCACACGCTCACATCCCCAACCCTAACCCTGAACAGGCTCTCTCTCTCACTCTCACACACACGCTGTTTCTACATTTTGGCAGGTAAATATGGGTTGGAAATCCGTCCAGCTTTCTGGATCAACTTTGTGTTCCTTTTGCTGCCGGTATGGGCGACAATCACCCTGTTCATTCGTGCCAAGGACAGACCACTGATTGGTGGATACAATGTGAGTTCAAACACCTTGGAGCGTATCTATAGACATGTACTATATACATGTATTTACGCAGAACAGAGTATCCTCATCTTGCCTTGAGATATAAAGCAGATTCTTCTATCCAAAACGACTTAAAATAAGTACATTTGTCAGAAGAAGAGAAACAATATATCGCTGTCAGTACACTAAAGATGTGCTTAGAACTAAGTGCCAAGCACTAACAATTGTTAACCCCTTCCCCGTATGCAAAAAAGATAGCTAGGATAAGATGCTACACAATGCTAAGTACTACGTACAACATACAATAAGGGCGTACATTAAGTGCCATGATATACAACATACAAGAAGTATTTCATTAAGTGCCAGGAGGTACAACACAAAGCAAGGGCGTAAGAGGGGTGGGGGGTTTAAGGGAGGGAGGCTATGCAGAGTCTAGGTGAAATTAGGTGAAACTGAATATAGTGCTAACTATGATCTTGACCTCTTTTGGTTTGCCTTTGCTGTCCTGCTTCAGGCCCAACATGTGCAGACCATGAAGCTGATCTGGCGCCCCCAGGATTTGGTGCTGGTACTGCTCCTGTTATCCGCCATGGCCTTCACTCTCCTCAGAGGACTGGTAATAAATACACCAGTCTCACTGGAGAATAACTGGTCAGCTGGAAGTCAAGATGATTTAACTCGTCCTCTTTAACAACGTTTCGTGCATACTATTAATGCATGCATGCCATAATTCTTGTTCTATGCTTGTTGTTGTGCTTATAAGTAGTGATTCTTAAAGCGAGTATTTTGAATTTGAAAAGTGGTTTCTACATATACCGTTATTCTGTGTTTGTTCATGAACGTAGGTGGCTCTGGATTCCCCGCTAGAAGCATGTTCCATTTACCTGGAGCAATACGAGCCCTACCTAAGCGACCCTGTGGGCTTCCCAAAAGTCATGGTGGGATGTTATTTTTGAGAGCGTTTCGTTTTTTTAACATGGTTGTGTGTGTGTGTGTTGGGGGGGGTGCGTCAGATTTCAGCAGTATGCAGGCCTGCCAATAGGTTATCCAAAGACCTTGTCATTGTCCAAACACAATTGCGTTTCATTGATCAGACGGGCGAACTGCATGCCGAGAACTTGATAAGCTAATCCCTACCCAGCGCATATATAACTGCATCAAACCGGCTATGTGTGTGTGTGTGTGTGTGTGTGTGTGTGTGTGTGTGTGTGTGTGTGTGTGTGTGTGTGTGTGTGTGTGTGTGTGTGTGTGTGTGTGTGTGTGTGTGTGTGTGTGTGTAGCATTTAAACCATGCCTTGTCTCACTCTCCTTCAGAAGTGTGCATGTGTGTGTGTAGTTTATGATTAGTGTTTGAGTGTGAGTGTGTGGTTAACTTGTGCGTCCCGTGTGGCTGTGTGGCTGGGGGAGGTCATGAGGGATTGGTGTGTCGCCGTCACAGGGTTACGCTGCTCTTGCGGTTACCCGCCATTTTAAATCACACACTGATGAACTACACGTGACGGATGACCGCGGAAGCACTGGGAACGCACTCAAACCAAAGGCTGAAGGGCGTTTTTGATTGGCCCTCCGATAGAGACGTTCATTTGAATTCATCTGCGCCCAAAGACTGGGATTAAAGAGAGCTCAGTGAGGTGGCGTGAAGCTATTATACAACAGCAGGAAAAATGTGCCTTTCATGTGCTTTTATTTAAAACATGTCCTTTGCGCTCAGTGTGAAGGAAATTGTTTTGACGTGTGAATGTAAAAATATGAATAAAGGAGGAAAAAGATCACTCGAAATCTCCCCCAGTAGCTTCTTTGCTAACTGGTCACAGCAATTAGGGTCACAGAATATGTCACATGTGTTAAATTGATCTTGACAAGTCCAGGAAACATGGAACACGAATTTGATCTGATTTTCAAAACAACAGCGGTTCTGTACAGTGTAGCCCTGAGTTTGAGATTATCGGCGTGTATCTCGTTTCATTGATAGATTTGAAATGAGCTCTTCCTTTGGAGTGTGTTGCTGTGCACTTCCATCAGGTTACGACCACAGTTCTGATCAGCTACACACAAGAATTCCCTTTTTTTAGTTGAGTGGAGTTTCATTAATCTGATTCATTGTGCATTCATAAGTCCAAATATTTAATTTGTATTTTAAAACTCTATCCGACTCTGACTTCACAATAGTTTACTGATTGAAATCCAAGAGGGGATATATTATGTACTCAAATGGACAATGTCAGGAGTAGATGCCAACAATGGACAAAATAAAGGCTTTAAAAGAGACCCTTGCTATTGCTGCTGTTTTGACCGGTATTTTGAACGGTGTTCTGCTGTTTTCCTGCAGATGCTGCAGATCCTTTTCTATGGGCTGCCCCTACTGGGCTCCTTTGTCTACGGACTCCTCAAGCCCGGGTGCACATGGATGCCAGACTGGACCATGTTCTTCGCAGGGGCTTTGATCCAGGTAAGACTGCCAGGGGACCGCCATGGCGATCTCAGCAGCTCAGAATGCATACTTCCAAGTAACCAATCTTGTATCCAGCCGTTATACTATTATCTCCGCCTTGATTCCCATCATTTGCTTCAGCAGAGTCCTCGTGCTATGAAACACACACTCTGTGCAATGCAATCTTCTCCACTTGAAATTATCAATGGACAAATGAGTATGATGAAAAGAGACGAGAAGTGGCTTTGTGGGCTTCGTGGGCAACAGAAATAAAACTATTTGTCCCATCAATTGGGTTAGGCAAATCCACATTCACTAGACTTTCCTGTGAAGGGTAAGTCTACAAGGGATTTAAGGTTAAAACAATTAGGTACATTTTAGTCAAAGCTTTCATCGAAGCCACATACAAGTGAGACTAAGAGCAGCCAAGGGTTATCATCCACATTGAACCGTGCTACAACCAAGTCTCAAAATAAACTAGACGGGCGTAGAATAGCTGAGTGCAAATTTTATAAATAGGCTATATGAATGAAATGACGCAACATGCGTGGGTGCAGAGAATCAGACCCAGTGACTAGCCACATCAAAGAGCTGAACTCGACAAGGGCTGCTGAGACCCCCATGGGGGGAGCCAGCGAGAGGTGAAACATACCTCGCTCAGTTTAGGTGAATTCCAGACGTGCGACTGCATTTTATCAACCACTTCTAGGAGTCCTAACAGCCCGCACTGTGGCCACAGTTGAGCCGTGAAATGACTAGCGGCTGGGCAAGATCCCACGCCGCCGCCGCCGCCGCCGTCAGGAGCCATCTGATTTCCCCCAAGAGTAAATCTGTGCGTTGGCGGGGGACAGACGCAACGCGGTCGGCCGGAGTTTGCCGATCGAGTATCAGAGCAAACTTTTTTAGTAGCTTTGCCACCTGTTAGACAGTCCCTGTGACACCGTCTTGGGACGAGAACTGAGACTGATGGATTTTGTTGACTGCGAGTTCTCCACAACATCGACTAAGGGCATGTCCACACGATGATGGCTAACACTTTGATGGTGTCCATTCTAAATAATTCACCAGTATTGGCAAAAACACTGTTTGTGTATTCTCTCTTGCACTTTAAGTTTACTTTAAAGAGTCGCCAACGTCTGTTCACGTCACAATTATACATCTGTTTTCAGAAATATACGCTTTGCCTTTCCAAATGGCAACGCAAGAACAGCATTTTGAGATTAATCCACTTAAAAGGCTTTTTGGAAGGTGGAAAATGCCAGCTTGTGGCTACGGAAGGCCAAAGGCAGAGAAAATAAAATGCATTTACACACTTAGCTGGTGTGTGGACATGGCCTGAGGCAGTTTCTCTGAAGTGACCATATTGCAAATCAGTCTGGTTGGAATGTGGATGATTATTCTGTAGGAGATTGATAACAATTTGTTCAAACACAGCATGGGCTTGACATCCGTGTCAACAGCACAAAGTATTTCGGACAGAGAGGGCAGGAGTGAGGCTGCTCTGTAATTCAACCCATCAGCGGAGTGGGTTGTGTGATGGCTTTTTCGTAGTAGTGCGGTTTACCTTCAATGCGGTGGGGAATGCACCTGTCACAAGTGTTATGTCTATGTCTAACCCTACCTTCTACCCACAAGAAGACGGATAAGTCATTATTTATCTGTGCTTGTCCACATGGACTACCTGACCTTCACTACTTTTGACGAATAAGTTGTTTTAGAAGCCAAAGGGAAGGGACAAGCGCTGAACCCGGATGCGTTTCATAAGTAGGAGCAGGTGGGGATTCAGGCCTCTTGCTTATGCGAGCCTGCAGGTAGGTTGTGGACATTAGCGGGGCGTCGGAACACCGTGGCCACGACACTCTCCTGTCCTTGCCGTTACATAATTTCACCCCCAACCATCTCTCTCTCTCTCTCTCTCCAGTGCCAGTGGGCCCATATCGGAGCGTCCCTCCATCAACGCACCTCGGCCCCGTTCCGTATCCCTGGCGACTCGCTGTGCTGCGTGTTGATGGCGAACGTTCTCTACGCCCTGGTCCCCATCCTGGTGGCCCTGCGCGTCCACAGTAACCCCTACTTCTTCCTGAAGATCGCCCCCTTCCCGGGGCAGACAGGCCTGCCCAACAGTGAGGAGAAAGACACCAAATACAAAGATAAATAATGGTTCAAAACGATTCTGAGAGGGGAACTGTGTGTAGCTACGGTGGCCTTGTTGCCATATAAATACAAGATTTGTTTTGCTCAACCGTTTTCTGCTTCTCCTTTGTTGTAGGGGTGTCATATGTGTACAGATTTGAGAGCAAATACACATGAATTAAAGCGAGAGATAGTGTGCATGTGTGTGTTTGTGTGTGTAAGGGGATCAACAACCATTTACATTGAGGGCATTAATAAATCCCTTTTATCAAACGTGGCTTACAGTAAGTACATTTGTCAGAGGAAAGAGAAACAACAATGTATCGCTGTCGGTACAGTAAGGATGTTCATAGAACCAAGAACCGAGCACTACAGTTGTTAGGTTAACTCATTCCCTGTATCCAACATAGATAGCTAGGATAAGATGCTACACGGTGCTCAGTACTATTTTTAAGTGCCAGGACCTATAACATACAATAATGTGTACATTAAGTGCCAGGACGTACAACATTGAATAAGTGTGTCAAAGTGTGTGTGTGTGTGCGTGTGTGTTGGTTCCTTGTCTCTTTATCAAAGACAAGGAACAGCACACAGTCACGGCTAAGGATACCGCCATATTCACTTCAGCTACTGCCACTTATCGTTATGGAGTGTTGGGCAGCGATGCAGTGAGTGTGCAGTGGGAGATGTGTATATTATTACCAAGCGCTGTCAATCCTTGGCACGTACAGAGTATACCTCTGTTGAACAGTAACATACCGTCCGCCTGAGAGAGTTTTTCCCCCCAATATAAACGGGAAGACACCGTGCTACGCTCCAACCGTTTCTGTCTAACGTTCCCCTTGGTTTCGTCCACCACAGTTTGCAACGATGTACTCACAGAAAGCTAGTGTGGTAGAAATTAACCTTACATTTTATGGTAAGCTATGACTAGTATTAGGCCTACATATCATATAGATACTTTAATAGTGGAGAACAGCTGATCACCTTTAGCCTAGATGTTATGTGCCATGTGGCACCAGTGAGTGAGTCCAGTCCATTCCCATCTGATGGGCCATGTGGCACATCAGTGAGAGGGTCCAGTGTACTCCCATTTTGATGTACTCTCTGAGGACAATGCTTACATTCACACGTGTGCATCATCTCTGTTTGTATAAGGATAATATATGTTCTAAGGTCACATTGGGATTCAGAAGACAGGAGAGTATACTGACATCCACACAGTGTGACCCAGAAAAACATTCTATGCACATCAATATCTGATGAAAGTCCAACTTTGTATTGAGTAAAGGATTGGGGATATAAGGAGCTGTACGGGATTCATTCGGGAGTGCTTTGCAAACCACTCGGCTTTGTTGTTGCCTTTTTAACGATAAAGTTTTTTGTCATATTCTCTCCGGACCCCTCTCGATTTTGTCAATCTCTCAGTTAGTTAAAGAATTAGATAAGTTGTTATTATTAATGCCACCACACTAGCACTTTATACAGGCACATTGAATAAGCAATGTGCTCGAGGTCTCTCTATATTTCCTCTCTTTTTCGACATGGCTGCATCCCTACACCCCACCCGCTTGCTTCCCCCATATCTCTCCCCCAATGCCCCCTCATCTATCTCATACAGTGTTTAAAACAGGAGAGGTACAATTTCATCACATTATGTTATACACCCTCTGCATCTTTCTTTTAAAGGATCATACACAGATGTGCACATCTGTGTGGAGCGTCCAATCAAAGCAAAGAAAAAAATAGCGGGCTACTACTTACAGAAAAGTCTGCTCGCTGTGCCACAACCATTTATAATTAGCCCCAAAATCCTGTGATGTTGTTTTAATAGTGCCTTTTAATGAAATCGCAAAGCATGTAAACATGGAATTTCAAATAGTGTTTCCTTGTGTTATTACTCACTGAATGCAACGCGTGACTAAACCGAGATGATTTCACTTAAACGGATCCGGTTTGTTGCATATTCTGCCACAGAACTAATGTCTGGCAGTCATTATATTGATCGCTATTTACTTTGCCCTCCCGTTTGCATCGTGCCTAGTAGGCTACATGGGGGACAGTGACCACTGTCAACGGGACCACCACGTCTACATGTTTCACATAAATAAATAAATAAATAAATAAATAAATAAATAAATAAATAAATAAATAAATAAATAAATAAATAGCGTGCTTCCAAATTGTTGTGTAGCTCCACGCCATCCACAACAGCGTGTTGGTGGTAATCACCCCGGTGCTTATCTGAACAACGTGACAACAACGGAGGAGAGAGCGTACACGCAGTCAGACAGAGGCCCGTCTAATTAATTTCCCCCACCGTACCTTGTTTGCTCTGAAGTGGGGCATCAGTCATACTAGCGATGCATTGTGTGTGTGTGTGACAGAGACAAACGCGGCCTTTACCAAGGCAATCCCACGGTTACCAGTCCCACGGGATTGTGTTTCACACGGAGATGCGCATCTAAATCGACGGTTGAAATACGACGGAGCGGGTAATATGTGTGGATTTAGGTTACGAAGGAGCTGTTTTTGTTTAGGTGTTACAGAATAGCAACCGTGAAAACAAGTTGGCAGCTTCAATGTGATAAAAACTGAAACTTTTCTGGACAGGAAAAACATTGGATGATGCGGGCATCGATCCCGCTACTTCTCGCTTACTGTGTCACTTACTGTGTCACAGAGAGCGCTCTACCATTTGAGCTAATCCCCCACGACGACCGGTGCTTCATACACTCTCTGCAAGCATAGCACATACTATTGCTAAGTTTGGTAATAGCACTTATTTACAGTTACTTGTGTGTATTGAATATCGACAATATCTCCGTATTAACGAAAACGAAAATATTCAATGCGAACTGAACAACGACTTTGCGCATTTGCCTCTTTGTTTGATTGCTGTGTGGATGGTAGGCTTACGAAAGCAGAATAACACTACAGTATAAAACCATATGATTGCAATTTCAAGTGCAACACTGTCCACTGTCCAGCTGCACGCTGAAATCGTGCTACGTCATTGCTACACTGCAGGACCGACCGACACTAGTGAATCCCTGCATTGCGAGGAAACTGCGATGGGACAGAAGCCAAGTACAGGGGGGTGAGATAACGGAGAACAGCGCCACAGCAAAACCCTCATCGTTATAGTAGTCTGCGATCGTAAAGACAGCGCACACCGGGATCATCTAGCCTTCTTCTAACTAATGGTGACAGTTTATGGTAAGTCAATGTGACTGAACGTTTTTTCGCTTTTGATTTTCGCATTAAATCGGACTGGATGCTAATGAAGGTAGTTCGGCAGGTCAGACTACTAGGCTCATAAAGTCATTTGATGGCGGTCAACAGGAGCCTATATGAAGGATATGTGTGCAAGGTGCGTGGAAACTGCGTCCAAAACATAGGTCTGAAAGGACTGGGCCTATGTTCCCAACATAACTGCGTGGCACCCCAAAGTAAATACAATGTACAGCATGATTTAGTCCAATTCATTAGCCACGCTCTTCGTCACCAATAAAAAAAATATATTTCTACGCATTTAACTTCCCTAATGTAGCCTATGTATGTCTTGTGTTCTTGTTATTGTCACTGGTTTTGTTTTCATGAAGGGAAAATGCAGCAATGCTTAATTTCTCTCTCTCTCTCTCTCTCTCTCTCTCTCTCTCTCTCTCTCTCTCTCTCTCTCTCTCTCTCTCTCTCTCTCTCTCTCTCTCTCTCTCTCTCTCTCTCTCTCTCTCTCTCTCTCTCTCTCTCTACTGTTAAATCAATCCCCAACTGTAAAGATTTTAATTTAAATATATTAAGGGATAAAGAGGGACTATAGGATTGTTTTTCTTTATTTCATTAGATAGGCTCGAGCAGGCTACGATATATTAGAGGACAATCTGAATTAGCTGCATTCATTTCATCCCTCCCCCAGAAACCCCTGTTGAAACTTGTGTTATCGGCTTCAGTATAGGATATCAACACCACACTCTTTCAACAGATGACCAACCTGCCTCTGACTATGTCCTTGGCCAAAGCGCTATTGATCGTGACGTGTGTCATCCTGAACTTCACCCTCTGCGTGACCTCCCTGCCAGCGGAGATAGAGAGGGGATGGAGAAGAGCCGTGCACGTGCTTGGTATGTCTCTACGTTCACACTCACTTAAAAACAATCAACCAGCAAGAAATCAATTACTAAATCAGCCATGTTAAATTGTTGGAGTTTGCATGGCAACTAAATTGATTTGTCACTACATGTCACATTGCCTTCATGGCTGTGCAATTTCAAAGTTCTGTTTGCTGGGTCAATGTTGTCCCTGTAATTGCTTTAAGGTGAAGCACCTTGTGCAAAACATATGCAGCAGAGAGGTCTAATTGGGTGTGTTGTCCTTAATAATTGTGGGTTCTCTCTGTCAGGCAACTTTTAATCACACAGCCCTTGCAGCTCTTGAATGTGTGGGACACTGAATTAGTATCTGCAGTTTGACTAGTCCCACAAGTCAGACTTTAGAAACAAGGACAGCTGGATCCGAGATTACAGCCAACTACCAATAAGCAGAATGGCACAGGGTGACTAGACTGCTCCGTGTTAGTGGGATTGGCTCCGTTTTTGGTGGCCTGACCCCAGCTGGAGCTGTCCCCGTAATGTCCCAGTTTAAAAATAATAGAATTTATAAAATGTACAAATCGATTTTTTAAATGGCAAAGGTTCTAGCTTTCTCATGAATGTTAATTTCCAGACAGTTGGTAATTAGCGATATGTCTGTCTTGTTGGCTGTGATGTGACCTTGCCCCTCGGGGGGGGGGGGGTCTATCGATCGACTTTACACCATAAGCAGGCATGACCGATCATAAACAACAAGCTATTAATACAATACCATTCCTTATCCAATGGGCCTGGGGTTTTTGGCTTGCTTACCTAAGCTTAAAACACAACTTCCTTAACCATTGGGCCAAAACTTTTAGTACAACTTTAATAAGGCTTGTACATTGCAGAATAACATCTCAGGCTCCATTTTGGAAGCATAGGAGCATTGAAATGCAAGTTATTATGATGGTGGTAGTAGTTTTAAGGTCATTGTTTATGAATGAATCGTGAAATTATAAATCCCTATGGGAAGACATTGTTGGGTTTAGAACTGCGAGACATAAGTAACGGTATATTTACGTGGATTTAGGTTTTTTACACAAAGAAAATGCCTGATTCCTGAGTATTGCCAACAAAAAATATATGATTTATTCTGATGTACCAGCCATATACTCTCATCTCTATTAAAATAAAAATAATAATACTATAACCGCAAGCGATGATTAATGGGGTCCGAGCAAAATTAAAAGTCAAGAACACACTAATGGAAGATATATAAATATAACATATAATTGTCATATTTAAGGAAAGATGTTCCACTTATAAACCTGAACTGCAGCCTCATTCACATGGTGAAAATGTTGATTGATAAGCACACAACATCAAGAAAACTCCAAGCACACATTTCACAAGAGAATTAAGGGCTTTCTTAAAAGAAGACCTGAAAATGGGCACTTTTAATGAATGAACTGAAACACTTTTAAAGATGAACTGAACTGAAATTTGAAGTTCAGTTGATATAACAGATGTATTGTCTGCCTTCTCATTGGTACAATAACTAAAATTGGCTGAACTTGCTAAAAGGGATTAAATTGTACGGTGAAATTGTTACAAGGCGCCGCCATGTTGGATTTCAATAATCAGCTACGTCACTGGCATGGTAACCTACTCCTACTCTGTGGCTCTAGCAGCCATAGCAGGTAATGAGTCAGGCTCTGAGGCTAGCTGAAATGGCTACGGAAAAGCAAACAACCAGGTCTACAGGAGGATTGTCTTATTGCATTGACCCTGGCTGCAGTAATGAATTATATAGGGCCAAGGCAGCTGGGGTAATCATACATTTCCACAGGCTACCTTTGAATAGGAAACCAGCCCTTAATACATGGCTGGCAGCCTTAAAACTGACTAACCCTTCGATAGCCCCTGTCATGTCAATCTCCACATGCTAGCACTCCGACCATAAAGTGTATATACTATTACTCCGACGATATCACAGATCTATGTTTCCAAGCTGCTAATTAAACCACGGCGGGTCTGTAAACAGAAGTTCAACAAATGTCCCTTTCTACTCACCCTGATGTTCGCCGACTAGCCGATTGCTGATGCAGAGGGAGTTAAACTCGAAGAAGTAGTTTCATAGTAAGATGTATCTGTGCAATATCCATCAACATCCACCAGAAAGTAAACCTCCAACATCCACCTAAAGTTAACGTGACACTCGTGAATCCGCCTCGCAGCTATGCTCATCCACGGGTGTATCTCCCAAAGTGCATCTAACCAGTCCCTCCAGAAAAATGCGGCGTTTTTTAGTGATTGTTGCGGCCAAAAATCCTTGATTATGCGGCACGTTTTCTTAAAAAATGCAATGAAATATGCGGCATATTTATGCAATTTCATGCGATGAATTTGCGGGAACTTGCGAAAAACGCAGTTTTTCGATGACGTTAACGTCGCGTAATTACGTCACTTCATAACGTACCCATGGCAACAGGGGGAAATGGCTGCTTTTGTGTGAAGTAAACGCAACATTTTTCGACTTTCTGCTGAGATATGTGACTTTTTTGAAAGGAAAATGCAGGGATTATGAAATCATGCAAGCCGCGCATATTTCGCACGGAAATCGGCAATTTATGCAGTGAAAGTGCGGCATATTTGAAAAAATGCGCCCCCGCATGAATATGCGGACCTTGGCTGATTATGCGTTGAATTTTGCGATCGCATAATCCCCTTTTTCTGGAGGGACTGTCTAACATGTCTTTCAGGTCCCGTCCCCCGGAGCCGACTTTTTTTTGTGAAACCATGTCTTTATGTTATTAGGCAGATAATAAACCATGTTCTTTAATAGGTCCATGGTCCCAGGGTGGTTTCAAATAAAACCGGACCTATGCGGTTTCGTGTTAGGATTCGTATGGACGACTGAAGCGACGTTAGAGTTGTGTTAAAAGTTACAAGTCTTTTTTTGAATTATTTTTGTAGCTTTAAATACAGCCCCTTAGTCAATTTAATTACTAACTGTACATTAAAAAGTATTTCTACTCAATCTAAAAGGTTAAACAACTGCTATCTCCTCCTCGACTTGAATGTTTTTATACAGCGCGCAGGCTGGATGCGCGCAGGCTTGATGCGCTCTACTTTTTTTGTGGAGAACCAGCGCCTTGAATATATAGGTACTACAGCGTTTGTACAGCTCGTTGCGTTTCCGCATTGAGTCCGTCTTTACGGAGATATTCCTGAAACGCATCAAAGGAAAACGGAGGGGGGTGATCGTTTTCGCCTTGTTACTTGTTGCTGTTACTGTTGCTATTTATGGGGCGCTCCAGCATCCGAAATGCCCTATGCATGGTTATGCAACCTAATCCCACCATTAGATGGTCAAGGTTGACCGGGACCTCTCGGCAGTAGACCGATTCAATGACAGTGTCCGTGCTCCGGTGTGGGTACCGGATTAACTCGGCTGCCAGATCGACTCGGGGTCCTAGATGCGCAATAATGACGCACTTCCTGTAAACGCTGTCTTTTAAATGCGCATGCGCATTCATTCACATATTATTCCCAAGTATTAACGATCTCCTTTTGTTTTCTAATCTATGAATAATAATCTAATGTACAAATTATTGTTGCCTATACTTGGGTTATATATAAAAGAAGAATCGGTTAACTCCATTCACTGAACGGGGCGACCCTCTTTATTTCCAGCGCTCCCAACACAGTCAAAACAGCGACCCACAGCGATCCGGTGTGGGTACCGGATTGACTCGGCTGCCTAATCGACTCGGGGTCCTGCGCCTACAGATGATGTATCGACACTTGCCGTATCGACACAAGCCAACGGACAAAACCCGGATGGGTTGTTTATAAACGGGGCTCAATCATGGACATAAAAAGAAGGCACAATCCCTTTTGGTTTTGATTTCATTGAACGCAGTCCGTTCTTTCGCACAAACAAAGCCATTGGAAACACGTCTAAAAGCACTGATGAATGCATATGTAACCCAGTTCCTGTTAGGGAATCTTATTCTGAACGAGGAGAATGGAAGTGTCTGCTTGTGGGTCGCTGTTTTGACTCTGTTTTGGGAGCTAACCGATTCTTCTTTTATGTATAACCCAAGTATAGGCAACAATGATTTGTACATTATTATTCATAGATTAGAAAACAAAAGGAGATTGTTAATATTTAGGAATAACATGGGAATGAATGAAACGCGCACGCGCATTTAAAAGACAGCCTTTACAGGAAGTGCAACATTATTGTGCATCTTGGACCCCGAGTCGATCTGGCAGTCGAGTCAATCCGGTACCCACACCGGTACCCACACACAACAGTCACACCCACACGATCCGAAGGTGGAGCTGGAGCCTGAAATTGGTCCCTCTCCACCGGGTGGCAGTCGGACACTACAGGCATGTCCCTCACAGGCTCAAACGCGTAACCAGCCATATAAAATATAATATAAAAAAGCTATATATTGATTTTTGTAATATTTTTTTTAAATGTCTTTTTTTTTATAATGGTCATTACTAACGCGATATCGATGTTGATTATTTCAGTTCAGTTCATCTTTAATGGTAACCATCTAATGATAGCCGTATGGTAGTTATACAATAACAAAATGGTCATATAGGCAAAATGGGTTGAGACTGTGGATGTTTGGCTTTTCTATGAAATTGTGGGAAAAGTAAACATTTTTAGAGCAGAAGACCAGGATTAAATAGATGCATCTGATTTTAGAGATTAATATGATGAAAGAATTTTGAGTCCAGGTCAATCTAGTAAGGAGAAATAAGGCTAGTTCATGATTTTTTACAATAGCGCCACCTTTTGGTGCAGTACCACAATTTGGGTTTATGGGTAGTGGGGGCTATTGTTATCCACCTAATAATAGTTGTATGTTTTTTATACAATAACAAAATGGTCATATAAGAAAAATTGGCTAACTGCTCCAACTTTATTGGCTAATATTTCTCAAATGGAACTAAATAAAACAAATTCTGTTCGATGATTTTTGTGAGGCTTGGTCTAAAGATTTTATGTAGCGATTTTGGTGAATTTATGATTATTTTTGTAGCCTGTGAATCTTTTTTATCATGTTTAGCTTTAATATGAAATTTATAAAACCCTAACCCGGGTTTTATAAATGCATCTGATTCTAGAGATTGATATTCTGAAAGGATTTTGAGTCCAGGTCAATCTGGTGAGGAGAAATAAGCCTAATTCATGATTTTTTACAATAGCGCCACCTTTGGGTGCAGTAACACAAATTTAGGTTTATGGGAAGTGGGGGTTATTGGTAACCATACCTGGGAATTTCAAGAGTTTTTGACTTACGGTATAGGCTGCAGTATGACTTTTACAGAGTTTGAGGGAAAAAAACCTGTTTGCTTCGCTGCTCGGTCCCTATTGAGAATTTTATATAAACTACGAATGTCCTTCATCGTAGAAATCTGGTCACCTATAGCAATACACACACACAAACACAGAGTCCACAAATGTGCATCCACGCACGCAGGCTCACACACACACACACACACACACACACACACACACACACACACACACACACACACACACACACACACACAGTAGTCTAATCTTCAAAGACTCTTAGATTAAGGATTTGTTGAAGGCAAAACAATGTGAGATTTGGTCATGAGCTCTATATACTGGAGCACATTAAAAGGAAGCACTCTCATATTGAGGTTATAAAAAACATCAATATGCTTAATTGATGCCCATGGCTTAATGTGACAGTACAATAAAAGGGCATAGTGTGTTATATTTGACAGCGTCAATCCAATTTGCTAGCAATTCCTTTGTGGTCCCCCTTAAAATTCACACAAAATGTAACGTGCAATTATTCAAGCTTTTCATTCTGTTCAGAAGAATTAAATCAAGAACACTTCTGTTAAGTATCTTTGTCATAATGACACACTGTAGAAGTTTTTCTCCTCCTCGGTTCTTTCATGTTTGAAGGTCCCCACAATTGAATATACATTTCAAAAGCGAATTCTAATAAGGTATGAACATGAATTGTCAGTACTTGGAATACTGCAAAGAGGAAGAAATATGGAGCTTTCAATACACGTTTCAATAAATTGAAATAATGACATATTCCCCAATTCCATTGTATGTTGTACGTCCTTGCACTTAAAAATAGTATTTAGCATTGTAAAGCATCTTATCCTAGCTACCTTTTTTGTATACGGGAGAATGGGTTAACCTCCCATTTTAAGTGTTGTTTGTTGTTAAGCCTCTGCTAAATGCCCTAAATTAAAAGGTAAATGTAAATGAAAACCTGGTCAAAAGCAAAGACTTTCAAATCGTCCAGATGAACCCGTCTATAGATGTATCTCCATCTCCTCTTCTGGTCTCCAGAGGACGACACTGGCGCGGTCATCGTTCAGACAGCGCCGGGGAAGGTGGTGACCCATCGGGGAGGCTCCATCACCCTGCCATGCCGGTACCACCACGAACCAGAGAGCACCGACCCCTCCCGCGTCCGCATCAAGTGGACCAAGGTGACCGACGCGCTGCAGTTTGTGGACGTCTTCGTGGCCCTGGGAAGGTACGCCATCTGGATGTTTAAAATCGACTTTCAAAGCATTTAGCAGACGCGTTTATCCGAAGCGGCTTATAATAAGTACATTTGTTAGAAGAAAGAGAAACAATATGATGAATTATTATTATTATTACAATGTATCACTGTCGGTACTGTAAGGATGTAAGCATTCCCTGTAAACAACAAAAATAGCTAGGATAAGATGCTACACAATGCTAAGTACTGTTTACTATCAAATAATTTCACGTTTTTGTGTTTGTGTCACGAGTTGTTGTTCTGTCAGTTCAATCACTATAAATGCCGTCATAGCTCGTTCGCTAGAGGTCATAGAATCATGCCTTAGTTGTTATGATAATCATTTTTTCACGAGGAATCAGCCGTTATAAAGCTACTTTTAGAGAATCTCTATCATCAACCCCCTAAACCAAGAGATAATGACTCTAATAAATCTTTATCATCATGAACACTGTGTATCCTCAGCCGTCGTCGTGTTTGGCTCTACACCAACGCATACAAACAAATCTCCAATCCCCCCCCCCACCCCTTGATTTTTTAAAACGCGCTGCTTAATGTGTCTATAATTAAAACACTTAAATAATCAAAAACAATCAGGCTTGAATCATCATCAGAGGCCCGAGGAGGTAACGACGATAACGGCGTGTGTGTCCCAGGCAGCAGCGGGTGTTCGGCTCGTACCGGGACCGCGTGTCCCTGGAGGGGGAGGGGCCGGGCGACGCCTCACTCGTCATCCACAACGTCACGCTGGCCGACTACGGCCGCTACGAGTGTGAGGTCACCAACGACATGGAGGATGACACAGGATTTGTTAACCTCGATCTGGAAGGTCAGGACTCCCGGGTGTGTGTGTGTGTGTGTGTGTGTGTGTGTCTGTGTGTGTGTGTGTGTCTGTGTGTGTGTGTGTGTGTCTGTGTGTGTGTGTGTGTGTGTGTATGCGTGCGTGTGTGTGCATGCGTGCGCGTGGAGTCCCGGTTTCAGTGTGTGAGCCGTACATCATGAACTACATCGCTCAATAAAGATGGATGGCGGCGTCACCTATAAAAAGCGGTTATTTTTAAGGGGTGCGTTTCATTCGTTATACTCCTGTAATCCTGTAGGAGTGGTGTTTCCCTACTACCCCCGCATGGGCCGCTACAAGCTCAACTACCAGCAGGCGGAGGATGCCTGCAAACAGCAGGACGCCATCCTGGCCTCCCACTCTCAACTGCACAAGGTGAGCAGCCATCTTTCCTGTGATGTCAACGTGAACAACATGTGAGGATCCAGGGTCATTATCATAAACATAATGGGTAGCATGACCTTTCACGTCTTGGTAATGCCTCCCACTGATTCCTAGTAATGACCTATAAAAGGTGCTGTGATTTCAGTGCCTCATATTTTGGCTAGTAGTTCCCTTAAGAGGTTTTATAATAGGAGGTAAACCGTGGGTCTGTTCGCTTTGAAATATATTCCATTTACAGGACACTTTCATCTGCAACATCTTTCAGTATGAAAAGTATTTTTTTCACTGGGAATCAAACACCTCAAGGCCAAATCACACGTCTGTGTTCTGCACATACTTTATGTAATGATCAGGGAAGAGCCACGACTCGCTACTCTGCGTCTTTGCGCAGTCTTAGGTCATTGACCTGGTTTGCTCAAATCCATGACCTAATTGTGCGTTCACATATTTGATCCGCGTTTTCGTGCTAGCAAACCTGCCGCTGTAAACAAGTTTGATCACACAAGCTTCAAAACACTCGGCTGAGTGGTTTGAAGCACACTGGAGGAGGAGGGGCTCTCTTGTGAACAACAGTGATTCTTTCCGCGAATTAATTCTCAACCACGGCCGAGATAACCATCACTACGGAAAATTGGCCTCTAAAGGCGTCTTTGAATTGACTTTGTATGGATTTTGAGCCAAGCCTTCATTTTTGGTGAGAACGCTCAGAGCTACGCAAAAACGTCCGCTCCTCCCAGTGCTTCGCAATGCGTCAGCCTTCTCTGCAGAGGAACGTGTCAAGTCATTGCTGAATGGTCAAGCAGGGCACAGATGCATCGACTTTGTTCCGATGTCGACAGCCGGACATGCAAATGCAACTAACGCAAACGCCCAAATGAAAGGCCTGTTTTTTAAGTACATTTGAAAACACTGGGCTTTTCAAATGGAAGTAGCGGAAGTACACAAGCACACAGCGCCGCAAAGATCTGCGTCGTGCCGCGTCGCCGAACACAAACGTTGGGTACTGTGACTTTAGCTTAGGTGTTGACGACATGCTCGACCAGTTGAGCTGCACATGACTGTGTGTCTAGATGACAGACTGGGTACTTGGGTTTGGGATCCCCAGGCCTGGCTGGAGGGTCTGGACTGGTGCAACGCAGGCTGGCTTGAGGACGGCTCGGTGCAGTATCCCATCTCCAATCCCCGGGACGAGTGCGGCCGCAAAGACATGCCCGCCGGCGTGCGTAACTATGGCTACCGGCACAAAGAGGACGAGCGCTATGATGCCTTCTGCTTCACCTCCAACCTCAACGGTGAGAGAGAGAAAGACAGATGGAGAAAGTGGGTGTGTGTGTGTGTGTGTGTGTGTGCGTCTGTGTCTGTGTATGTGTGTGTCCATGTGTGTCTGTGTCTGTGTGTGGGTGGGTCCGTGTGTGTGTGTGTGTCTTTGTGTGTGTGTCTGTGTGTGTGGAAGTGTGTGTGTGTGTGCGGGTCTGTTTCCATCCTTAAGAAACATCAGGCGAGCGTATAAAACACACGGGACTGGGATTGTCTCAATTGTGTGAGCCCAGGAAGTGATGGAATCCCTTTTGATCCGTAAGAAAAAGATCTGAAACCCCTTCTTCTCAATGTCCGGTACCATTTGTCCAGAGCAAGCCGAAGGCTGAAGCCGAAGACACACTCGCACGTCCTGAACCTCCCGTTCTTTCAGAGCTGTAAGAGGCCGCCAGACGCCGGGGTGGGTGGGCCGCACCATGGAATACGGAAGCAGCTGTGGCTGTAGACACACTAGGGGGCGGGGAGTGGGTGGGGGTGGGCCGTGGGGGTACGTGGGCCGCGGCTTTAGATCTGCTCCTGTGATGTACGGAGCCCAAGGCCCTTGGAGGAGCTGCGGTGTGTGTTGGTTCTGCTCCGCTCACAGGGCCGCTCAGTCCTCTGGGGGGATGGGGACCCGTGCTTTCATCTACCAGCTCTTTGAATTACATCATTTGAATTTTCACTTCGTGTGTGTGTGTGTGTGTGTGTGTGTGTGTGTGTGTGTGTGTGTGTGTGTGTGTGTGTGTGTGTGTGTGAGAGAGTTTTCTATCACCCCTCACACACATACCAGGTTTTTTTTTTTTTTTTTCCTGAAACGAAAAAGATATATTTTTTAAGTTGGGAAGTTTAGTTGAGCTTTGGGAATGGGGGATGAAAGTTTGCCCCGAGTCATTGATGTCACCAGGCAAACAAAAAGTGGAGGTGAGTTTACTCCGTTGCTTAAGGCGATTCTATAGAAATACCTTTTTGTCTCTGAAGTTATTCAACACCATTTCTCCACAAAAATGTAAACGCCTTAAAACCTCAAAGCCCAAGAAAATAATTTAGCTGGCCTTTAAATAATATTCAGATGACAGATTACTACAGTATGCACCTCTGGGGCTTTAAAAAATATATATACTTTATACACATTTCGATCAAAACTATTCCTTATTTCTGAACCAAACCAAACCAAATCACATTTTGCTATCTTATTTCCTGCACCATCTTATTCACGGATCATCTAAACAGAATTTTATCGCGAAATACACTTTTTACACATTTCAATAGCAAATTGATTGCTAACTATTCTTGAACCTAATAAATAAAAATCCCTTTTTAGCATCCCCCCCCCCAAGTATTTTGTGCATGTAAGCCCAGTACCTTCTCTCAGCCAGAAACAGGGAAATGCAACAACAGGCTATCAGGGGGCTTGGCCGTCACTGGTGGCTGAATCACGGGCTGGTTAGGAGCAGGGGGGTTTCAGCAGCACCGGTCACGACCCACACCTTAACCCAGCACAGCCGGAAGGCGCTCTCCTGAACACCCACCGGAGGAACCGGGAGACACAATTGGGCTTCTTGAACAGCCGCGGGCGACAAACACAGCAAATAATCAATAGGGTAGATGAAGTGGAGGGACAATTTATTATAATCACCATTGCTGTTGCGGTGGATGAAAACAGCTGCCAGGGCTCAATACAGCTTAAACAATTCTACCCATCATACTTCCCGTTTCAGTAAAATTGCTTTTTCCCCAAGAAATCTCCCCGGAGGGAAGGTGAATGTAAAGATGGGTGCTGATTAACAGCGATATTGAGTGAGCGGTCTACTGAGGTCTTGAGTGTCTACTGTAAACCCGCTCGCTTTTGATTAGCTGCCAAGACGCTGGTTGGTGGTTGATTTGATAAGATGACCATATCCCCGGGGGAAAGTCCGGGAAAACGGAGAATATCTGCCCTCAGGGCCTGACACTGTGGTCCCCTCCTCTCTCTCCCTCTCCGTTGGTGTGGGTGTGTTTGTCTCTCTCTCTGTCTGTCTGTCTGTCTGTCTGGCTGTCTGTCTGTCTGTCTCTCTATGCTCGATCCTTCTCTGCCTGCTCTCTCCCTCCCTTCCTCTCAGTCTCTCTCTCCCTGCTCACTCTTGCTCTCTCTCTCTCTCTTTCCATGTGTTTGAACAACCAGAACACAAATAATACAGTATGAGAAAACAACTATCTCAGTAATGGAAAAATAACAATACAATAAAGCTTAAATCAAAACCTCTCTCCCACCACCTCCTCTTCCTCCCTCCCTCCACCTCCTCTCTCCCCCCTCCCTCCACCTCCTCTCCCCCTCCCTCCTCTTCTCTCCCCCCTCCCTCCACCTCCTCTTCTCTCCCTCCTCCCTCCTCCTCCCTCCCTCCTCCTCCTCTTCTCTCCCTCCTCCCTCCTCCTCCCTCCCTCCACCTCCTCTCTCCCCCCTCCCTCCTCCTCTTCTCTCCCCCCCTCCTTCCTCCTCCTCCCTCCCTCCACCTCCTCCCTCCTCTTCCTCCCTCCTTCCACCTCCTCTCTCCCCCTCCCTCCACCTCCTCTCCCCCCTCCCTCCTCTTCTCTCCCCCCTCCCTCCTCCTCCTCTTCTCTCCCTCCTCCCTCCTCCTCCCTCCCTCCTCCTCCTCTTCTCTCCCTCCTCCCTCCTCCTCCCTCCCTCCACCTCCTCTCTCCCCCCTCCCTCCTCCTCTTCTCTCCCCCCCTCCTTCCTCCTCCTCGCTCCCTCCACCTCCTCCCTCCTCTTCCTCCCTCCCTCCACCTCCTCTCCCCCCTCCCTCCTCCTCTTCTCTCCCTCCTCCTCCTCCTCCCTCCCTCCACCTCCTCTCCCCCTCCCTCCTCCTCCTCCCTCCCTCCACCTCCTCTATCCCCCCTCCTCCCTCCTCCTCCTCCCTCCCTCCTCCTCCTCCTCCCTCCCTCCTCCGCCTCTCCCCCCCCCCCCCCCCCCTCAGGCCGGGTCTACTTCCTGAAGCGCTTCAAGAAGGTGAACTACGCGGAGGCGGTGAAGGCGTGCGTGCGCGACGGCGCGGCGGTGGCCCGCGTGGGCCAGCTGTACGCCGCCTGGAGGCTCCAGCTTCTGGACCGCTGCGAGGCGGGCTGGCTGGAGGACGCCAGCATCCGCTACCCCATCGTCAACCCCCGCGCCCGCTGCGGGGGGGGCCGGCCCCGGGGTCCGCCACCTGGGCTTCCCCGACAAGAAGTTCCGCCTCTACGGGGTGTACTGCTTCCAAAAGAACAAGGAGCAGGAGCAGGAGAAGGAGGAGAAGAAGGAGGAGGGGAGGGAGGAAAAGGAAAAGGAGGTGGAGGAGGAGAAGGTGAAGGAGGTGAAGGAGGAGAAGAAGGAGGTGAAGGAGGTGAAGGAGGAGGAGGAGGTGAAGGAGGTGAAGGAGGAGAAGAAGGAGGTGAAGGAGGAGAAGGAGGTGAAGGAGGTGAAGGAGGAGAAGAAGGAGGTGAAGGAGGAGAAGGAGGTGAATGAGGAGAAGGAGGGGAAGGAGAAAAAGGAGGAGAGAAAGGAGAAGGAGGGGAGGGTGGTGAAGGAGGAGAACGAGGAGGAGAACGAGGAGAGGAAGAAGAAAGAGGAGACGAAGACGGCCATGCAGAAGACTCTGAACACCAGCAGCTCCCTGCTGGACTCCACCACGGTGCTTTAGGGTGGGGGGGGTCGATATTTGATTTGAATGCAAAAAACTGCCGTAAGGGGCGGACTCCATCGCTTTTAAAGCTACACACTCAGAGACAAGATTAGCTTATTTGCACATTCGCCAGGGGATGGGGGGGGGGGGGGGGGGACCAAGGGCATATCATATTAAGGGCGACGTCTTTATTAGGGGTGATTTACCTTTTAGTCTCCTGACCGTCCATCATAGGGCTGCACGTATGAGGGTCTATGCTCGGTGGGCGATGGAATACTAAGCTGCTTTCTGATGCCTTCTCAGGCATAGATCAAACTAGAGAGCCTGTCGTTATCGTCCTTGTCTACCTGCTCGCGTGTGTACGCGTGCGTGTGTTTACGAACCAATACAATGGATTGCTATATTGTTATACAGAATATGAATATTGACATAGTATGTGTGCGCGTGTGAGTGTGAGCATGGCGTGAGTTCGAGTGTGCGTGCGTGCGCGCGCGCGCGTGTGAGGGTGTGTGTGTGTGTGTGGACACTGGACAGTTTATCCCCCTGCGCCGGGGAGCCAGAGGGGAGTGCTGATTAGCGAGGAGGGAGGACCTCCGCGAGGGTATGCACGTGCTCCAGCACCGCCTTGAAGTGTGGCCCGCGCCCAGGGCTCTCGCTGCAGCCGTCAGACTCGCTTGGTTAGCGGCGTCCTGGCAAAGCGCGATACTGGGATACGACCCGTTCACTCATTACACAAGAGCTGACAACGTAAGCGGAACAGAAGCTGATCCACTAGAGAAAAAAAACACGACTCGCTCTCACTCTCGCTCTAGGATGTTTGCACTTTAGCGTTAATATGCACATTTTAAAAGAATCCCTCTGGATGAGGGTATAAAGCATGCACGTGCTCTGTGTAGTAGGAATCTCTGGGGCTGAACGAGCAAAAATATAAACAAAATCATACAAGCTGCAATAATTGCTAAATGACCTTACGCATCATTTTCCTTGGCTGCCGATTGCACAAGACGTGAAAATAGAAATGAGCACAATGATAACAAAAATAGATCTCATTCGTCTTTTCATTGCAGAATGTGCGCTGTGTTGTGAGTGTTTACTGTTGATTACAACCATGAAACAATGTGCCATGTCAATAAAAAATATATTTTATCAAACAATATCTTTTTGTGTTGCGGGATATTTTGTCGACACTAAGTGCACAAATGTGTTTCAGTGTTTAGCAGAGGAAATGCTAAGTGATGAACTCGCTATATGGAGCACAAAATACTTTGGCCGCTGGCCAATTTACCAGAAGTTACCACACCATCGCCATAGCAACTGGGTATTGGAATGAAATGCAAGGTTCTTTTAGGCATCATTAGTTTAGTCCACAGATGAAACAGGTAGTGAATAGGGAATGCTTGAAGAATCAAAATCCCGATACTTCAAGGTGTCCATCATCCCTTGATTGTTTATGGATTTTGTAAATTAAGCTATTTAATTTACAAAATCCATAAACTCAGTGAAATAA
The DNA here is from genome assembly GCF_949987615.1 of Pollachius pollachius. Classification (NCBI taxonomy): domain Eukaryota; kingdom Metazoa; phylum Chordata; class Actinopteri; order Gadiformes; family Gadidae; genus Pollachius; species Pollachius pollachius. Next base: position 23,373,143 of record NC_136940.1, read on the forward strand.
CTAATTGAACAAAAAAGAAAACTTCCTGTTTTGCATCAGACCCAGACTTTGTTAGGAATTAATACCTACAATCCGATTCCCTACATGTACCCAGGGGAAATATATTCAGAAATTACCCCCGGCCCCTAAAAAGATCTCTCCCTGATTCCCTGAGTGTTCTCTGAAACTGTGTATAATTCAGACGGAGCGAGTGGCTGGTGGGGCCAGACATTATGCATTAGAAACAGTTGGTTAGAGGAGATGAGTAATTGGCCAAATGGCGTGGACGTCTCCCTCTGGAGCTCAAGGCAGCAGTGTGTTAACTGAAAATGTTAATTGAAACTGTTAACTGTCGAGTGCCCGGCGGTGACTGACAAACGCGGACCTGAAATACGGACTTTGACGTGTCACATACGTCAGCCTCCAGGTTAAAAACAAGCAACGGCAGCGCAGCGAGGCGTGCCGTCCTTCGCTCACGCTTCGACCTCGGCGCTCTCCTTTGAGCGGACGCCTCTGCGGGGGAGCTCGGCTCACAGATCAGAAGGTAGGCGGTCAGGCAGCTTTTACTCACTGAACTGTCTGGGTGATTCGATCGGGTCACGAGAGAAGAGTGGAAGGTTAATGAAACAATTCTAAGGTGTGTTCGCCATGATAAATTGTGTAGGTGCGTGTGCGTGCATGTGTGTGTGTGTGTGTGTGTGCGCGCGCGTGCGTGCGTGCGTGCGTGCACGCATGCGGGGGGCAGCCTCAGCAGAAACAGCAAGAAACCATGAAGGGCATGAGTCTGAAAGCAACATGGGTAATCACAGAGAGAAACAAAAGAATGGGGGCAAGGATTGAGGAAAGAAAGAAAGAAAGAAAGAAAGAAAGAAAGAAAGAAAGAAAAAAAGAAAGAAAGAATGAAAGAAAGAAAGAACGAAAGAAAGAAAGAACGAAAGAAAGAAAGAACGAAAGAACGAAAGAAAGAAAGAAAGAAAGAACGAAAGAAAGAAAGAAAGAAAGAAAGAAAGAAAGAAAGAAAGAAAGAAAGAACGAAAGAACGAAAGAACGAAAGAAAGAAAGAAAAAAAGAAAGAAAGAATGAATTCAGACTGCAGGAGAAGGCAACACTTCGATGGTAAAAGATGGGCAGCAATTGGCTGCAGAGCGTTTTTTATTCTAATTGGGAATGAAGGCTTTCGGTCAAACAGAATTTAGAAGTCAATTTGCCTTCCAAAACCTCAACAGAGAATTTCTAATCATTAATAATAATCCGAGCCGTTCTGATCTCTTGCGTCAGGCACTACGCCCGCAGCACTCCTACCCTTGCCCGGCCCCCTGCCCCTCATGTGAACGAAACAGGAGGAGGTTTAAAATAAATGAGGCCTCATCCACGACCATCGGCGGCTGGCTGCCACCCTCGCCTGCTCTGAGGCTTCCCTTCTTCCGAGGCATGCTGTCTGCTGGTGGAGAGGTGTTGTATGAGCTGCTTAATGAAGCCACCTTTCCGCATCATCAGCCAGCCACGGGGACGCCAGTGATCCCTGGATGCAGAGTACACACAGCTGGGGGGACAGGAGGGAGAGGGTGCGTGAAGACCTCGCCCAGGGCCCCCCCCTCCTGATGGCTTTGCCCCGAGTCGAGTTCGGCCCAAGAAAGTGTGCGTACACACAAGCACGCATATGCACGCACAGATACAGGCTCGCACGCACACTCTCACACACACACACACACACACACACACACACCCATCCACCCACCCACCCACACACACTTTACATTTGTGCACATAGACACATTACGCACACACACCCCCACCAACACAAACACACAGAGTTGTAAATAGAGCTATTAGGGGGTGAAGCCTTGCCATCTGCAGTGGAGTCATTATAACGGCCATACAAGCAGATACTGGGGTGATGTTATTCAACAGCTTGGCTGCAGGCAAGATAAGAAATATACATTGGTTTAAGATGCATTTATTTTGATTTGTGTCTAACTCCTAGCAGACATTCATGTATGCATGCGTGCGTCCCGGCGTGCGCGCACGCGTGTGTGTGTGTGTGTGTGTGTGATAAGTATGTTTATGTATGAGGCATAGAAACAGGCATAGATACAGGCAGGAAAGAGGCGACAAGGTTGCAGGATAAGTCAACTTTGGTGTGTTAGAGTAGAACTGAGATTATGCTAAGTACCTTGTTGGAATCCCCTAATCTTCATAATCTTTCTGAACTTTGGCACACTCATTATGAATCCGTCGCAGGATGATTTCACAGTTCTAGATTGAGTGGCCCGGCTTGCTGAATGAATCGTAATATGATATCGGAGGCTTTTTATGTCTGTAATGCAGGGCTTGATCTCGGCCTTATTTTAAGCATTCAGTGATCAAGGGGATGAAGATTGTTGCAGTAGTTGCAGTAGAAAATGCCCAAAAACAAAACATCACAGTGACCACCTCCATTTTGGAAGCATAGGAGCATTGGATGTGGTAGCAATATTTTTTTAATGAAATGATTTGTCACTATGGGAAGACATTGTTGGACTTTAAGCATTTCTAATGTAGCCTGGCTCCGCCCGCCTAAGTACTTCCGCTCAATTTTAATTTCCCTTCAGTACTACGTCTGGGTCTGCGGTATGTTAGTGGGTTTTCTCCGTCCAAATTTTGTGCATCCAATCAACGAACAGAGGGAGTGGCTGAGAACAATGACGTTAAAGTCAGCTCTCGTTGACGGACATCTTCACGCACGGCGTTTGGTTTGTTTACAGCCTGCGCGCAACGTGATTCCCGGCCAAACGTTAGCGATTGCTTATGGCAGATTCAGAGTGGCACTGGCCAGATCCGATAGTTTTAAACTTCAAAAGACACCCGCCTTCAAGTGAGTCAACGTTAGTCAATTGAGTAGGTCCAGACTCGTTGAATAAATGAAATGAAGTGAGAGTCTCGTAGGACCCCAGGCTATTTCTAATGAGCGACGCGGCAAAACAACGTTTGCATTGGCCTCGCAGACTGTATATGTACGTTGATTACAGATTCAACAGTACTACAACTCTCTTAAGTCCTCTCAATATAACAGCGAGTCGCCAACCAACAATCCCATAATGCACAGATTGGGCCTCCCATGACGTACCATCTCTAGAGGGTCTGGTGCATCGTGCCGGTGATGATGGCTTGGTGTTGTGTCTTCAAGTGGCCGGGAAAAAAGTTCCTCTTTCACACCGATACCCGGCCTAGGGTACAGGAGATCTCAAGGGTGTACGGCGTTGGAAACTCAAAACACAGGAAGAAGAGCGAGAAGGAAGAGAGAGAGGAGAAAGAGAGCAAATGCTAAACAGAAAATAAGAATGATCCACCCCAGGATGATTGATAAGTCATCCAGCGCCGCAGATTCAGGCCGCCTGTGTGGAGCCGCTGCGTCTCTGAAATAATGATGCGAGGTTACCATAAGGAGAGCTGAGGGAAGCGGGGAGAGGCAGAGACACACACACTCTGCTGCTTACACAAAAGCAATGGCTGGTATGACAAGAGTAGAAGGAGCGAACGCACAGGGAGAATGCATCATTTCAGATATTTTTCAGAATAGTTTTTTTCCGGGAAAAGGATGAAATCCGTTTTTTTTATCCGTCACAGCATGCTGTTCCCTTCCTTTGAGCCGGCGTATAGCAGGAGTGCTACATCTCCGGATGCTTTAGCAAGTGCAACCAACAGGGCTTGTATCGTCAAAACCCTTCCCCACCACTGCCAGGAAATATTCCACGGGACCGCTTCCAGCTTTGTTTTCTTCTCCTTCCCGCTGTTTGCCTTGTCTGGCTCACTAAAGATTCCTCTTGCCTCCTCCTCCTCCTCCTTCCTCCATATCTAGGTTCTCCTTCCTTCATGTTGGAGGAATACCTTGGCTGTAGTGCTTGATAATGGCACCAAGCACACGACTGAATAAAGGATACGGATGGCCCATCATTGATCATAATAATACATTGGGAGAAGTAATATTGTTTGTCACCATGAACGGTTTTACTATGGGGAAGATATTAAGAGCTAATAAACAAGAAGACCTTCTTGTTATCTTTGCAGTGAGGATGAAAATGTTGTACCTTTTTAATGTTTGTATGGCTGGTTAAAAAGTCTCCGATACCCCAATTAACTCATTGTTAGTAGGTGATTCAGTCGTAGAAGAATAAATAAAGCAGCTTCCGATATTGGGTAGATCATGTAAAAGATTAAATAAATGAGATTAGCAGGGCTGTGGTAATATATGGATGGTCATTCAAATATAGATTAAGTGTTGTTCTAATATACAATCTAATCATTTTCTCTAGGTCTTTTTTGAAAGAAAGCCATTAAAGTAGTAAAACACTACTAAAGACTAGATCCGGTAAATACCCAGACAACAACACCGTTATATGTTGGGTTCTTGATGTCACCGCGGACTAAAGCACTACTTAAAACTGCACAATATATTCCTGTTTCGTGGGAGGCAATATAAGAAATGCAGTCTGAATTAGCTTTCATGTTCTCCAGCGTCTGTTGCGGGCAGATATTCCCATGCAGTGTAACGCTGAGTAAGACATCACTATTCAGGGCCAGCACACTAACATCTGTTTGCACCTCTAGAGCCATGCACAGTAATCCAAACTGTCTAAAAAGTGTACTTACAGAAAGATAAAACACAGAATCACTCTATGCTCTCGTGTCTACTGAACATTACAAAGATGATGAACACCAAGGTGAAACAGTTTGTGTTTAACATGTCCTTCAATTAAAAATAGGCCATAAAAACATACTATTAAAATATGATTAATAATGTCGAAACATCTAAAAAAGAATCACTAGGGATACGAAATAACGACTACAATGCAGACGGATGAAGGATCCAATCAAAGGTTTTCTTTAATGATCATTTGTATCATAAAGAATAAAATACTATGACAGGACTGGAATTGATAAGAACATACATCAAGAAGTACACATAAATAACGTCAGGACCAGATTCACACAGCGGAAGAGGGCATGTTAAGAGGTTGAGCGGGCCAAGTTCACAGCCCAAGTGAACGAACAGTTTCAACCTGTGTACAGCCGTGTGAGAGAGTCGTGTTGAGCATCGGATAGAAAAAGGGGAAGATGTGAGTACGGAGCGATGAAGGGAGAGACCGAGAGATACAGAGAGAGAGAGGGAGGTGGGAGAGTGGGAGGTATATTTACAGAGGCTGTATTAATATGGTCCGTAAAGGCTAAGCAATTAGTACACCCAAAGTTTTAAAAGGATAAAAAAAAACAAAAAAAAACACGAGTAGTATTTACATCACGTAAATGGAGAAAAAAGGAGAAGCACTTTTTGTTGGTCTAAGTTCTGCTCTCGGTCTTTATTATGTCGTTCATCATCGTCCTACTGCCTGTGTTTGTACCGCGATCCGTCCCCATATTCCAGGGTTACAGAGGCGCTTCTGTATATTGATCCAATGTCGACCAAATATCTTAGTGAAATGTGATGTTCTACAAAGATCTCTAGGGTTACATGTTTAAGATGAATGATACTGGAACACACACACCCACACACAATTCAACACTCCAAATTATATATCTTGTAAAAGTGTGTAAATGTATTTAAGATGTAGTAAATCTTAAATAGTGCAGTGAAACAAACAAAACCAACAATCATATATAGTTTTGCGTGATGCCAAAAGTATATCCGCAAGGAACCAAACATGTTCTTAGATAACCAACTGAAAATAATTGCAAATGGGAAGAGGGAAACCGCGTTAGAGGAGATTCTTTTGTTATTTATTCTAAGGAGTACTGTGTACGATTCTCACATTAGTATTTTGCCATTTGCTGTTTCCAAGCGATATTTACTGTCTGTATATGTATATATTTGTTTAACATGCTGGGTTTAACTTGAAATCCGCTCTTCCTACAGGCATGAGCATCATTTTGCCAGGTCGTCCCTGGAAATGTTTACTGTGTTTTATATGACGTAAAACCAGAAGGTCTCATAAGTCAATACAATCCTAATATAACAACATGTTTAGAGGAATGTTCAGGCCACACAAAATACTAAACCAAAGTGACCCTTTAAGGTGAGCGTTCATTCGTCGATGATCAATACTATCATCAATGTCCTAGACAATCCAAAGGGGAGCCCAAGATGGACAATGCAATCATGAAATCAATAGGTGCTCTGTGTGGTGGTGTCGCACCCAACATCCCTGGCCAAGCCCCACTCTTATCAATTTGTCATTGGCAGAAGGTTATATGCTGATGACACTCATGTTAGAATTGATCCACTTTTCTTTTTTCCAAATGTGTCGTTGAACATACAAAACAATGGGCGTGTTGTGTGTGAGTAGCTAAATACTCACATACCCACAACCAAATAAATTAACACCCCCACACCGACTCAACACTGGCACCGTGTGTGCCATTGCGTCTTAAATAAGGAACACAAAACAATCACAATCCAGGCTCTCTCCCTCTCTCGTCCTCTCATTCCTCATGCAGCACCTTAGGGGATGATTAAAATGATCGGCCTGTTTGCCTCTCTTTTATCTCTCTTACCCTTGCTCAATACACAGTGGGCATAATATTATCAAAAGTCGGATTCAAAATTCTTACCATTCCCTTCCTGACGTTGCATAAACCTGCTTATGCCTCTCTCCCCCCCTATTTTCTACAGTGGCCATTCTAGACAATGTGGATTTGAAACCTTTAAAGACACTATTATTAACAGTTGGCCGAGGTGGTGTCCGCTGTTAACAGCCAGTTACACGCTTACAGTTTCTCCTCCAGCAAGATGAATGGTTGTTGAGATAAATACGAAGCAAAGTAAAATGAAACGTCCATGTTCACCCGGACTTGAGCTCATCTTCTATCAGACTTTAAATTACTAAACTAAAGCCAGATTTGTGAGACTTGTGAAGATGTTAAGGTTTTAGCCAGCCTAGAGGCCAGCTAGCTAGTGGCCAGGATGGCGGTCTGTTTAGTGCAGAGCCCATCATTGCATCTGCTGGAGGCTACCGCTGTTTAGCTCATCTTGATGATGGAGACTCACAATTAATCTGCCTGATCTCTCGCAGTCTCCATGGCCTGGAGGCAGAGAGAAAGAGAGAGAGAGGGGGGAAGAGGGAGTAAGAGAATAAAAACGAGAGAGTAAGATATAGAGGGAGAGAGAGAGAGAAGAAAAGGGAGGAAAGGAGATAAAGTGGCAGCAAAGGAATAAACAAGAGAGCAAGATAAGGAGGGAGAGAGAGAGAGAGGAAGGGGAGGGAGGGAGAGAGAGAGAGAGAGAGGAAGGAAGGGGAGGGAGGGAGAGAGGGAGAGAGAGAGGGGGACGGAGAGAGACAGGGGGGAGGGAGGTAGGTCAAGGATTGAGAGCAAGGGAAAGAGAGAGAGAGCAAGAGAGGGTGAGAGAGAAAGAAAGAGGGAGGGAGAGAGAGGGGGACAGAGATAGAGTTTGAGAGGTAGAGAGAGTGAGAGAGCGAGAGAGGCAAAAGAGAGCTACAAGGAAGGAGAAGGAGAGCGAGAGAGAACAGATAGACTTGTCCACATTGCGAGTGCACGTGTGGAATAGTGTTGACTGTGGATGACTGAGTGGTAGTGGGTTTGTCATTCCCTCAGTGTCTTTTAAAGCACTGAGCAGTGAAATTGTTATTGTGTGATTGTGTGCACGTCCCATGGACTGGAGAGATAGAGACAGAGGGAAATGCAAACACCTTACATAGACCACCATACATCACACTGTGCTGAACAAGGAAACAATCTGTCACAGTGCGCACGCACACACACACACACACACACACACACACACACACACGTGCAGCTGAAGCATCTGGAGCAATTCCTTCCAATCAATCCTTACTTCGTCCAGCTTGTGTCTGCACATGTTGGGGTCAAAGGTGGGCTTCATGCTATTCATGCTCTTTGGGAGCCTGTTACCATCATCGCTACCAATGTTGTCCTCCTGCATAGGTTACAGACCTTGTTGTCACACAGACCGGACACACACAAACTCACACACACACACACACACACACACACACACACACACACACACACACACACACACACACACACACACACACCTGTGTCTGTGTGAATTAGCTGTGATTTAGCCTGAGGATGAATCTATCCCGCCCATCACATATTCACTCTCAGTCCATCTATTGACTGGGACAGGGGAGGAGAGAGAGCGAGAGGGCGATAGAGCCCGTGGCAGAATGACATCCAATAAAATATGACGTTTCTGAAAGCTGTGACAGGTCTTAAGGCATCCTGTCCGTCAAATTAAGCCTTCCCTGGGCTGTCCGTCAAGATGACACCCAGGCCTTGTCGTGGCAGCACCCGCTCCGAGGTTCCAGGGAAGACACCATGCATTCATTATTCATCACGTCGGGAGATTCATTAAACTGATGGGCCAGTGTCATCCCCCTTTCGGTCCCTTCCCTTCTTCAAGTGTTTCCTTTTTTCCACTGATTAGTCGGTGAGGACTCGCACGGGGACACACAGGGGGATGACCGCCGTGAAGAAGGTTGTTAAAAGAGAGAGAGAGAGAATAAAATAATGTATATTCGATAAAGTCTACTGTTACAAGCGGTGATGTTTTTCTGATATCGATCCGCACGAAAGGTCTTGACCTAGTCAGTCTAAAATCTCTTGGTTCTGCATCCAAAACAGGATTTGTGCCGAAAGTGAGATCCATTAGTTCCACGGGGGTGATGTGTATGGGAAGAGAGAGTCATTTAACCCAGGAGTACCAGGGTTGGGATGTGTAGGGGGAGAGAGAGCCATTTAACCCAGGAGTACCAGGGTTGGGATGTGTAGGGGAATAGAGAGCCATCTAACCCAGGAGTACCAGGGGTTGGATGTGTAGGGGGAGAGAGAGCCATTTAACCCAGGAGTACCAGGGGTGGGATGTGTAAGGGGAGAGAGAGCCATTTAACCCAGGAGTACCAGGGTTGGGATGTGTAAGGGGAGAGAGAGCCCTATGTTGTCTGGCTGCAAGCAGACCCGAAGACAGGCTTTTGAGGGGCATAGGCGGGGTAGCTGGGGGTCAAGCAGCCCATCTTCAGATCCAGGGAACGCAACGGGGAACCAACACAGGTGTGAACAACTGTGAGTGAGGAGGAGGGAGCAGGGCGAGATTGAGTCAGTTCCAAAAACTGGAGCTCTCTTAATCTGTTAAACTATCATCCGGTTGGATGCATACACGGTGACCAGCATCCCCCATCACACACACACACACACACACACACACACACACACACACAAACACACACACAAAAACATCCGACAGATGGAATCCTGTCTCTGTCCCCATCCCCCGCCCGCCTTTTTCAAATTTGTCCCCATGCCAATTTACACAGTCTTGGGACACGGCCCAAGCGATGTCCCTGCTAGTCTCTGGCATCTGCTCAGCGCCGGAGCGCAACGCTGGGGGGGGTCCACGCACGCACCCACGCCTCCTAGCCCAATGTCATCTCCGCGCAGGTTAGAGGACTCATTATGGACACAGTCTCGTTTCCAAAGAACCGCATCACACGGGCCTGTCATGTCTCAGGGCTGCCTCACTGGTAACCAGCTCTCTCTCTCTCTCTCTCTCTCCCCGCTCGCTATCTCCCTCCACCCGTCAGTCTCTGCGGGCTCTCCCGCGTGCTCTCTAATTGGCAAAGTGACTATCAAGTGAGGAACGACTGAATCGAGGATCTACGGCAGGTGGCAAATGAGAGGGAATATCAGAGCCGATCCATACTGCCCATTATGGACCCTTCCGCGCAGCCACTTCACATCGACGCGCTCATCAGAGGAAGCGTTCAGAACGGCCGCTCTGCGCCGCCAGACAAGGCCACTCAGGCATCTGCGCTGCGCAGACGGCCGAGAATAGACCCGGAGATTCATCCGCGTGACAGCAAGTGCAACAAACGTGTAGTTCCTACACCCTGACAATGACAAGTGCTGGATGTGGGGACACAGCTGGCTTGGGTCTGTCCTCGGAGGCTCTGAGGGTGTGAGTGACGCTGAATGTGTGGTGCTGTGTCATGTGATGCAACGGGATCTCCTTGTTTACCTTAGGGGCGAAGCGGCCGGTGGATTGATGACATGGATCATGGATGTGATTTGAACGAGTCAATCCTTGCTAAAGCCAAAGCAAATACACGAGTCTCTAATTGAAAATGCACTCGTTCCATACAGTTTAGAAGCGCTCGCCTCATTATTTGCTGGGCGAGTTGCGGCCTAATTTCTTTCTGTTCTGCAACCAGGCAACAGAGTAGTCAGGAAACGTACAGTTGAACTGTGAAATGATGGTGTGTTATAAGTACAAAACAATGGAGGCTACTGCCAGTTCGGCTCTGCTCAACTGAATCTATGTGAGCAGTTTCGACTACGTCGTCACTCTTTACCGCGTGTACCGATATCCCTTTTTCTCCGAAAAACAGCACATAAAAGAAAACGTGTAAGGTATCTCAAAATAGATCAGTGGGAAAAAAAAAACAACGCCCCAGGTTGTCGACAAAACACACGAGAAGCAAAGGAAATCAGAGAAAAGTCAGACCACCCTGGAACCCAAGAAGTGTAAAAAGCAAAGCAAGAGTTAAGGTGAAAGGGTAAAAACCTAAAGGTTACAAAGGGGTCATTTGAAGTCCGGGGGAGGCCTCGCGTAGGCCTCAGAGTGGACGACCCACAGGCTGACCCACCGCACCGGACACAGGGGTAGGGGGGCGGGGGAGATTGGGGAGAGAGTTTTTTAAGTTGTTTGGGGGTAAGGGAGAGTCGGCACCAGGGGCAAAGGGGGAGGGCGGGGGGAGAAGCAAGGAAGGGTTGGAGACAGGTGGATCAGGGAGAGAGAGAGAAAGAGGAAGAGAGAGAGAGAGGGAGGGGGCGGTGAGGGGGGTTATTATTATTATTTGGTTTAGAAGTGGACGTGGTCTTGGCCCTGGCTGTGGTCCCGGCCCCCGTGGTGGCCCCCCTCCCTGTGGCCGTGCTTCTTGTGCTTCCTGCGTTCCCTCCGGCCGTTGTGGTGATGGCGCCGGTTACGATGAGACCGCCGGGCTGGGGGCGACAACGGGGACAAAGAGAGGGAGAAACGTGAGTTTAGTTTATATAAAAAATGCCCTGAGTATATCCCTGGGGGATAAACTAAAACGCTTCTTGTTGGCAGCCCTCACCTGTCATAACCTCAAAGAAAAGAGATGGAGAGAGAGGGAAGGAGAGAGAGGAGGGAGAGGGAAGGAGAGGGAGGAGGGAGAGGGAAGGAGGGAGAGGGAAGGAGAGAGAGGGAGATGGAGAGGGAGGGAAGGAGAGAGAGAGAGAGGGGGATGTAGAGAGAGGGAAGGAGAGAGAGGGAGATGGAGAGAGAGGAGAGAGAGAGCGATGGAGAGAGGGGGAAGGAGACAGAGGGAGATTGAGAGAGGTAAGAAAGGAGAGAGGAGAGAGTGAAGGAGAGAGTGTAGAGAGAGGGAAGGAGCGAGAGGAAGATGGAAAGAGAGGAGAGAATGAGAAGGAGAGAGAGGGAGATGGAAAGAGAGGAGAGAATGGGAAGGAGAGAGAGGGAGATGGAAAGAGAGGAGAGAATGGGAAGGAGAGAGAGGGAGATGGAGAGAGAGGGCGATGGAGAGAGAGGGAAGGAGACAGGGAGATGGAGAGAGGGAAGGAGAGAGAGAGAAGAGAGTGAAGGAGAGAGAGAGGAGAGAGTGAAGGAGAGAGAAGAGAGACAAAAGGAGAGAGAAAAAGACAGGTGGAGAGACGTGGGAAGATAAACATTGTGCAAGTTAATGAGCGCCGAAAAGACTCACCGTTAAATAATTTTCCTGTCTGAACCACCGCGGCAATAACACTGCCAGGGTTACGGGTTCAATTCCCATTAGGGCCCTCCAGGTTACGAATGTATGCACTCCCATTATTGCTGCTTTGGATGAAAGTGTCTACCAAATGGCTTATATTTCAATAAAAATCATAGGATGAGTTTGATGTTAAGCTGGCCTTTCTCCACAAGTTGCTGTTATAACAAAATACATTCAGCACGGCCCGCAAGAGTTTTAATTGCGCGTGACTAAATCACATTCATGACATTTTGTCTTGCAATAAGTACCTATTTTACTTGCAAATAAGTAAAGTGAGATGCACTCTAAAAGCGTTGTCTCTTTGTATTTAAGAGAAGAATAAAAAGAATGGACTACGGGCATTATAATGGAACGATACAATCATGGAGATCAAGTTGGAAACACCATAGGGGTCTGCATCATTATGCTAAATAACATAGGATTACAACTGGGAAGAGCGATAAAAGAAGGGAGAGAAAAAGAAAAAGGGACCTTTAATGCGCTTTGGAAATGTAAATATACCGTATGTTTCCCATGCAAATTAAACCCTTTAAATATAATATGATTGATTGAGAGAGACAGAGAGAGACAGAGAGAGAGGGAGAGACTCTGAAGGGTGAGATGAGAGCAGGGAGAAGGCACTGGGTGGGCTGCACAGCCTCTCCAGTCAACACAATCTCCTTTGATCTTCCCCTGGGACTCTGGGGAATCTCAGTCTACTCAGAGCCTGAGTAGACTGAGAAGCCTCAGACATAAGGATAAAGAAGGTGAGAGATGGAGAGAGAGGGAGAGAGAGAGAGAGAGAGAGAGAGAGAGAGAGAGAGAGAGAGAGAGAGAGAGAGAACGACGGCGAGAGAGAGAGAGAGGGCGAGAGAAAGAGAGAGAGAGAGGGCGCGCGAGAGAGAGAGAGAGAGGGCGAGAGAGAGAGAGAGGGCGAGAGAGAGAGAGCGCGAGAGAGAGAGGGCGAGAGAGAGAGAAGGCGAGAGAGAGAGAGAGAGAGAGAGAGAGAGAGAGAGAGAGAGAGAAAGAGGGCGAGAGAGGGAGAGAGAGGGAGAGAGAGAGAGAGGGCGAGAGAGAGAGAGAGAGAGAGAGAGAGAGGGCGAGAGAGAGAGAGAGAGAGGGCGAGAGGGAAAGAGGGAGAGAGAGAGAGGGCGAGAGAGAGAGAGAGAGAGAGAGAGAGAAATAGACAAACTCACAGCAACGCTGTGAGTTTGAGTGGACACTTATTGCTGGACTATGCTGCTCACATGGTCACTCTCGCTTCTATTCTGGGGGTTCGATTATAAAAAGACACGTGCTACCAAGATGGCTGAAATCACACTTTGATGTTATTTATAATGCTAATGTAAGAGGCTTCAGAAAGCTTTTCGCTGCCACAGGATATACTTGATGAAGAAGGCAGAGTATATATATAAAAAGAGACGATGAACCTCAAAGGCTGTGATGTTCTGTCACCAACTACGGCTACTATAGTTTTCACAAGATATCTTATGTGTTTCAAATCACCCCCCCCAGAGATTTAAAACACTAAAAAAGGGACTATAAATATAAGACATAAGACATGAAAAAGGACTAAAAATATAAGCGAAAATGAAAAAGATAAGAATACCCGGCGATGATTGGCAATTTGTTTCCAGTGCTGTTTTAAAATAAAGCGTGCAATGAGGGAAGCAACAACTACAGGCCTCATGTCCAACCACAGGGGAAAGATTACGCTTTATGTTATTAGGCCGAACATTTGATCTATGATGATTGGTGACACTTTATATACACCCTAGCATCAATAGAATTCCTACTGCAGGATAGTGTTCGTAGGTTGTTTGACTCCCTGCTGAAAAGCCTCTTGTTGGAACTCCCTTGTTTAAACACTGTCTCCCTGTAGCTGTTAGATCTGATCTGACCTATATTGATCAGCCAAACCCAAACGACAACTCTTTTTCAATGGCGCCCTGAGTAATATAGTCCAGCATAGTAGAGTATTGTATGGTACATAGTATAGTGTAGTATAGTATATTACAGTATAGTATATATAGTATAGTTGAGCACACCCGAGCAAGCAATGTAAGTCCGAAAAATTCCTAAACCTCATTTCTGATGTTCTCTCGTCCTCAATGTAACGTAATAATAGATAATAGAGACAACGCCCCCCCCAGAGAGAGCCCCTCCTCCTGTCACTCACACTTTGTGCAGATGATCTTGGGGCGGTCCCACTTGCCGTTGGCGCGGCACTTGGCGGTGGGCACGTGACGCTGCAGGAAGCCGTCGGCACACTGGTAGCGCACCACCGAGTGGATGTCGTAGTGGGAGCGCTTCCGACCAATCAGGAAGGCGCTGTCCACGGTGGGCGGAGCCCCGCAGAGCACTGGAGAGAGAGAGAGAGAGAGAGAGAGAGAGAGAGACATAGAACGAGACACAGAGAGAGAGGGAAAGGGAGAGAGAGAGATAATTAGCAAGATAGCCAAAGATAAATATGTAGGAAAAGGCAGAGATTTCTTTTTGAGAACCATTCACTTCATAATTGTAGCTGCATATTTTCATCTCTAGTATTAGAAAACTTCTGTATAATGAGTAGTAATTGCTGTCTAGAAGGCATGGAGGCTGTGAGCCCTGTATACAGGCTGTATACACATTTCCATCACAATGTGTTTCTGCTAGTGGGCAGATGTCGGTTGAGGATAGTCAGTTAACCCTGCGATGGGAGTCAAAACAGCAGGCCCTGAAGAAATGTCTTCAACAAACAAAGATGAAATGCTGGCTGACACCCCAGTCGGAGTTAGAAATGCTGGCAAGCCTCGGGGAAGCGCTAACACAAAATAACAGATTTCCTATCCCCCACATCAGGGGTGCTAGACATGACAGGTCTGGGTAATGGTGAAGTTACCGGCTGTCTCCATAGAGGGCAGTGTTGCTACTCAAGCTGACCATCCACTGTTTACCAGGGGGGGTTTTAGGCTAGCACAAAAATACCCAACACACACAAAAAACAACAACATGCAATTCAAGAGAAGGATAGAGATTTAAGGTTGAGGATTTTTGATAAATCTTTTTTAGCATTATTCTATCAGGTCAAGTCAACTGTAAAGCTGGAATGAAAACAACAACAGATAAACTTGATTCCCTCACACCTCTCTGCTTTTAATTTTAGGTTCTCTTTCTACTTGTCCCTGAATTACTTTCTAACTTTTTAATAAGAAAAATAAAACACTTTCATTAACCCAAATTAAAGCACCCACGCTACATTTAACAACTAACAGACTGTAGAGAATAACCAGGATAAAAATAGCTTTTGAGAAAACAATTATTTTTCTCAATTAGCACCTTATGCATGTGTTTATTTCCCCATACAGACGATTTAAGGCTTGCTAATATTTAAGGGATGCAATGATTTCACGGATGGATGCAAATGTTTAAAGTGATCGCCTTAATGATCGCGGGTGTAAGACTACACGTGATTGCACTTTAAACGCTCCGCCTACTTCCCTCGAGACGTTAACTCATAGCCAGGCCAGCGCATCGTGTAAGTAAAAGGTGTTGCCGCGAGCGGTCACACTCACGCCGGAGCTTGTCAAAGAACCTCCACACAGGGGCAGCCTGGGGAGAGAAGACGTATCGAATGGGGTTTAAAAGGCAAAGTTCGCAGCAGGAGTTACACAAACCAAACGCTGCCTCCGTCTTCAGGGAGACGTTTGTGTAAAGGCCAGAGGACCCCCCCGTGTCGGCTACGGCAGAAAGGGCAACGCTGGCAACTGTGAAAAGGCAGCTTACTCAGATGTACACCGTTATTTTGATTAATCCCTATAGCTCTTTACAATAATCTGCAGTCCCCTTCACATCCTCACTAGTTATTTGAATCCATACTGCACATTGTGAACCACTCATTGGCATACTCCCGATTATTAATGAGTCAAGAGACAGCATTAAACTCTTGGCAGGCTGGTTGTGCCCCCGTACCGGTGTTTGTCTATGACCTTGCATGGAAAGTTTAATTAAGTACATGCGTGAGTAAATCACCCCCTTGAAGGTTTATATGCACATGCCGTGTCTTCCTGTTGAGGTTGTTATGAGTTCAATGTATGTAGCATAATTACTTTGAATGGTATGAGTGTGTGGGTGTGTGTGTGTTTGTGTGGATTTGTGTGTGTGTTGAGTGTTTATGTGCTTCTTTGTGTGTGTGTGGGGGGGGGGGGGGTTGCATTTGAGGGCAAGTCACTAATATGCACGGCAGTTTCAAACACAGCTGCAAAAAATGCTGATGTCAATATTTACACTGGCACTTGATGAGCGAGGGCTTTTGCTGCGTCAATTATTATAGAACTTTCCAATCCATGCCGGTTGGCCGGATTTGGTAGTCATGGTGACTAAGCAGCAAGTTGAAGATTGTTAAATAGTGGGTCATATGGGGCCAAGTAGGTTGCCAGCGTTATTAGACCTGCTGAGTTAAGACGACCACCAGGGGGTGGTAGAGAGCAGGCTCTTCTCCTTTGTTAAGGCCGTTCGCCACGCATCGTAGAGTGCAAGCGGGAGCGAAACTGATTTCTGCACACTCGTCCTCGCACTTGAGGCTTAGCTAATCCCATGCGGACTCACCATCCAGGCCACTTCAATTGATCAGCTGAAAAAGCAGAACGCCAGGCGTAGGCTCTTTGCATAAGCTTGGATGTGAAAAGGCAGCGGTCGGTGTGTTGTTAAAGTGCTCAAACTAACAGGTGGAGAGATCTTCCAAGCTCTCTTCATAGTACAAAACCCCTGCCAAATGGCAGGTGTAACAAAGACGTTTTGAGCCGCAAAGCTTGGCGTTCGGTACATCCACTGCCCCTGAATAAACATTCAGGACTAAAGCGATAGACTTCAGCGGCACCACTTGCTCGCTCACCACAGCAGGCACCCGTGGCAAAGTAATATTCGTATCGGGGTCCACCCATGACTAAATCATGCAGCACTCATTACTCAGCAGCCACTGCATTGGCAGACAATCAGCCGAGCGGCTCCAATCAGAGGCCTGATAATGGAAAGGCTCACCTCTGTTCAGTCACTGCAGATACAAACCAGCGCCACCCCATCACCACTCTTATCGGGGCCTTTATTTTTGCAGCTGTATGGGGGCTTACACTTCTTTATTACCATGCCGCTCTACTCATGGGAAGGAGTCAATGCAGTTCTTATTGAAGGAGTGGATTTTGAAACACAATCTCAAACTCCTAGAGAACTGCCGCCACTAGGTGACAACACAACAGGCTGTTGGGTTTCTTTTTAAAATTAGAGCCTTTTTTCACACATTCGGTAAAAAAAAGTGTTAACATCTCACACTTTCATCTTCTTTTGCCTTGCATATGCAAAACATATGCCAGAGTCATTCTGGGACCTGCTGCTCTGTCATCAGCCCCAACCCGGCGACCGCTGTGCGCTAATTCAAGCGTCTGATAGGCTGCCACACTGTCGATTTCAACCAATCAGGCCCAGGGGGCTATTGATGAGCAGACACGCCGAGCGCGAGACGAGTGCTCGGGCAAAAAGTAATCAGGCGGGGCGCCCCGCAGCCCGTCTCCGCTGACAGGAGAAGGCTTAACCCGGGTTTATCCAGAGCTAATGTAACGGAGATTGTCAGGGGAGTGGAAGGAGATGAAAAGACGTGAGACGCTTCGAGCGACTGATTAAGGCCACAGGTGGCGTCAAACGCCACAACCTGCAGCAGCATGTGTGTCGCCACTCCCCGCTGACGAGGGACGTACCCGTCCCTTCGTGACGTACCCGTCCCTTCGTGACGCAGGGAAACAGATGTGGATTTGCAACTGGCAACACTCCAAACGCCGGGCGCACAGGCTTTGGTTTAAATCATTCCACCCGTCCGGAGAAGTTTTCTGCGCTGACTGATTGATCGTTAGTGGCTATCAAGGACTAATGTTTTTATGAGCCCATGAATTAAGAGGAGATTAATCATTCCCCGAGTGTTGCAGCGTCAACATACCGTACTCTGCTTAACTTTGTCTGCCATTCAACTCAAGGCCGTTAAATCAATCACGGCATACGCAGAACAAGAAGCAATTAGCTATTAGGATGAACTCCAACTAGGCCCAACGCAGTACTCAGCTGGGAGGGGGGGGGGGGGGATGGGGGGGGGGGGTGGTTGTTCCTGTGACCCTCCCCATTTACACACCTGGGCCCGGTGTCCTCGCCAAGACTGCTAATGTCCACCCATTAGTATGACTGGCTGGCATGGAGCTCTGAGCAGCACTAGCGATCAGGGGTAGAATGAGCTGTGAGAGGCCCTCTGAGGTGCCTCAGGAACCGGTAATAACTCCGGCTCGGTGCACCCAGGGAAGGTTGAGATGACACAGTAGGAGGGGGCGTTTGACAGCTGCTGTCACCACAAGCAAACAAACAAGCAAACGGTGGCTTATCGCTGACTTAAGGTTCAGTTGCATCGGAATCCATTTAATTAGTTTTGGTAAAGACTAATTAAAAAGGTGGAAATTAGCCGCACCACTCTTTTCCTTTTGTGTTTGTCTTTGTGCAATTGTAATGGATAAGGAAAGTTGGACTTTTACTTTGACGGACAAACTACTGTTATCAGAGATTTTGACACATCTTATCCAAGCACTTCCATCATGCCCTTATCAATCTCACAGTCCGACCATTTCGCTCCTTTGCCAATGAAAATAATTATTTGATCTATGATAAACATATCCATACACATAATTAAGTTTTTATCATGTTTTATCAGCTGATCCCTACACTCTACGTCTCATAGTGGTGGCAGCTCCATAACGTGTGATCCCCGTTCAATGAAGAAAAGTAAAGTTCCTTGTGGGATTAACCGACAGCCACGCTGGATTCACTCATGCATCCAAGCACCTGTCTTGCTGAAAGGAATGCAGCATTAAAACCCAGACTTTGACCTGACTACCTCCTCTCACCTGTTCCTTTCTTGCAGACGTAGGGCAGGTTGTAGTTGCACGGCACGTCGTTCCACTTGCCGCCCTCGTGAGCGATCATCACCACGCAGTCTTCTCCTCCGGCGAAAAAGTTGTCTGGCTGGTTGCTGCGCCAGTTCTCGTATTGCTGCGAACGTCACACACACAAAGACACGAGGACAAAGACGTTTTGATAAAAAAAAGCAAATGGAGACACTTTTTCTTTGGTGATTTGTGAAGTGATGTTTGGTGAATCCCTTTAATAAGACACATGAGCTATTGTTGTTGCTCATTACTATTTTCGTACTGCAACATCTGTGTACAAATAAGTTGCCCGATGACAGATAGCTGAAGGATATTATAGTTATTATAAGTTTTATTGATTCTCCGGGTAAACATGAGTATGCTGAGAATCCTCTCCACTGTAAAAAATTTCAAACATTTCTCAAATGTCTTCTTCCTTTAAGTAGACAGGGCATCCTGGATTTCTATCATACTCTTTTTTTTAAATGTCTTCCTCATTAGGCAAAGGTTCGGAAGAAAAGTTTCTGAATCCACGACAGCTTCAGCTTCAAAGTCTCTCTCACCAGATCCATCTTGTCCGTCCACTGAAAGTCGTCCTCCACCGTCCTGTCGTTGAGCCCGATCCACGTGTTATCATGGCTCAGTCCTGTACAGGAACACATGAGATGATTACAAGAGTACAGACAAAACGCCACTCGGCCTGTAAACTCCATCATACACAGCACGTCCACATGATGTCAGGGACCAGCCCCCCACCAGGGCATCCCAAAATGAATTCATGGATGCTAAAAGGGCGGAATCTGTGGACGGCATCTTTATGAGATTCAATCGATTCCTGGATGAAATCGGAGAGAGCAAAAGTTGGCCAAGCAGGGCTATATCTGATGCCATGGTGATGAGATTTTTGGGTCTGGGAGTGTGTGTGTGTGTGCATGTGTGTGTGTGTTTGTGTGTGCGCGTGTGTGTGTGTGTGTGTTTGTGTGTGAGAGAAAGAGCGAGAAAGAGAGAGAGAGAGAGCGGAGCGTGAGAGAGAGAGAGTAAAAGAGAGGAGAGCCTGCAAGTGTTAAATGGAATTTCAATAATGTTTAGTCTGATTAACATCGGCTCTGTCCATGCACGCCTTCACATGTGCCCTTGTGTGAGAAGTTTGTTAGCGCGCGTGTATTTGTGTGCGTGTGGAAACTTGTGCGTGCGAAATGGAATTTCAATCATGGTTTATCTAATTAACATCATTAGCAGGATCATTAATCTCCCTAATGGCTCGAGTCCTCTTATTGCCGGGGTGGGGATGTCCATTTTTCGAGCCAATTAAACACCCGTTTTTGGTAAATGTGTCTGTGTATAGAGGGACGAGGTGACAGAAGACAACGCAGAGCCCTGGATCTGGGTGGATCTAGGGACCTGTTGGCATGCAGCCCTTCACAAATCGGGGGGAAAATAAGAAATGCGAGGAGTAAAATGCTAGACATTTGTAATGGCTCCGATATATATCCGTCGAGCACAGGAACGACACACCCTGTCACGGTTGCTGGCCATCAGTGCTCAATCGTCCTGTCGGGAAATTAAGTGTTGAACAATAACCGCAAGAATAATAAAACAGAGGAATAATAGTTTCAGCGCTATCCTTATTGTTAAATCGTCTCTATAAGAACAACAGCGTTCCATCTTAATCGTCTCTCCTGCCGTCCACTGAAACATCCGCTAAGATTATAATTTGGTCAAATCGTTTTGTTGCACCAATTCAGCATTTCTAATGTC
Source organism: Pollachius pollachius (assembly GCF_949987615.1). Lineage (NCBI taxonomy): Eukaryota > Metazoa > Chordata > Actinopteri > Gadiformes > Gadidae > Pollachius > Pollachius pollachius. The sequence goes on from NC_136940.1 coordinate 23,393,601, forward strand.
CCTAATCCAATCCCTTGTGATCAGACATTTTGTGGGGTACTCCCTGTTATGTCATCCATAAACTCTGTACTGACCGATGATTCCAAAAGACGAAATTGCTAAACAGTGCAAACAATGTTTGCATTCGTGTACAAGGAAGTCATCCTGACACATGGCTGGTAACCGGAAGGTTGCTAGTTCGATCCCGGGCTCCTCCAAGCGGACTTTCGAGGTGTCCCTGAGCGAGACACCTCACCCTGACTGCTCCCATCAAGGCCGTCGCCTTGCACGGCTGACACCGCCGTCGGTGTGTGAATTTGTGCATGAATGGGTGAATGTTGGGCAATATTGTGAAGTGCTTTGAGCGGCCACTGGTTAGAAAAGCACTATACAAACACAGTCCATTTACGATCGTAACGAACGCAACGGTAAAGCCAAGATAGACACTAACCACGGCTAGATCACCCAGACTCAAATCGTCTTTCATTTTTTTTTAAATAATGATTTCTATTTAAATATATATATATATATATATATAAATATCGTCTATAATTGGTCGGACTTTGCAGGAGTATCCAAGACAAACAGCGTTCCCCCCCCCCCCCCTGCCGGCTGGCAGCAGCGCTACAAGCAGCCGTCGGCCGTCCAGACGTCGCTCCTGGCGGCGGCGTGCTCCTACCGCTGATGAAGCGCTGCTCTGCCAGGCTGTGCACGCTGGCCAGGTGCCCGTTGTGCTCGCGGCAGTCCTTCTCCCCGTCCTCCCAGGTGTGCCTGCGGCTGAAGTACCGGTAGCAGTGGCCGTGGAACTTGCGCCAGGTGTGCTCGCAGCCCTCCGTGTCTGCAGGTGAACGAGGCAGAGAGAGAGAAGAGAGAGAGATGAGGAGAGACGAATGTCTTTTCACATTGTTTTAGACATTTCACAATGTCACCCTTTGGCAGGGGGGGGATGTACGTTTTCCATGCTAATAAAGCCCCATGAGAGAGACAGAGACAGAGCGAGAGAGAGAGAGAGAGAGAGAGAGAGAGAGAGAGAGAGAGAGAGAGAGAGAGGAGAGAGAGAGAGAGAGACTCACTCAACTAAGAACCATCAATAAATAACTTTTTTTTGCTGTTGCACAAAACAGGCAGATGTTTCCTTAAAAAAAAAAAAAGCGCTTTTGGCACAACAGAGAAGGGAGCAGCAATTTGTGTGTGTTGTGTTTTTCCACAGTGATTTTAAATTAAAACTCAATTAAAATGACACATTTCCTTTAAAAGATTCATTTTCCTCGTTCCGACCATTACCAGCCCTTCCTCCAAAAGTAATCTGCTTTCACCGCTCCTCTGTGAAACAGCTGCACCCCCTCTCTCCACCTCTCCGCTCTCCACCTCTCCGCTCTCTCCCTCCCTCTCTCTCCCTCCCTCTCTCCACCTCTCCTCTCTCTCCCTCCCTCTCTCTCCCTCCCTCTCTCCACCTCTCCTCTCTCTCCCTCCCTCTCTCTCCCTCCCTCTTGCCACCTCTCCTCTCTCTCCACCTCTCCTCTCTCCACCTCTGCTCTCTCTTCCCCTCTCCATCCTTTCCCCCCTGTCCCTCTCCACCTTATCCTCCCTCCCTTTCTCTCCAACCTTCTCATCTTCTCTCCCTCTCCCTCGCTCTCTCTCTCCCCCCCCATCTCTCTCTCTCTCCCTCTCTCTCTCCCTCTCTCTCCTCTCTCCCTCTCTCTCTCCCTCTCTCCCCCTCTCTCTCCTCTCACCCCCTCTCTCTCCCTCTCCCCCTCTCTCCCTCTCTCTCTCTCTCCCTCTCCCTCTCCTCTCCCTCTCTCCTTTCCCCCCTCTCTCCCCCTCTCCCTCTCTCTCTCCCTCTCCCCCCTCTCTCCCTCTCCCCCTCCCTCTCTCTCTCTCTCCCTCTCCCCCTCTCTCTCCCTCTCTCCCCCTCTCCCTCTCTCTCTCCCCCTCTCTCTCTCCCTCCCTCTCTCTGACTCGGCGTGAACTCAGAGCCCTAATCCACAGCAGTAGTCCGCCAGCAGTGAGCCAGCTTAGAGACCCAGACCCGAGCCCCCTTTAATCTAATGAAATGACAACAATCCCTGGAAATGTCTTCCAGAGAGCGTGACTCGAACTTGTAATTAAACCCTGTCACAGTTCTGCCAGTCCACCGACGCCGCCTGCACTCGCACGCCCTCTTCGCCCCCCCCCCCATCACTCTTATCTCCCCGAGGGGGTTATCAGCGGGACTCAGAGCCCGTACTGCGCCTGGCGGGTTTTACACGCGGTGTCTCGTGTCCTACATTTCAGAGTGTGTATCTGGCGTGTGTGTCTGTGTGTGCGTTTGGCGCGCGCCTGGGTGCGTGTTGTGTGAACGTGTCTTGCCTGTTCTAACATCCCGGAGCTTTTTGTGGTATTTTTCCTAGACGGGTTACAGACGATCCATTCATAGCGGGGGTGTGTGTTCACGTTGGCCTACTGTATGTGAAGTGGCGGTTCACATCGGGGTTCATAGTTTATCCGTCAGAGAGGCGAACACTAATTCCTGCACATCTCTCCATCGCCTTCGCCCCGGGGCCCGTCATTCTTCCGTCCACCCCTACGGTAGAGAGGTATCGGGGGGGGGGGGGGGGCGGGGGAGGCTCAGACAAATGTGAAGTGACACCAGTACAATGAGCCTGCGTGCGGCCCTGCTTTGTACACGGGTCAGGTAGTGGCTGGGCGGAGGAGACGTGGAGGAAGGAGTCAAGAGGTGGACCGCGAGGAGAGCAGAGGGAAGAGAGCGCCGGAGAGTATGCATGAGGGGTTTGTGGACCAGAGAGACGTGTTTAAAAGAGGTTAAGGTCAGATAAGGCAAGGAAAGCACTGCGAGGTGTGACAGACGTTTTTCGAACGTAAGTGAAACACACACGCACGTGTACGCGCACACGCACACAGAAGCACATGCGCAGGTGGATCTTTAAGTACATATAAACTGGTCTCCGGTACATTGTTTTGGAATATGCTTCCCATATGTTACATTTTGTAGGAAGTAGACTTCTCAGGATGTGAGAGCAGCACAGTAATATTCATCAACACTGGCTACCAAATACATATATTAATACGTTCTGCATATGAACAGCACATTCGGCTCTCCTTGCCCTCTGCTACGCTGATCTCTCCCTTCACCCTGGTAAACCGGCCCTCCCCAAAACCCATCCCAACCCCCCTGACGACGCCCATGCTCGGATCCAACTTCTGTTCCGTTCTCAAGGTGAAAGGTGGTTGTTATCTACAGAGAACGAGACAGGTAGTTCTG
>NC_136940.1:23401841-23416841 GCF_949987615.1 Pollachius pollachius
TCAGCCTCTCAAGGCTACGCCGTGGCGCCCTCATCCCCTCTCTTCAGATCTATCAGAGACCAGGATGAGCCTGCAGCGCTTTGACCTAATCCCGTACCGCTTCCTGCTTCTGAGGGCAGGCCGGGGTAAGGCCCAGGGGCAAATTTTAAAAAGACGGCCGACAACCCCTGCGGTGGAGCGGCGGAGTGTTTCTGGCGGTTCTCACAGCACCAGAAACAATGCACATCGGCAGATCGGTTCATTTGTAACGCTCCATTAACGACCACCGCGGGGCGGACTGTTAAAAGGCTCAAAGGGACGTTTCATGGAGATCATAACCAGATCAAGACGGGCTTCGACCAATTCCCGTCACACTTGCAATAGACGGGGTTATTGCACAAAGGCTAATATGGCTCCGGTGTGAGTGGAGCAAACAGAAGCCAGAATATGATACACTCAATTTTTTAAGTACTGTATATCGTATTTGCAATTGTGAAAAAGGGGTTCAAAACTACGGGGGGGGGGGGGGGTCGATGACTATATGATTACAATCCCTGCCCACAGATATTCCAGGTGGAAAAGCGCTGGTGTAATGGTCACTATTTAAAATTAGACCTCAGAGCCATCCAGCGATAGGATTATTTTACCATGAGGCATTGCCTTCTGACACTTACTCAATGTGTACCTTATCATTCCAAGCGCAAGGTCAGCTACCTTGTGACACCATGGTGCCGCATATCAAATCATCACCACATAATACCTTTCCTGCTTTATATTTTTAGCTCCATGCTATTTTCCTAGTATCTGAAGTACCGTTGGGGAGCATTCCAGTGTGTGTGGACATGGGAAGCGGGCAAGAGTTCGTGGGTGTGACGTGAGGTAGGCCCACACTACATGCACGTCAGAAACACAGACCCTAAGGCGTGGGCCGGACGGTATCTTGGTCTTTGTTCACGTACACAAACAAACATCCTCTTGTTTCCATCACAATATTCCCAGTGAGTCTATTTGATCGTGTATGTGTATGTGTGTGCGTGCATTTGTAAACCTGTATTTCTATGCGTATGCCTATGTGAATGTAATTGTACACAAACAGACATCCTCTTGTTTCCGTCACAATTTTTCGGGTGTGTCGGCTGTTGCAGAGTCCCTTTTTAAGTCCTGCACTGCCGATGGGGTTGGAGTAGGGCGTATATGTACGTTAACACATATCCCTGAACTTTGACGGTCCTGGAGACCGCTGGTTGTAAATCACAGAGTGGCGTTTCGCCAGCGACACAAAGGAACGAGGAAGAAATCATCTATGAAAGTGGGAAGTGGTCGAGAACACGCATTAACTATTAATGAGCTCTGAGTCGCAGAATGGTTCTGAATGCATCAACAGAACACAGAGGGCGAGGGAGAGGGAGAGAGAGAGAGAGAGGGAGAGGGCGAGGGAGAGGGAGAGGGAGAGAGAGAAAGCGAGAGACCACAAGTCCATATTTCACAGATCACCACGCATGAGACAGACACCCTGGGATTAATTATCTACATCAACACAGGCTGACACAGAGCTTTTTTTAGCAATTTGTATACTGTTTGTTCTGCTCACAGACAAAGGATGATCACTTGATTGCCATCTGAATGACTAAGCTGTGAACAATTGTTATCGCTCTTGAAAGGTATGTCTGTGATTTAACGTGTCCTGACGGTGATGTGTGTGTGTGTTCGTGTGTTTGTGTTTGTGTGTGTGTGTGTGTGTGTGTGTGTGTGTGTGTGTGTGTGTGTGTGTGAGTGAATAATGGAATGCATGAGTGAGTTACTTTTTTAAGAGATGGGATGCATATGGTTGGAAAGAACAATTACACACACACACACACACACACACACTCATGCACAGACAGACACACACACACATGCACAGACAGACACACACACACGCACGCACGCACGCGCGCACACACACACACACACACACACACACACAGAGGAAGGACACAGTTTGTATGAGAGAAATAATGAGAGAGAAATAGGAGGGGAGGAGCAAAACTAAAACTGAACTATTCAATTCACGTCTAAAAAAACAGGAGAGAATGAGGTGAGCCAGAGGGAGATAGGGAGGGTGCACGATAGAGAGTGAGGTGAGCCAGAGGGAGATAGGGAGGGTGCACGAGAGAGAGTGAGTGAGCCAGAGAGAGATAGGGAGGGTGCACGAGAGAGAATGAGGTGAGCCAGAGAGAGATAGGGAGGGTGCACGATAGAGAGTGAGGTGAGCCAGAGGGAGATAGGGAGGGTTCACGAGAGAGAGTGAGGTGAGCCAGAGAGAGATAGGGAGGGTGCACGAGAGAGAGTGAGTGAGCCAGAGAGAGATAGGGAGGGTGCACGAGAGAGAGTGAGTGAGCCAGAGAGAGATAGGGAGGGTGCACGATAGAGAATGAGGTGAGCCAGAGAGAGATAGGGAGGGTGCACGAGAGAGAGTGAGTGAGCCAGAGAGAGATAGGGAGGGTGCACGATAGAGAGTGAGGTGAGCCAGAGAGATAGGGAGGGTGCACGATAGAGAGTGAGGTGAGCCAGAGAGAGATAGGGAGGGTGCACGATAGAGAGTGCGTGAGCCAGAGGGAGTGAGGGAGGGAGAGAGCATTGAAACGACAACAATAAAAACATTTAACTTTTGGTTTTCTTATCGCCCTTGCCAATTTCAGCAGAAATGAATTACTCAGTGCTAAGTGCCCAAACAGAGAGCTGAATAAAACTTTGCCACAAACCAAAGGCAGTGCTTTGTTTGGCTGGCTGGTCGTCCGTGCTGTAACTCCTGACGAGGAGCCAGATCTAGTCTATAGCTGGGCTGGGAGGCAGTGGCTGGCATGAGATTAGCACCCTGCAAATAATTCAAAATAGACTTACCAACGTAACAATACAAATCTGATGAGCAAAAGCATTACATTGGTTGAGGGTATATTTGAACAAACAATACAATTAGGAAGATGAACAAGGATATGAGGAACCTTGTTCAATTTTCTTGGAATTGATGTGAGGGTCATTAGGATGCATTCTCTCTCTTATTATCTATCTCAGACATCCGCTCTCTCATTTGTTCCCCTCCGCTATTGACATTGAACCAAACCAAATCTGTTATCAATGGTGGTTACCATGGTGACCAACAAGAGACGGATCAGATTAAAAGTAGCTCGCATCAAAAGGTGTCCCCTCGTTCCCTATCACACCCAAACACACACACACACACACACACACACACACACACACACACACACACACACACACGCACACACACACACACACACACACACACAGCGCCAGAGACCCCTACATATCAGACAGCGTCTGATTGTTGACATTTGAACAATTCCCAAAGCTAGAGCAGCCTCCCTCTCCTCCGACCGCATTCTGCTCGACCTTTCCGCAGCGTTTGACACAGTGAACCACCTGATCCTCCTCTCCACCCTCCAACACCTCTCAGGCTCTGCACCCCTCCCTGTTCACATACCTACTTCATGGATCACACTTTTGTCGTAACCTGGAAAGAATCTGGGTCTGAACCTTGTAGTCTCCCTACGGGGGTCCCTCAGGGGTCTGTTGTGGGTCCTCTCCTCTTCTCTCTGTACACCGAGTCACTGGGTTCTGTGACAAGGCTTTCCTCCCACAGCCATGCAGGTGACTAACTAACTAATCCTGTCTTATTCACGGTTTGAAACCCAGGTGGCAGTGCGAATGTCGTGCGTGTCTGGCCGACATCTTAGCGGATGTCAGCACACAACCTGAAACTCAATCCTGGCAAGACTTTGCTGCTCTTCCTGCCAGGAGAAAGCATTTCTACGCCATGACCTCTCCATCAATATTGAGAGCTCTGTGGTGTCTATGGCTTGGATGGCAAGGAACCTGAGTGTGACACAGAAAAGGCCAGCTGTCATTCCGCTGTCAACATCCCCTGCCTTTAGATTCACAGTTTAAAACATCAGGAGGAAACATCCGTTCCTCACCCCGAGGGCCACACAGGTTTCTGTCCAGGCTCTCGTCTGGCTGGTCTGCCTGCATGTGCCACTCAACCTCCGCAGCTATTCCAGAACACAGCAACTCAGCTCGTCTTCAACACACCCAAGCTCTCCCACGTTACACCACTCTTCCGCACCCTGCACTGGCTACCTTCAAGTCACAGGTACTGGCCTACTGTCCTGCGAGTGGCTCTGGCCCATCCTGCATCCACACGTCTTTAAGACACTCACTCAAAAACGGACTCAGAATGTGGGCTTACCCTGCTCAGCAAGCCAATTCATGGCATTCTTTGAAAAGGGGGTTGGCATAAATATATGGCCTGTTGAGCCCTTTGAGACTGTACCTGTGATTAAGGGCTGTACAAATAAGTGTAATTGAATAGAATTGAATCCAGGGCATGGTGGAACCATAAACCCCGACCCGTCCACTACGCTCTGCGTAGGCTTTCTGCTCCTTCTGGTCCCAGCTGCCGCCGCACAAAATCTAGATTATTTGGAGTCCTGGTCGCCCACTAGTGGATCTGGCTCCCCACTGACATCAGGAGAGCAGAAACACTACGCATCCTCTTTGGAAGACTGAAAACGCATCTGTTCAGACTTCATCTTGGCCCGCGAACAAAATATTTAGTTTTTTTATAATATACCGCAGTTCGCAGTTTGCAAAATAGACAGTTTGCTTATTTGATGGGTTTAATGTGCGGGATTCTTGCACTTTCTTGGTTGTATGTCAAGAACTGCCAAACAGCTGTTGACTGTTTGGAGTAGATAGGTAGTACATACACATATTCAGCACTGACCAGGTAGGAAACTGTGTGTGTGTGTGTGTGTGTGTGTGAGAGTGTGATGGAGAGCGCATATGCGTGTGTGTGTGTGTGTGTGTGTGTGTGAGTCTGTGTATGTGACAGATTAGCAGGAAAGTATTGCAGAGAAACAATCCATTGTTGATCAAATATATTCATAGTCTCTGCGGAGAGAGTAGGTCAGAGGTGGAGCTGTATACCTTGCCGTCGTACTCTTTTCAATGCTTGGCATCATTCAATGCCATTGTCTTCCTCCACACAAAACACAGCTCTTACTTGAAGCCATTTCCCTCTCTCTTCCTCCTGTGTGTCTCAGTTCGCCCGCCGCCCCCCCCCCCGTAGTCATATTTATCCCTACCACAGTGACCTTTCTTGAATTGAGTGTTTTCAGGGAAACTCGTAGTGAATTAGTCAAATCGGCGTTCTGCAGGACAACGATCCTTCCTCTCATTAACCTTTTCCTATCCTCCTCCTACTATCGTTTACTCCTCCTCCTCTCCCTTCTCCTCAGTCCAGTCCTTCTGAACCACCTCCTCCTGCTCTACCCCACCTTCTCTTTATATCCAGTTTGGCCCCCTGGTTCGGCCCGTTAATCAACCCCTAGTCCAGCTGAGGACAACAAACACAGTGCATGTAAAGGACTCTGCATCATAATGTCGTTGGTGTGCGGTGCAGCCGAACATTGATGGCAGAGTAAGGGTTCAGCCGATAAAATACATCCAAGGAATCCCATGAAAGCTGATGAAATCCCAAATAAATGCAATTGAAATCTCAATACATTTTTTTTTCCATGTTTATGCAGCCTAGCTTACCTTTCTCACACGTGGTGCCGCCATAGCTGGGCAGACAGAGACACACGTAGGAGTTAATCTCATCGATGCACGTGCCTCCGTTCTGGCAGGGGTTAGACTGGCAGTCGTCGATGTCTGAGCGAGAGAGAGAGAGAGACAGGGAGAAGTTAGACACGGTACAAACACATTTAGATACCCACACATTCAGATTGACACACAAACAGATGCAGAGGGTTTTCCTAACATATTTCTTTAGAACAGCAAGTCGCATTCGGTGGCCCAGCAGAGATTCAACTTCATGGGGGATTAGACACATATTTTGGGCAGTCGTAATTAGAGCAAATTGATTTGGGTGGATTGGGGACGCACCAAAGCACACGTGCTTTTAATTGCAGTATGCGGCTCAGTTATGGTGTCAGAATTGATGAGTGGTGAGTTAAGAGGAGACAAGAGGACCAAACAGAAGCCAGGGACATTTAGACGGCAGGGGGGTCGAGAAACACAAATACATACAGAGAGAGAGAGAGAGAGAGAGAGAGAGAGAGAGAGAGAGAGAGAGAGAGAGAGACACAGAGAGAGAGACAGAGAGAGAGAGAGAGAGAGAGAACGAGAGAGACAGAGAGAGAGAGAGAGAGAGAGAGAGAGAGAGCAGGATACAGAGTGAAAAGCGAGACAGAGCGAGAAAGAGAGACAGAGAGAGGAAGAGAGACATATTTTACATAAATATTGTAAAATATGTATTTATAATCAATAACCCACAGAAACGCACAGACACACAAAGTCACACACAAATACAAAAACAAAGCCGCCCACACACGCTTGCACTGCAGAGGCGTCACAGGGCATGAGTTCCCATTGCACTGGAAAACAGAAGGTTTATTTCTCTGTCAGACCGAAGCCTGGGGGAGAATCATTAAGATTTCAGCAGGCATCCCAGAATCCTCTCTGCCCTCACAGCTCCTGAGCGCGCCTCCAGGGCCCGCAAGAGGTCACACAGTGAGAGAGGGTGTGCGTGTGTGTCTTTTTTGCGTCTTTGTGTGTGTGTCTGGACGCTGTGTGTGTGTGTGTTTGTTGCGCGTCTGCTGTGTGTGTCGGGACACTGTGTGTGTGGACCCTGGTTTTCTTTGTCTGTGTGTGTCTGTTGTGTGTGTGTGTGTGTGTGTGTGTGTTGGGGGGGTGGTACTGTGATGCACAGACAAAGAAAGTTGGGGAGAACCCAGGGAGCTGGTCGGGGGTGGTGGTGGAGGAGAGAGTTGGCGTGGGGTGGTTGTGGTTGTGGTGGTGGTGGAGGGTGGTCGGAGACCCTTGTGTGGGGGGGTGTGTTAAAGGACTGATTAAAGAGAAGGATGGATAGGCAGGGGCGGAGGATAGGACTTGAAACTAAATGTGTGTGTGTGTGCATGTGTGTGTGTGTCTTTGTATATGTGTGTATGTGAGTGTGTGTGCGTGTGCATGTCTGTATGTGTGTATGCCTGAGTGTGTGTGTATGTGCATGTGTGCGAGGGTGCGCGTGTGTGTGTCTGTGTGTAACTGCGAGTGTGTGTGTGCACGTGTGTGTGTGTGCGTCTGTGTATGTGTGGGTGTCTTAGTGCTCGTGTGTGTGTATGTGTGAGTGTGTTTGCGTATGTGCATTTGTGTGCGCATGCGTGTGTGGATGTGCTTGTGCGTGTGTGCGTGTGCGTGTGCGTGTGCGTGTGCGTGTGCGTGTGTGTGTGTGTGTGTGGTTGTGTGTCTGTAGAGTTGGCAGGTCCCTAGGTTGGATTACAGAGGCTTTGTGGGCTGCCAGGCGGGATGAGGGTGTGTTTGGAGGCAGCAGCCTGACTGCTGGGCTGTGCTGGGCTGGCTGCAATCAAACACTGAATTAGATGCTGGAGGTAGACAGACACAGCAGCCTGCCCGGGACAGCAGCCGTCCCAGACGACCACGCTGTACGCAGGTATATGGGTAGAGCTCAGTCTCTTATACGCAGTGCATCTTTGTTCTTCTGTCCTGTTCGATTCAGAGTGCCAAAACTTGCCTGACAGATGTATTAGAATTACTCTTCCTAAATCCTCTTTCTAACAATTTATCCTCTCTTTTTCTCTCTCTCTCTCTCTCTCTCTCTCTCTCTCTCTCTCTCTCTCTCTCTCTCTCTCTCTCTCTCTCAGCTTAGATCCGGCTTATGACTGACACGCGTTATAATGATCTGTTCATACGTGTCATGATGACAGAATCCCATCTCGCACCCAGAAACATCTGATAGAGATGACACCTTCACATTGTGGAGCTCGCGACTGACACATTCATCACAGAGTTGATCGAAAAAACACTATTATGGCTTATTAGAATAGAGGGGCCATCCATTCTGCTGAAAAGAACAGGACTTTTAGAGGGAATGTTTCATTACCAGCCCCCGGCACGGTGAATGGGTTTGTTAAGAGGGACAGAGGAGCTATGCAAGAGTTACATAGAATAAAGAGCGAGAGAGTGAGAGTGAGAGAGAGAGCGAGAGAGCGATAGAGAGAGAGGGAGGGAATAAGGATACTAAAGAGGATGGCTGGCAGGAAGTGAACAAAAACTCATTATCCGTCGACAGAATGGGTTTGTTTGGTTTTTCAAAGAAACTTAATCACTAGCAATTTTTCCATGGGATGTATACTTGATGTGTAAGATGACAGTTTCTGGAGGAATGCAACACAGAAGCCAATCTGAACGTGTCGCCCAATGGATCCCATGATGAGATAGGTTTGTTCTGGAGCAAGGGCAGAGAGCAGAGGACCGTGACGGGGGGAGGAGCACATAGAATGCTACAGACGGACGAGGAATAAGAAACTAGACTAGGAGGAGGGAGAGGAGAAGAGAAAATGAAATGTTTGAGAGAGAGACAGAGAGAGAGAGAGTGAGAGTCATTCTTTCTTAAGATTTTCAACATACCTTTATTTATTATGAATAAACTTAAAAGATAGGCACGTACAAAGACACTAGAAATAACCAGAACCAAAAACTAAATTGAACAAAACTATTTATAAAAGAGACTGGTGGAAGAGTGGGAGTTAGAGAGACAGAGGCAGAGACAGAGACAGAGAAAGAGAGAGAAAGAGAGAGAGGTGAGAAGGTGAGAGAGAGACAGAGAATAAGAGAATATGACAGAGATAGAACAGAAAGATCAATATAAGAATGGAGTGGACCCTTGGCCAGCATCCACAATTCCCTTGCAGTTCAGGAGGGTCCCTGGTGGACACTCAAGAGAGATGAGATCTCGCTCCTGCCTCTGTGTTCCGAGACACCAACGATGACCCTCCATCCCTTGCTCCCTAAAAACCTGTCTTCCTCGCATCCTTACAAACCCATCTTTCTCGTTGTCCCCACAAGAGAGGAGCTATGTAACTCTTGCATAGCTCCTCTGTCCCTCTTAACAAACCCATTCACCGTGCCGGGGGCTGATAATGAAACATTCCCTCTAAAAGTCCCGTCTTCCCTCCTGTCCCCACAAACCTGTCCTTCTCCCTCATCCCGACAAACCAGCCTTTCTCCCTGTCCCTACAAAACATTCTTTCTCCCTGTCCCCAAAAAAATGGTCTTTCTCCCTGTCCATACATAACTGTCACCCTCCCTTATCCCCACATAACCTTCTTGCCTGTCCCCACAAACCGTTTACAACCCCCCCCAAAAAAACGCCTTCCTCCCATTCTACAAACCTGTCAAGTGTTCCCTCTTTCTTTTTTACAACACCCCATGCCCTCATCGTCATCTTGATCGTCCTCCGTCTCCTGTCTGCTCATCTAATTCCCTGTCCTAGCCCGAACTGTAAACTCAATCATTAGTTTACCTCTGCCACCCCCCCCCCCCCCCTGTCAGCTCAGTTTGGGGCTTTTTCTCTGCGACCACGGAGAGAAAGAGAGATTTATGCTTTCAATTCCGCCCAGCGCCCTGCCGTTTGTGAACACTGGGGCTGAATAAAAAGTAAACAGCTTTCTGTGTTTTATAAATGAGAGCTCAAGTGCAATCAACAATTTCACGGCTATGAATCCTTGCGGGTTTAGCCAGTAAGAGTCCGGTGAATGGAGAGAGAGAGAAGAAAAGAGAGAGTGAGAGAGAGAGTGAGACGAGAGAGAGCACTCAGTATCTGGCAATAAAAGGGCCTGGGGAGAAGAATCAATATTAAAGTGGAGGTCCTTCGACAAGAGAAGCGGTTCATGGTTTATTCTTTTGTTTGGGCTGTTTGGGTTTTTCTGTCTTGGTCAGAACCATTGCTCTTGACGCCTGTCAATAAAATATGTTGGGTATTTACTTCATGCAAGACAAGAAAACAAAACTAAGACTGGCTCTTTTCCTCTGCAGATTATGGTGATGATAAGCATACCACTTGGGAATCTAAATATACGTATTAATAAACTCAGCTTCAGGACGGAGATTAAGACATCTAAAACACCATATTAAATTGCTCATGGCTGCTTTGTTGGGTTTGTATTTTACGCCACAACAACAACCTGCAGTTTATGGGTTTTCATAGAATGTCATTTGGACTGGTTATTCGTTTTTAGTTCTAGGGCTGACATGTTTCTGAGTTTAGCAGTCAAGTGGGCGGCCAAGCAGGCTTCAAATTGCCGAAATGCCCCAAATCCTAATGACTGCTTTAGAAAGCGGTGGCAGCATTGAAATTCATCACTGCATCAGACATTACTATATAGCTACTTTGATGGAAAAATTGGCCGTTTGGAGGCGGCCGAAGTGTAATTGCCTTGGCACACAGTGAATAGTGAGGACAAGTGGGACCTCGCCAGAGCCAGGGAAAGGAGGGAACAATGACAAGAAGGAAGAGAAAAAAGGAGAGAAAGAGAGAGGGTGAAGGGGGACAATGGGATAAATGCGATGTTCTGATGAAGAGGGCCATGTGTGAATGAGGGAGCGCATTTAACGCATTGTCAGTGCAGGATAATACAAGGAAAAACATCAACAGGCAAACGGGATTACTGCAGAGGTGGATTTCCAATGGAAAGTGTTCCAAATTGCGTATGTGCATCCCGGGTTACATTTGTCGTTTTTCACACGTGTCGTTGCCCCAGTGAATGTAATTCTCAGACAACGCAGTTGCGCTCAGCGTTGTGTATTGGTGAGCAGGGCAGAGATATGATCCACACACACACACACACACACACACACACACACACACACATCTATTTTCACAGTGAGGAGGTGGGATTTTTTGTTAGGAGTAAATGCCAGCTGTCTAAATCCAATAGGGGCCTTATCAATTACAACGGGACCCCGTGAACCAGCAAATGCTAGCTGGAGACTTTACTCCTGACAGGGTGCAAATGGAGGGTGTGACGAGACAATAACAAGGAACTGGAGGGAGATTGTTCAGGCAGACAGCATACTTATTTAGTGGGATGGAAACAGACGCACTTCCATTCCATATGCACAAGCATGTGCTCCCGTACACACAGCTTAGGTCCATCATTTCAGCCACCCGTACCGTTACTGAATCCTGGTGGTCCCAAAACTCAAGTGCGGACCGGTACATTACCAGACCTAACATGGCCTCACCACGTCTAGCCTAACTAAACCTAGCCTAACTAAACCTCACCCAACAATGTTTCTTTCAGTCAGATCCAGAAAGATGATGGGACTTTGGTGCATGCAACTGCATGCACACATTGATAACTCCAAAGCCATTTCATTGTCCTTATTGAAGGCACTGTATGGTTTGGCTCCACCATTTCTATCAGACAGTTATAAATAACTTTTAGAAACATTTTCAATTGATTGTAAATTCCTTTTTTAGTCCTGCCTTTGTTTGTCTGTCTCACACACACACACACACACACACGCACACACACACACACGCACACGCACGCACGCACGCACGCACGCACGCACGCACGCACGCACGCACGCACGCACGCACGCACGCACGCACGGCAGATCAGGGCCCCTTTCTGAAAACCTCCTTTGTGTTCTTCAAACCACTGTCAACATTATATGCGAATAAACAGACAGACTTTGAAATGTCGTTTTCTTTGCTGCTATACTATACTCCTAAAGCACTTTGTGTTTGCCCCCCCCCCCCAAGAATAACTTATTTTGGGTTGCAAACAGACTTTGCCTTCCTCCTACATGACTCACATGGAAACCTTTCTATTAAACATGAGCCTGGTCATCTAGGGTGCCGCTCCATTGACCGGTCCACATCTTAAGCCTGCTGTTCCCAAACCCATGTGCTGCCAACAGAAAGACCACCACATTGATCAATGGCGTAGCACTCTCCGCCTGCTTTTGTCACTGGCTCTATGGCCGGCTTGACCCGCCTCCAGCTATCTATTATTGCCATCTGCTATTGCTAGTTTCTACTGCTGGCATTCTTTGAAAATCACTCTGGCCTTCTTAGATACTACAAACTACCCTTGGACGATGTGGGCCATAACAGCACTTCTGACAGACAGCTGCCTCGTGACATTGGTTTTCTCTTGATGTTATTATTCTATTCCGTGTCTCCTTTCCTTTTTAATTAATGTCTGACCACCTTTGATCCTTTGAAGGTCTCGTCATCCTGGAAGGTGGACCTCCTTTGCTTTTTCATCTTCATTTCGTATCTGACGGCTTGGAGTCAGAGGCTTTTGTGTAATGTCATTTATATGTAGATTTTGAGAGTGTAATTTTGTTAAAAGTGTGCATAAATATACATGAGTTTGTTGTGTTGATGTTGATTAAAGATAATGATTGTGTATGTCAAAGATCGACAGAAAATGAATCTCTAAATTGTGATTATGTTGACTAATAGGAATGGACTCTGTGTGTGTGTTTGTTATCCTGTCTATATGCTAATCTGTTTGTAATTCTGCTAGCATTATGCACATATTGCTGTGTATGGTATCCTTCATTTAAATCTTTTTCATGGAATTTTGGTTTGGACCAGTTGTGTGTGTGTGTGTGTGTGTGTGTGTGTGTGTGTGTGTGTGTGTGTGTGTGTGTAGTAGCATGTGCAGTTCAACCATTTGCACATAGAATCAGATCATTGCATATCTATGATTGCATCTGTGTCGGAATTTCGTGCTACATGAATTTTCATTTTTTTCTCCCTTTTTTCAAATGGTCGATGGGCACTTTTTCTCGCTTGTTCTCTGCATGATGTTTTATATTTACACAGCTTCGAGCCATTATCAAGCAATCAGTTTTCATATTTTTCTCCGGAATTATTTCATGTTTTATAGCATCCCATAATAAAGCAATTTTAGACAGAGGTGAACACAGGATTGGTCGTGTTAGTGGAGCAGTGAGTAACTACATTCCCTCACGCTATGACAGTTTCCTTCGGACTCTCTACTAATCATAAATCAATTGACTCCTCTTTAATTCCCAGCTAGAGGATATTCTCGGCACCTGAGGTGAAGCAGACTCTCCGGGTTCAGTAGAACAAGACCTTTAAAGAGCTTTACAAACCACCAGCCTGTGTTTCCCAGTATCTGGATCAGCTAATTAGCGCAACCGAGAGGCATAACTAAATAAGAAGGATTAGCTTGCTCGGGCATGTACCTAGCATACATTAGCATATGAGTGCAGGGCTTTTGCTTTGCTGTACTTTGAGAGTGCTCCACCACCACCAGCACCACCACCAGCGCCACCCCATCAGTGCCCCTTTGGCTGTAGAGGAAGCGCTGCCTCCACACTGACAGCCTCTCATAGGCCAGTCTCCCCCGCCAGCTTACAATCCACTGGCCTCTCTTTCTGGCTTGCGTGGGGAAATATTCAAATCGACCTTCCCGAAAAAACAACACCGGGTCGGTGGCAGCCTCGATATATCCTCAAATCAGACTCGAAATGTAAGCTGCTGATAACGCCAGTTTTATTTATTCCTTTTTAAACGGGGCGATTTAGTTTGAAATGCACATATTCCGTGGCGACATGGAGTTGGTGCGTTTGATGGTGTTGTGTTCAGCGTGTGGTGCCCCCAGTGTTGTAGACAGGTCCGGGCTGGGGGTGACAGGGGCTGCCGCTACAGTCATCGCTGCCTGGGAAAACGTAATGAGAGGAAGTGTCACAACATCTCACATTGCTCGGCTAGCCCTCAGCCCCTGACAGCCTGACTCTCTTCACTGACTTTCCCTTTTTGTCCCCTTGTGTGTTTTGGTGTGTTTTTGAGTGTGTGTGTGTGTGTGTGTGTGTGACAGTGCCTATTTGTGGCGTGTACTGCCATGTCGCTGTGTGTGTTTGTGTGTTGAATGGTTGTAGACAACAGGGTTGACCAGAGGGTCTCGACCAGGAAAATAAACACCATACTGCATGCCGCCATCTATTACACTGCAGAATCCTCTATTCCTTCCTTTGTCCCTCCCTTGATCACTTCTTCCCTCCCTCCCGCCAACCTTCCTTCCCGTCCATAAGTCCCTCATCCATCCCTTCCTTTCTCCCTTCTCTCCTGCCTTCATACCTCCCTCTATCTCTTCCCTCCCAGCTTTTCTCCTTCCCTCTTTCCCACCCCCCTTCCTTTCTCCCCTCTCTCCATTTATCTTGTCCTCCCGTCTCTCTTCCTTTCTTCCCACACTCACCTCCTTCCGCCCTTGCGTGCTCCCTCCCTCCCTTCCTTCCTTCCTTCCTTCCTCCTTCCCTCCCACCGTTCCTTCCTTCCTCCCTCGCATCCTCCCCTGCCCTCCACCTCCCCAGCTGAATGCTAGCCCCTACCATTCTGTCTAGTCCCGGAGATCCTCCTCACTGCATGGGGCTCTTTTCAACTCTTTACTGCCCACTTTCTCCTCTTTCCCGTCAGCTTTTATTCCCCAGGCTCCCGTGGGGTCTCACAGCACTGATGCTGTTTGGCAGGAGGTCTAACGTGGGGGGGGGGGGAGGGGGGTTAGCGGCAGTGGTTCTGATCCTCTGGGACGTGTAGGTTTTCTAAAGGGGGGGACCCTGACAGCCTTATCTTGGCCCAGACGGCCAGGACAGGATCATTAGCCCACATTAGAGCAGTTCCCCTTCAAGGAGCCATAACAAGAGTGGATCTCTGTTCTTTCTTGCTCTCTTTCTAATCCATCCCTTCTTCCACCCCACGGTGTTAACACCCCCGCCTCCACACCTCAATTAACCTCCTTTCTCCTCCGTCTTGCTGCATCCTTTTTATGCCCTTTACCACCTAAATTCTGGAGAAACACGCAAAAATAGTAATTTTAAAACATTATTTTTTTTATGATATTCAAAGAACGATCTAGCTTACTACAATGGGCTACTTTGACAAGTGGATAATGCCAGCCAACCAGCTAATGTAGTGTTTCCCACACATAGACTTGGGCCGGTCATTTAAAGTAAAAAATATTTCACCTCTATCTTTTTTAGAATTGTATCTGGGATGGATAGTGTCTCCCACATTAACAATTAAAAAAATGTCCATCTGTGAATTAGCCCCTTCTCTGTGCACTCTGATTCAAAACAGGCTCGACTATAGATGAACTATTGTTGTCGGTTTTC
>NC_136940.1:23421841-23461841 GCF_949987615.1 Pollachius pollachius
GGAGGGAGGGAGGGAGGGAGGGAGGGCGAGAGAGAGAGAGAGAGCAAGAGCGAGAGAGAGAGAGCGAAAGATAGCGAGAGAAAGGAAGAAGTGGGAAAAGATAGAGAATGGGAGGGAGAGAGGAAAAGGGGGAGAGAGGGAGAGAAAAGGAGAGGTGGGGAGGGAGACAGACAGAGAATGGGACAGGTGTTTGCAGAAGAGGAAGGACACATCGGCCAGGGATTCCGATGGGTGGGAGGATGTTTGGCAGGAAATTAAATGTATTAACAGAGACAAGAGATTGGAGAAGGAGGGGCAGGTGCCTTCTTCCTTCAACCTCCAAATCTTGCTCTGTGCTGCGGTGTAATTTCAATTCGGCTCCTCTGCCAACGACACGCCGGAAAGGGGACAGAGAGGGAGGGTGTGAGCAGAGGGAGCTGTGTGAAAAGAAGCTAAACGGGAGGAGATGGAAAACGGAGTAACAGATGGTTTTGGAAGAGGGGAGACGACATGAGGGGGGGTTATGAAACAGTGACAGAGTGTGAGAAATAATAAACAGGGGCGCAGGGAGGGTGGTGGTTAAAGAAATTGGGAAGAGGAGAAATGATCACAGGGAAAAGAGGAAATGAAGAGAGGGGGGATGGAGAGAGGGGAGAGGGGGAGATGGAGAGAGGGGAGAGGGGGAGATGGAGAGAGGGGAGAGGGGGAGATGGAGAGAGGGGAGAGGGGGAGATGGAGAGAGGGGAGAGGGGGA
Source organism: Pollachius pollachius (assembly GCF_949987615.1). Taxonomy (NCBI): domain Eukaryota; kingdom Metazoa; phylum Chordata; class Actinopteri; order Gadiformes; family Gadidae; genus Pollachius; species Pollachius pollachius. The sequence continues at coordinate 23,422,575 of NC_136940.1, forward strand.
GATGGAGAGAGGGGAGAGGGGGGAGATGGAGAGAGGGGAGAGGGGGGAGATGGAGAGAGGGGAGAGGGGGGAGATGGAGAGAGGGGAGAGGGGGGAGATGGAGAGAGGGGAGAGGGGGAGATGGAGAGAGAGAAAAGCGAGAGAGGGAAGGCAGCGTTCCCTAATAAACTCCAGGATATGAGTGGCGGATGGGAGCTGGGACAGGGAATAAAAGAGAGAGAGGGCGAGAGAGAGAGCGAGAGAGAAATGGTGAAGCAACAGAACATGAAGATGTAATCCGTGCAGTTGGGAAGCGCGCTTCCATGAAATAAATAACATGATTTTTCCTTTTTCTCCCCGATGTTATGTTTCCTGCAGTGGTAGAAAAAAGACAAAAATACAAACACAAGGACACGGCTTAGCGCAAAGGACAAGAAAAGTTGCTATCCAATTTATTCTGCTGAAATTGACATGAAAGTGTTCCACATCACCTGTGGATCAGCCTGACTCCCAGCCTGTCAGGTGTGACGAGGGCATTGCTCTTTGCTTACTGGTTTTTGCTCATGTGTAGGTGTGTGTATTTGCGAGTGTGTGTGTGCCTTTATGTATGCACACTCGTATAAGCGAATGGAGTTATTCCTTTGTTGCTGCAAGCCTGTGCTTGAGTGTGCTATTACATTGTTGTACTTTTCTGTGTGTGTGCGTGTGTGTGTGTTTGTGTGTGTGTGTATGGGTTTGGTTGTGATGCGTGTGTTTGTGTGTGTGTGTGTGTGTTTGATGTTGATGTGTGTGAGTATGTGTGTGTGTTTGGTTGTGATGTGTGTGTTTGTGTGTGTGTGTGTTTGATATTGATGTATGTCTGTGTGTGAGTGTGTGTCTTTGTGATGTGTGCGAGTGTGTGTGTCTGTGTGTGCGTGTTGTGATGTGTGCCTGTGTTGAGTATGTGTGAGTATGTGTGTGTTTGAGTGTGTGTTTGTGTGTGTGTGATGTGTGTATGTGTTTGGTTGTGATGTGATGTGTGCCTGTGTGTGTGTGTTCGGTTTTGATGTGATGTGTGCCTGTGTTTGTGTGTGTGTGTGTGTGTGTGTGTGTGTCTGTGTGTGCGTGCGTGTCTGTGATGTGTGGTATCGTAGCCCAAGTCGTCTACTACTGCTTGGATGGCTGCACTGTTTGATGGCTTGTGTTTGTTTGTCTGCGTGTGGCTCCATGGTTGTGGTGGGTCGGCGGGGGGGAGGGAGGGGGGGAGGAAGGGAGGAGAGAGGGAGGGGGGGAGGGAGGGAGGAGGGGGGGAGGGAGGGGGGAGGGAGGAGGAAGGGAGGGGAGGGAGGGAGGAGGAAGGGAGGGGAGAGGGAGGAGGAAGGGAGGGGAGAGGGAGGAGGAGGAAGGGAGGGGAGAGGGAGGGGGGGAGGGAGGGAGGAGGAAGGGAGGGGGGAGGGAGGAGGAAGGGAGGGGGGAGGGAGGGGGGAGGGAGGGAGGAGGAAGGGAGGGGGGAGGGAGGGGGGAGGAAGGGGGGGAGGGAGGGAGGAGAAAGGGAGGGGGAGGGAGGGGGGAGGGAGGGAGGAGGAAGGGAGGGGGGAGGGAGGGGGGAGGAAGGGAGGGGAGAGGGAGGAGGAGGAAGGGAGGGGAGAGGGAGGGGGGGAGGGAGGGAGGAGGAAGGGAGGGGGGAGGGAGGGAGGGGAGAGGGAGGGAGGAGGAAGGGAGGGGAGGGAGGGAGGAGGAAGGGAGGGGGGAGGGAGGGAGGAGGAAGGGAGGGGAGGGAGGGAGGAGGAAGGGAGGGGGCAGGGAGGGAGGAGGAAGGGAGGGGAGAGGGAGGGAGGAGGAAGGGAGGGGGGAGGGAGGGAGTGAGACGTTAGGAGTCGAGAGTGATTTGTTGGTTTTAGACAGCGGAGGTCGGGCCTGAATTCCTTTTCAATTAGGGGCAAGCGGGGGAAATGGAGTCGGTGGGGGGTGTAGCAACGGCCGGGTGGGGGGTTTAGCGACAGGGGGGGGGGGGGGGTGCGACGTCGGTGTGTGGGACAGCCTTGAGCCCTGTGTGTCACGCCCGCGGGACGACATTTCTGCGGCCAACTGGCAAAATCGATGGACACACGCACTCGTGCTGTGCTGTGTCCTCACCCCGGCTCGTCTCGCTGTGGTCGCCGTTTTAGAAAGAAAAAAAACATTTCGAAAAAGAAGACGTGAATCATTCGCATTGGCCTTCTCCATTCCATACCTCGCTGCCTAACTGCTCTCCAATGGAGGACAAAAGAACCCACCCAAAAACAAAAAAACAATAACTGCAGACTCATCTCCATGGCAACCTCTCACCGCGCCATGCGTCATGTTCAGGCCTACTGTAAGCCCAGAGGATGGCTACGGCAGGGTTCCACATTTCTACCAGCGCCTTAAAATCCCTTCAGGGATTAGGAGGCGGGGGAGGGAGGAAGAGGAGGAAGAGAAGGAATGCTTAAAGGAGGAAAGGGCGAGACCGCTGGGGTGGCAGTGGAGACTGGTTAAAGTGCTGACTCACTACCCAGACACGCCCGCCTTTTTGCCTCACAGACGGGCAACCGGAATAACGGACGGACAGATGCACGGACATGCGGATAGAGAGAGACAGCAAAGTTGGAGAGGATGGACACGAAGACAGACAGACAGCCTAGTGGATAGACGGACGGATAGACATAGACTGCAAAGTAGACAACGATAGACAGGAAGACAATGAGCAAAGCAGACAGACACGCGGGTAGACAGAGACTGCAAAGGCAGACAGAAAGACCGCAAGACGGCAGACAGACATGTCCAGACAGACAGACAGCCAGAGAGACAGAGGAGACGGAAAAGACAGACAGCAAAGCAGACAACAGACGGATGGGCAGACACTGCAAGATTGACGGACAGACAGACATGGATAGACAGATTGACGGACAGAGAGACAGACATGTCCAGACAGACAGATAGCCAGGATGACAGAGGCGGTTGAAGGGGCTTCCCAAGGTGCCCCCCATGTCTCACACCCCCCCGGCCCGACAGCCGTATAATCAGCCGGAGGCACGCGTCCAACTGACAGGCAGCCACTTCTGCACAGACAAACTGTTGATCTACACGCCAAACTTGTCGAAAGTAATCAACTCTGAGAGGTTTTGAGCCGCGATCACAGCTCCAGAGAGCACCAGAAGGGACCGCTGCAGCCCTTCTTCCTGCCCGCCAACTAACGGGCTGATTGGAGCCTTTCAGGGGGAAACCGCACCGCTGACCAAGAAGCGCAGCTGGGTTCAGCATCACGGAGATAGGCCGGCCCGTGCTCAGACGCAGGTTAATGCAGTTCCTCGTTTACACCAAAAAAGAAACTGCAAATGCGCCAAACAAGATTGTACTCCATGAAAGCCTCACGAAAACCTTTAGGAGGATGAATGCTGTGAGACTGTGAGAGAGAATTTAACCACATTAAGAAATAACCACAATGACGGATGATGACCTTAAAACAAAGGACGCACTGACAAAATGTCTTTCCCCCAAAATACGTTCGGGAAACTTGCTTGCGTTCAAGACAAACGACATACACAGCATCTCCAAAAGGATCACGGGTTGTGCGGAGTTGTTCCACAGTCCTATCGGTCTTTTTCTGCCTCTTTCTTGTTTCTCGTGTCGCTTAGCCTCATAAATATTAACCAAAGACCACAAAGTTAAAACGGAAGCCATCAATAATCCAGCTCCCCTAAACATCATTTCCCCCTCCAAACCATTGCAGATCTGAGAGGATGTGTGGGGTTGCAGTGTTTTTTTCCTTTTTACACCGTGTGTATTTAGCTTAAAAGCACCAGCATAATACAGAGCAGAATTACAAGGGGTAATGGATATTACGCACCGCGTCGTCAACCACTGGCCAGTATCCATTAACGGTGCACTTCATCACATTCAGCTCATTCCACATCGTATGGAGAGCGGAAAGCCTTGTGAGGAGCTTGTTCCAAAATTTAAAGATCCTTCCCTGCTGTTTTATTGTATTATCCATTCCCCATGCAAACCCCCCGCGTAAGAGCCTCTCGGAGTTTAAACAGGCTCCACGGGCGCAGAACCAACAGCATTACAGCGCTGGATCAGGGCGGTTATGGTTATCCTGCATTGACCTCTTTGTCCTTGTCTTTTATTAATGTAAAAAACAGGAGAAACGTTTAAGCTGATTAACTGTATTATCTCACACCACTTAACACTGAAGGGGAGAGTGTAGTGCGTAAGTCAAATGTAGTACAGATCAATGATAAGGTGTTTTTAAGAGATGTTATTTGAAAACGCCCTTCCCCCCCCCTTTTGGCGAACGTCCTATTTGATTTTTAATGGCGATTGAATGCTTTTTCAACCGGCATCGGAAATAACGGTATTCTGAAAAATCAATACAAACCCACGTCTTATTCATGTGTTTGGCTGGTATCCACCCACATATTATTGATGCCGCTGATTCCAAAGGCCATAGGGATTATCACACACACACACACACACACACACACACACACACACACACACACACACACACACACACACACACACACACACACACGCACGCACGCACGCACGCACACACACACACACACAGCTGGAGCAGTAAAAGGTTATTGATAACCAGACTCGGCTGCCCGCTTGACCCCTGAACTTCGGTTATGACCTGTGAAATGCCGGATCAAGGCAGCTGAGGAATGTGTACGTTAAAACGGTCCTAGGCTCCAGTCCGCATGCTCTTAAAATGGTTATACGGGAAAGTTGCTCCACGTACAATCTAACATTCAACGCTTCATGGAGTCCTGAATCGACCACATCCTGTTAAGCCAAACAACAAATAACAAACCTTTTTTATTACTTCAGAATAAAGGAATCAGGCGAGGTCTGCGGGCTGCAAGAGCCACGGGCAATGAGCCGCAAGGGGGCTTTCACTCTATCAAACCCCATTGGCATAATCCAATATTTGCTATGGCTGCAACCACAGTGCTTTGGCCGCTAACCAGAATCAATACAAATACATTGCACTGTCAACAAGCACCTCTCCTCGTGAGGTGGGAAGGGCTCATCGAGCCAGAGCCAGGGGCTCGCTGGTCGTTCTGCTCCCGTTCAAAGCGGCGCCATAAAACCAAAAACGGTAAAACTGAAGAAGACGAGGAAGTCACTTCAGGTGCTTCGGCCGTTCGGTGACGGCTCCGGTGAGGAACCAGTGATTTTATTGCCCTTCCGATTTGCTGTTCCCCCCTCCGTCCTGATCGGCCGCGTGTGCCGCGAGTCGAAACCCCGCAATCAGCGGCTCCGCTCATGGCCGCTCTCAGGGCCCTTGTGGGGCCCCGCGTCCTGGTGCACACGAAGGGCCACGACGAAGAAGAAAGAGAGGAAGAGAGGCTCACACGGGGTGAGCGCATGGGTGCATGACCCCCCCCCCCCCCCCCCTCCCCCCCACACACACACAAGTGGATGCATAGTCTAGCACCCACATAAGTACACACACACAACAAACGCACACGCAAATGCACACGCACACGTGGATGCAATGGCCTCACCCCCCCCCCCCACACACACACACACACACACACACACACACACATGGATGCATAGGCAAACACCCACATGCATACACACACACACACACACACACACAAAGGCAACCGCAAACGCACGCGCACACACATGCACACACACACACGTGCACACGCAGCACACATGGCTGCACAGGCGCGGTAAACTGTGAGGATGCGCCTCGTTAAGTCTGGTTGAGATGGAAACCAGACCACCTCCCTCGCCCTCGGCACATCGGGGCCGGATCCACAAAAGCCTCGCAGAACAGCAACCAATCCCCAGCAGAAGAAGAGCCCAAGCAAAAACAACAACACCGAGGCCGACCACAGGCTCCTGGAGAGACTTTGGTACCCGTCTGCCAGGTTCAGCCTTCCACCGGTAGACGTTACACCAGCATATGCCTCCCTCCACGCTCTACCACCCTCCCTGAGGTGGGTATGTGTGTGACCTTGGCTGTGTGGCGACCTCGGCCCCGCCGTGACTCACCGATCTCGCAGCTCTCTCCAGAGAAGCCCTGGGGGCAGTAGCAGCTGTAGCCGTCTCCCTCCTGCAGACACCTGCCTCCGTGGAGGCACGGGTTGGTCTGGCACGGGTCCTTCTCCACTGAACGGTCAGGAGGGAGGGGGGGGGGGGGGGGGAAGGAGGGAGGGAGAGGTGATGAGGGAGAGAGAGAGGGAGAGAGAGAAGGAGGGAGAGGTGACAGGGAGAGAGAGAGGGGAGGTAGTGAGAGAAAGGGAGAGAGAGGAGGGAGTGAGACGAGGGAGGGAGAGAGGGAGAGGTGAGAGGGAGAGAGAGAGGAAGAGAGAGAAGGAGGGAGAGGGAGAGGTGACAGGGAGAGAGAGAGGGGAGGTAGTGAGAGAAAGGGAGAGACAGGTGGGAGTGAGAGACGAGGGAGGGAGAGAGGGAGAGAGAGAGAGGAGGGAGTGAGAGAGGAGGTAGTGAGAGAAAGGGAGAGAGAGGAGGGAGTGAGAGATGAGGGAGGGAGAGAGGGAGAGAGAGGGAGGGGGAGGTGAGAGGGAGAGAGAGAGAGGAGGTAGTGAGAGAAAGGGAGAGAGAGGAGGGTGTGAGAGATGAGGGAGGGAGAGAGGGAGAGAGAGGGAGGGAGAGAGAGGGAGGAAGAAGGCGATAGACAGTTGAGAGGGGAGAGAGAATGCAGGGATACAGAGACAGAGATAAAAAAGTTGAGAGGGAGGTGAGGGGGAGAGAGAGAGGTGAGAGGGAGCGAGAGAGCGAGATAGGGGAGAGGTAGGCCGTGAGGGAGGGAAGGAAAGAGGTCAGGGAGAGAGAGAGGATGGGGAGAGAGATAGAGGTGGAAGAAAGAGAGAGATATATAGCGGTGGATGGAAATAGTTAAGAGGGGTAAAACAGATTAAGAGAGAGAGATTGAAGTACGGGGAGGGGAGAGGTTGCGATGGAGGAATGGAGAGAAGGGACAGGGGTTAATTAGCAAGACGGGAATAGACAGTGTGAGACAAACGCACGTTTAGAATTCGCTTTGTACCAAAGAGGGTGCAGTGACACACAGTGAACGAGAGCCTCCAACATCGACAAACTATGCTGATATCGCTCTACGCCACGGAGACGGAGCGAGGCTGGAGCAGACAGTTTGTGGAATAAGGGGGGGGGGGGGGCGGGGACTGTACCAGTCTCCAGGTGACCGATTGGCTGTTGCGATGTCTGTCACGCTCCCGTTTTTATCACGACCGATGCCTGGCAGGCAAAAAGACGCTGCCAGCACGAGCACACACGCAAACACACCACATACAGACACGCGCACACGCACGCACACACACTTGTACAAACACACACACACACAAACACGTACACTCACCAACACAACTGAGTCCCACTAAATTAGCTGATGATTGCCCAGTCGGGCACATCGGCGGGCACCCCTTTTTATAGCGCATTACAAGCGTTGCAGGGCCGGTGATGAAGCCCTGGTACCTGGCCTGGGCTATAACTCTACCGCCGTTTCAGGGAGATGTTTCGGAGGCCGAGCTTGGCGGTAATATGAAGATTAAGTCGTAATTATTTCCCCCTTGTATTCAGGATGAGGCAGGGGGTGGGAGGATCTGACAAGGACGACTAGAGTGCACCCTGGGTTGTTATTTTTCGTCGTTCGTGTGTGTGTGTGTGTGTGTGTGTGTGTGTGTGTGTGTGTGTGTGTGTGTGTGCCTTTATTTTTAGTCTGTCATACACTGTGTGTGAGGGTGCCTATCTGAATGCTAAGCATGCTCATCCGAGTGTGGTACGTGTGAATGTGGGTGTGAGCATGCATGCATGAGCGTTTACCGAAGTGCATGTGTTTGTGTGCGCGTGTGTGTGTGCGCGTACACACTCTAACATTTGAGGAGAGTGATTGGATTAGTTCCGATTAGAAACAGCGCTTCAATAACAGTTGCGAAGAGGGTGTAACGAAGGTGTGCGTTTGTGTGCGCGGATGTGCGTTTTATGCTAGTGTATGTGCACGTGCATGTTCAGCAACACGGTGGGCAGCCGGGTAGATTAAGTAAGTGTGGTTTTATTATCCAGTCCTGATAGCACCGGAGCCTCTGACACAATCTGCCAGAGCATCTTCCATAATAACTGCCAGACTCGCTTAATGATGTATGAGCAGGGAGATAAAAGTTCACCTCCTGGCATCAGAGGAACCGTCGTCTGCGTGTTTGTATAGTATCGATGTGTGTTGGTTTGTGCAAATGTGCAAGTGTTTGGGCGTGTGGGCGTGTGGGCGAGTGTGTATTCATCCGTCTTATGAAGCGGTGCTAGCCTCCGCTCCTCAGAGTGAATCACACATGGCTGGGGGACATATAAAGATAACGCACGCTGCACTTCTTTCCTATTGGGGTCGGGCCCCCTCCTCGTTATGGAGTTAGGGGGCCCTCCCTTGTTATGGAGGTAGGGGGCCCTCCCTCGTTATGGAGGTAGGGGCCCCTCCCTCGTTATGGAAATAGGGGCCCCTCCCTCGTAATGGAAGTAGGGGCCACTCCCCAGTTATGGAGGTAGGGGCCCCTCCCTCATTATGGAGGCAGGGGTCCCTCCCTCATTATGGAGGCAGGGGTCCCTAGCTCGTTATGGAGGTAGGGGCCCCTCCCTCATTATGGAGGCAGGGGTCCCTAGCTCGTTATGGAGTTAGGGGCCCCTCCCCCGTTATGGAGGCAGGGGTCCCTAGCTCGTTATGGAGGTTGGGGCCCCTTCCCTGTTATGGAGGTAAAGGCCCCTCCCTCGTTAAGGAGATAGGGGCCCCTCCCTTGTTATGGAGGTAGGGGCCCCATTGTGGGGGAGGCACTGAATTGAAACAAAGGCAGAAAACATTTGGAAAAGGCTCATTGTTTTCAGCCATCTGACCTTTAAAACCAAACGTAAGCATATCTTACCAAGCATTATGGTACGACTCTGCAGTGCACAAGGAATGGATGCGGCAGAGAGCCTCTGTACGTGTGGGCCCATTAATTACCCCATGGCAATTGGTCTTCATGGAAAGCCTAATACTTTTCTGTTTTTGTGTGTGTGTAAACATATTTGTATAAATGTGTGTGTGTGTGTGTGTGCCTGCGTGCGTGTGTGTATATATATATATATCTGTGTTTGTTTGTGTATGAATGCGCATAATTGTGCACAAGTGTGTCTATAAATGTGCATGTGTATATCATTTATTTGTATGTGTATATATGTGTGTGAGTGCTTCTATAAATATGTGTATGGGTTTGTGAGTGTGTGTGTGAGTGTGAGTGTGTGGGTTATGTGAACCTTTGCATAACTATGATTCCGTGTGTGCGCTTGGTATAAACGCGTGTTTCTGCATGTGTATGTGTGTATCGTTACTTAATTGCATACCACGTTGTGTGTACCAGGGCTAATTTTACTGTACTGATTATCTTCACCCTTTGCCACAACCTCAGGAGCACAAATTAAGCACAGTGTTCTTTGTTGCACCAAGCACGGTTTTATAAATAAAGATTGCCTTGACAAGAGCCATTCCCGGAGCCTGGGGACTGCGACTCGGAGCACTCCATGTCGGGAACGGCAACGGCAAAATATACAAACTATATTTAGCCGCTAGCCGTAATAACTTTGTGTAGGAGCTTTCATTGCCCACATTAAAAGCAAAAAAACCTTGCATTTAGGACTGTTAGGTTAGCACTGATGGATCCATTGCCATAAAAGGGATGATTACACATCCAACTCAAGTGGATACAAAAATTTTATTATTGTGCGTTAATGCTATATGTGAACCGTACTTCACGCATCTGTGTGTGTGTGTATGTATGTGAGTGTGAGAGAGAGTGAGAGTGAGAGAGAGTGAGTGAGTGACTGAGAGTGAGTGAGTTGGTGAGCGTGCGTGCGCGTGTGTGCACGTAACTGTGACTCAGAAAACCGGTGTCCACGGCCTGCAGTTCAAAGAGGTGGGAAGGCAGGGAGAGAGGGAGGATTTACAAATAAAGACATGTGCACTTTAACAAGCAACCCAGAGTGATGGCGAGAGCACGGAGGACAGCGCTGCTATACCGTGGCAAATCAGCTCATTGATTCGCTCGGCAGACAGTTAGGGACGACCTATTACACACCACTGAGGCCATAGTCCCCGCCCTCCGTCTTCCCGCGGCAGTCTGCTGACATAGCGCGTGACATCTACGTCAGCTCATAAGATGACACCGGGTTGTTAAATGCGCTCATTCTGCAAATGTGTGCCGCGTGAAATAAATGTGTGCGACAAAAAGTGCATGCGTGCAGCATTGCTCTGTTCTTCTAATGCCAGCATTTCTTCACAGAGGACGGGCGCGAAACAGAAAGACACACACACGCACACACGCACGCACGCACACGCACAGACGCCACACACATGCACACACACACGCACGCACGCACGCACGCACGCACGCACACGCACACACACACACACACACGATCATTCACAGTGGCCTAATTCGCAGTCACATCCAACAAACCCAACCCCACCTTAAGGGTCCGCGAAACACAGACATGCGCTCCTCCTCTAAATGGTTGTAATTGGGTAATTTTGTTGTGATGGCTAAGGCTGCCGAAGCGGGATGCTTAATAGGCTCTCGGCTGGTGTGAATTACCTCCAATGACGGTGAATTACCGCCAATGATGGTCACGAAACCCAGGTGAAATACAGGGTGGTACCGAATCAGTCTGGCTAAGGCTATTACAAGTCTGAGAGATGGAATAGAGAAAGAGAGAGAGAGAGAGAGAGAGAGAGAGAGAGAGAGGGAGAGAGAGAGGACAGGGAGGGAGAGAGGACGGATGGGAGAGAGAGGGAGGGAGGACAGAGAGAGATGGAGGACAGAGAGAGAGAGAGAGAGAGAGGGAGAGAGAGAGAAAGAGAGAGAGACAGAGAGAGAGAGAGAGAGAGAGAGAGGGCGGGAGGATGGAGAGAGAGAGAGTCGAGGAGTGCACCACTATCCTCCTTCAGTGCTAGTTGCTGCTGAGTGGATGATTAATTACACGCTGGTCCTGAAATAGGACTTCTTTCCCTATTCAGACTATGGGAGTGTACTGTTTGACAGAGAGCATCACCGAGGGAGAGAGATGGAGGGTGAGAGAGTGAGAAAGAGAGAGGCAAAGAGAGAGATGGGGAGAGAGAGAGCGTGAGAGAGAGAGAGCGAGAGAGAGAGAGGCAAAGAGAGAAAGAGAGAGAGATGGGGAGAGAGAGAGAGAGAGAGAGAGAGAGAGAGAGAGAGAGAGAGAGAGAGAGAGAGAGAGCAAGAAAGAGCAAGAGCGAGAGCGAGAGAGATAAGAGGAAGGGATAAAGAAAGAAAGAAGAAAGAAAAAAAATGAAAAACCAAGACTGCGATGGGAGGGATATCTGAGCTTCAGAGTAGATTGGTTTTCCAGGCCCACCTCGCAGGTAGGACAGCATTAGAGCTGAATATCATGTCAGCCAGACTGGAGCCCTTTACCGTCCTACCCAAGGGTCACCGCGGGTTCACGGTGAAAAAGAGATTATCTTTGTGTTAAAGCGTACATGGGGGCGCGCTGTCCCCGTGTGGACGTGAACAAAATGTGCGTCGGCTGTAAAGTCGACTGGAACGGGGGATTGCAACAGGGGCGAGAAACTCACACAGCCTCATGAAGCCGGCAGCCGAGGGACGAGCCAACCACAGCCACCTGAAACCTGCTGGAAGGGGATGCTGACACAGGAACAAAATGGTGCTGTTAGCGGTGGCTGTGACACACGCAAGCACACACACACACACACAAACGCATACACACACACACGCAAGCAATACAATCACACACACACAGGCATAAATGCACACAGGCACACAAACACACACACACGCACACACACACACAGACACACAGACACGAGCATACACAACCGCACATACACACACACACACACACACACACTCACACTCACACACACATCTGTGTAATGTTTGACGTGGTGATGTGTGTCTTTGGATTAGTGTGTGTTTATATAGGAATAGGAGTGGTTGTGTGTGTGGATGTGAACATATGTCAAGTGTTGTTCCATGTGAGTGTGCGAGGTTGGGATGCTGCACGTTTGTGTGTCTGGATATATGATTGTATGCCTGATTGTGTACGCACGCACGCACGCACGCACGCACGCACACACGCACACACACACACACACACACACACACACACACACACACACCTCTGTGCCCTCACCCTTAGGGTTGCTGAAGCTTGTAATAGCTTTGCAGAGAGAACTCACGGCTCTGCCAGTTACACATCGGCCTATCTGAGTGCGATAGGCCGTCGCACGGCCACGACCAAAGCAGCCCTCTTAAACTTTAATGTTACATCCCTTGCATTTACTGGAGCTCGGAAGGGATCCATATACTTGAGCGATACTATATGGATGGCTGCATTAAGTTGCAATGGCGCGCTAAAAATACATAAGTCATCATCATAAGGACGGCGTAATGAGGTTCGAGAGTGAGGCGGACTTCGTAATGTGTCTTGCATGACGGCCGGCATGAACATCCGTTGTACGAATTTAATGATGTTATGACACGCTGGAGTCTTGACGCATCAGATATCACATCTGCGTCTCCATGGCGGCGGTCGGAACGGTTTCATCACTCATCGTAAAACTGTCCCCTTCTGTAAAATCAACATTTGAAATAAGTTCTGGCACATCGCTTTCCTCTGCGCGGTCGCCGACGTGTGTAAAGTCGTGCCTTGGGTTTGTTTTTAGTGTCTCTAGTAGTATTTTAGTGCCCTTGACCACCCTTTTATTGCAAAAGGTAAAACAAACAAGTCAGCAGCACTGACACAGCGTGTCACCGTAACCTTTGACCAATCATCCCGAAGTCTCTGGCTGCCCCAGGGTTCTATCTCACCGCGGTGACAGCCGGAGAGAGATGGAGAGAGAGAGAATGAGCGAGAGAGAGAGCAAGATTAAGAGAGCAAGAGCAAGACGGAGAAAGAGAGAGAAAGAGAGAGAGAAAGAGAGACACACACACACACAGCCGGTAGCAGATAGGTAAATGCCTAGGAGGAGGCACAGGTCGTTATATGATCCTTGTGTTACGGTGTCCCCTCCAGACAGACATCTCAGTCAGGTCCAGATGAGGCTACAATTACTGCCACCACCGGTTCAGATCGCACAGCCAAGGAAATATGAAACCCATTTCTGCTCCAATATAGATGACAATTATTCTGCTCTGGTACAGTGTGCACTGGCACCGACCCCGCCTCGAACCTCAGGCCGACAGGGCGCTGAGTGATTTACAGAGGGGGTGGAGCGGTGTGGGGGCGAGAGGGAGACAGGCTGAGAGAAGGACAGGGGGGGGAGACAGAGGAAGAGAGAGAGGGAGATAAAGAGAGTGAGACAGAGACAGAGAGAGAGAGAGGGAGAAAGAGAGCGACACAGAAAGAGAGAGGGAGAGAACGAGAGACAGAGAAAGAGAGGGACAGAGAAAGAGAGAGGGAGAGAAAATGAGAGGGAGAGAAAGAGAGCGAGACAGAGACAGAGAAAGAGAGAAAAAGTGAGAAAGAGAGAGAGAGGGAGCGAGAGAAAGAAAGACAGAGAGAGAGGGAGGGATTAGAAACCAAAGCAGGTAAAGATTTTAGATCCACTAGTCCATAGCTTTGTGTTCATTTTGTGCGACCTGCCTGGCTCCCACACTCCTCCACTAATGATGCCAGCAGCCCGGCCGTCTGAATAGCAGCACGCCTCGGGGCTTCCGCGGCTAGACCTGGGGTTGCGCTTTCCCTGTTTTTTAACAATCGCCTAACCTCAGACTAGTTCACCGGGCTGAGCTCCTGGTTATCCAGCGGGTGGCTGGCTGTCCCGCGGTGAACTCAGCACCTCTGGCTGCAAATGAGGTTGGCCACCGAGGACGTTCAGGCGATGGAGAGCCAGCGTGTCCGCCCCCGCCGGACCTAGACCACCGCCGCTGCCCTCTCTGGCCCGCAGCGCCTCTGCCAATCAGAGCCCTGGGATGGAATTTCACCAGAGCGGCCGGCTGTACGCTGTCTGTGGGGTCGACTGGAGTTTCACCGAGGCGGGGGGAAGGCAGCCAGGGCACACACTGTGCCCTGGCTGAATGTCACCTTGGCCTGCTTTGTTTTTTTCCCCCCCCTCCCCGAAGCCGCCTCCTGTATCAACTCCCATTGAAGAGGGAAATTAATACAAATTAATATTAATACGCGGCGTAATCAAACGCTCGGGCCCCTCATGAGATAAACGGGGGGGCATTTGGATATTAAAACTCAAACGAGCCAAAATTTTGTAAGGTAAATTAACTATAAGACACTTTGTTGAGGATTCAGCCGAATTAATAGTCTTCAACGATAGCCTCTGGCCAGTGGAGTCCGGCGGGGGGATTACTCTGTGAGGAAAGTAATAAGCAGGATACGCTTAGAGGAATGAGTGCTTCAGCGAGAAAATGAGCAGTTACGGCCATGTGCGTCGCACAGATATAAACAACCTGTGTGTGAGTGCACAGCTCCACAGTCAAGCGTGCATGTCTCTGTGCCAGAGCAGTATTGGAAAAGGTGGTTAGCGTAATTGTATCGTGGATTTAGTAAGGCAGCATGAATATTACATTGTTTTAGTCAGCCGGTATTCTTCTTAAAAGGTTTTAAAGTACTTGATATCTAACGGATCTACCGGATCATGACCTCAGGTGACACCACATGGGAACGCTGTGTTCTGACTGGATGGAATTCCATCCTCACCCGGCGTGTTGATAGGCTGGTCTTAATTGCCCCCGGTCGCTGCTTGTTTTTGCCAGGATCCAGCATTCCACTTGCATGGAAAATGTTCTCGTACTTCGAGGTGAGGTGTGTGTGGGAAGATTCAAATAGCGTCTTTGAGATATTGTGGAATATCTGCAGAAAATGAAAGATTCAGCACTCCTGTACATTGAGTAGAAGTGCACAATGTGCAGTCCGTTTACCAAGTCTGGTCGAGTTAATTTATATTTGTTTGTGCGCCTGTGATGCAGACGACAGCAGTATGTGAGCATATTAAATGTAAATGCTATACAACCACAAAATATATTCAATAACAATGTACTATAGCTAATCATAAATCTTGTTTTGTATACTGTCGCAAACAGTGGAAGAATTCACCTCTTATTATAATTAACGTAAATTTGTCACATGAGCCAAACACGCACACACACACACGCACATGCACACACAACACACACACACACACACACACACACACACACACACACACACAGACCTATTTACAACTCACACATACAACAAAAAACCCTGAGACTAGCAATTAGCCATGACGCTGGAGACCTGACTCAGCAGAAAGAGGAAGATTCTGCATCGCTGAAAGGAGCTTCACACCACATTAGTCAGTGGAGCGACGCAACCCAATCCGACTCCACCTGACTGCAAAGAAGACTAATGTCCATCCCAGAGGAAGCCCGGAATGCCTCCATTTCCTTATTAATGGATTATCTGTATTACTCTGACAGACAGACGGACGGCGCATTGGACAGTAAGCTAGTCTCGGGCCAGTCTAACAAGTCAGACTTTAGATTACTGCAGACGAGTTCAAATCAGGGTGAACGGGGGCGTTTCACTCTCTCTCCCTTCGGAATTGTTTAGACCGTTAATACTGCTGAAGGCCTGGATGGGGGAGTGTGTAATTGACTAACAGACCGAACGCAAACTCGGCCAGCGCTAGTCAACTTTTCCCGGTAGGAAACACTGTGTGGACTCGCGGCTGTAGAAATACACTTATCAAAAAACAGCCTTCTGAAAGCTTCATCCACTCCGGCAAATGAGTTTCTCTCCGGTGGAACATCTGCGAGGCCGTAGACCTCTCTACAGTCTCCCCCCCCCCCCGGAAGCTCGGAGCTGTATCGTAGTAGTTTTGACCCAAACACAAATATCTCGTCTCATCGGACGGTTAGATGGTTGGATGGTGTGTAAAAGATTTGTGTACCAGGGCATGGCATTCATTATTCACGCAATGGTTTATATATGACGGTAGCACTACCCTTGTTACATTACTTATTTAGACACATCTACAGGGGCGTATTGTGGCAGGGCGCTGAGGGCTAATAACAAAGTCAGATGAACAAGTAAAGAAAGATTTATGCAAGGGGAATATCTCTAGTTACACGTACACTTTCATTGTAGATCAAGAGCAAGGGATAGAGAAAGGGATAGAGAGAGAGGGAGAGAGAAAGATAGAAAGAGAAAGAAAGAGAGAGAGAGAGAGAGAGAGAGAGAGAGAGAGAGAGAGAGAGAGAGAGAGTGCGATAGAGGGAAAGAGAGACACACAGCGAGCTGGATTTCTCCCTTTCATTCGCTCACTCACTCTTTCTCTCAGAAGAACAAACTGTCATATTTATTCATATTAATGGCCTGAAGTTTGTGTGTTCGCCTGCATCCTCATACATAAGTGCATAAGTACAATGTCTGGCTGTATTTCACTCTGGCACGCAAACATTCCCAGTCACACACACACACTGATGCAGAGAGAACTGTGACATTTCATAGTGCCTTCCTCCATGCTGTACCATTATTATTGTGACAGCAGTGCTGCTAATTAATGTTGGCCAAAGGGTCTGTGTGACACTCCACAAAGGTCCCGTTCCCCCCCCTACTCTCTCTCAGCCTCAGGCGACCGCTTCTAATCCCTGTCATCTGAACCATGCTGTATTCTCTGTCTACAAGTCGAACACTATCTCTGGCCCATTTCTTATGAATCCCCAACCTGTTACCGCACACACACACACACACACAGACACACACACACACACACACACACACACACACACACACACACACACACACACACACACACACACACACACACACACACACACACACGCACATATGCTTGCTTCATGCTTCATAATCCCCGCCATGCTTTCCCTCCTGACGGAGCTCTCCGTGGTGGTCTCTAATGTACCCCGGGACCACCCACCTACGCCTCCTCACCCGCCACGGGCGAGGGGGGCTGTGTGTTGTGCATTGTGTCTGGGAAGTGGCCCTGCTGGGCCTTTGCGCTGTCTCCAGTGAGAGAGTGAGCAAGATAGAGGAAGAGAGAGAGAGAGTGAAAGAGGGAGAGGGAGAGCGAGAGAGTAAAAGAGAGAGAGAGAGAGAGAGACTGGAAGAGAGGAACAAAGAGACAAAGAGAGAGACGAAGAGAGGGATAAAGAGAGACAAAGAGAGACAAAATGAGATAGAGAGAAAGAGGGAAAGAGAGACAAAGAGGGATATATATAGAGAGACAGAGCAATACAAAGAGCAATACAGCAAGACAGAGAGCAAAACAGAGCAAGGGGAAGTTCGTTTGAATAAATAGTGATATACAAACTAAACCCAATTCATCCCTCCATCATAAACCACCCACCTACCTGGGTCCAAAATAGGATTTACATTCAATTGACCAACCAGTCTGTAACACACATGGTCAACGCTTAAACAAGCCGCTGCTAGTCCCTTCAGGACCTGAACTAGATCTACAGATCCGCTGCCCTGCTTTTGTTTTTTTCTTGTAGAGAGAGAGAGAGAGACAGACAGAGAGACACAGAGAGACAGAGACACAGAGAAAGAGAGAGAGAAAGACGACTGAGCAAACAAGAATCCCAACTGGGTCCAATCGTCCCGTTCCACCATCTCTCCTCTGTGTCCAACACCAGACACACATATAAACAAACGCCTCAAAAACAAACTCTCATTTTCTCAGATTCACACGTTCCTCCAGTCAACCCTGACCGTGGGCTGAGGACCAGCGTTCCCTCAACACAGGGGGAACGGTGGCTGACCACGCACGCCGGATGGGAACGGCAGAATAATGTCTCGCCAGAATGTGCTATTCAAATATCTCCGGGCGCACTGCATGCATAATGGAGCCCGCCTTGTTTCTGTTGTGCCATTAGGCGGAAGCTGTTCCGCCCCGCGGTAATCATCTCCTCGTATTCCTATTTAGATTTGTACACAAGGCGCATTGCTGGCTGGTGGTGGATGAACTCGATTGAAGACAACTTGTGGGATTTTGACCAGGATCGATTGCTTTCAATTTCCAATTTATCAACAGGTTGTAATTTACCTCAACGTATGAGATCCTCTCTGACTCTCTCTGTTGAGTAGAACAGCTTGTAGGCTCATTTGTGTTATGTTATTTTAAGTGGGCCGGTGTGGCCGGGCACTTTAACATTTGTACATTTATTTGATTAATTATAGCTAACATTTATTTGTGATTGTTATTGTCTCACCCAATCACACTTCAGTGCCCTGAACTCAAAAGCCTCAACAGGCTGCAGTTCACTTAACGGCCAAAGGAGCCTGTAATGAGAAGCAATTTCTGATTATTACACACAGTACACACTATAACACAAAAAACTAAAAACCTCTCTACATATTAATACAGTGTTTTTTATGTTCTGGTAACTTTTCGTCCTCCAAGGGGGACAGGCAGAGGAGATAGATAGAGGTGTTGAGACAGCCCGTCAGTGAGGAGGAAGTTGTGCCCGGCAAATTATCTGATCGGCTCTCAATGCTCTGTGTTTGTCCGAAAAAGCCGGGTCAGATGAGATAGTCTTAACGGGCCCGGTCTCACTGGGCGCCAGAGAGGATTATATATCCGTCCCTGACAGGATGCTGTGTGTCCGCCTGTAGAACTTCCTGCCCTCATATTCGTCCCTTATAGGGGGCACATTTCATTAGAACTTTCCCGTGCTCTCTCCGGGAAACCCATGCGTGTTTGTGCATGTGTGGGGTATATTATAACAGTGCAAGGACAGGCATTGTGAGGAATACATAAAAGTCTCTCTGTTCTACGCAACAGAGAGCGTCAGAGAATATCTCATATTATATGTTAGATTACAACCTGTTGATATATTGGAGATTTAAAGCAATTTATTCAGGTCAAAATCCCACAAGTTGTCTTTGAATGAGTCCATCCACAGCCAGCGCACACCGTGCCTTTTGTACAAATATATATATATATATATACAAAGAAATAATGAATCACCTTGCATTATGAATAGGACGACTTATTGTTCAGTGGAGGTCTATTCTTATAATGTTTCAGAGTGAACACGAGTGAATTCAAACAGAGGACAATAGTGTTTGGTCGTGTTTACTTTGCACGTACTGTTGTCCCTGCTGCAGCCAGCTGGTCTTATCACACAGCCTACCTCGCCAACAGCAACAAATGTTCACCGTGCTAATAAGCCAGTATGAAAATAATATTGGCAAGAATTGCTTCGCTGACAACTTCTGTACCTCAATCAACTTCCTTCCTCTTCCTCTGTTCTTGCGTGTCTGCTTGCCTATCCGTCTCGTTTTCTACACGACGTTCCCGCTCTCTCTCTCTCTCGTTCTCTCTTCCTCCCTCTCTAAATACAGCTGTGGTGGAGCTCTGAAGCTTACTTGGTTCTTACAGATATAACTAACAGTTCTTTGGAGCACTGATAACGGGGCAGCATGTGCCTCGTTGTGAATGAGTTAATGAGTGAGCTGGAACAAAGGGTTTGTATGTAGAAAGATGTTTTAATAACTGAAATTTAATTTTTGTAGTATTGTATACCCATTGAACCGGGAGACTTTCTATCCTACTGAGTAGGGTCAGTTATTCTTGGCACAGTTAATTCATTTCTTAATCATTAACATATGCTGCATTTGAGCATGTGTCTGTCTACAGTAATCAGTAAAGAGTAGGTTGTTTTTGCCATTCAGATAACGCACCACTGCGACAAACCGTGCATGTAATTACTGTCATCAAGAATCAAACAAAATCAAGACTGCGTTAAGTGGTTTTTATAAAGAGATAGTTCAACTGTAACTTTTCATTACTCTCCTACTGCAAAGAAAGACAATGAAATGAGCCTTATATGTCATCAAGGCCACCTTAATGCACAGGCTTACCTGGGCTGAAGCCCCAGGGCCTACAACGATCAGGGGGCCTATCATGAGCTGCAGTAAAAAAAAAAAAAGATTATTTTTTATTTTATTTTTTAATACTGGCCCATGATAGGCCCCCCGATCGGCGTAGGCCGAAGACAATGTGATTTTTTGTTTGGGGCTTACAAAGATGGAGGCCTATCATGAGCTAAGAAAAAAGGGGGCCACTAGGGGGTGTCCAACCCCCCCCCCCCCCCCCCCGTCGACAACGGCAAAATGTCTGAAAATAATTTACACATCTTCATTGTAAGATCCTCTCTCAGGGGGCCTACGAAATCTCTCAGCCCCAGGGCCCAATGGCAGGTTAATACAGGCCTGTATGTCATGTGTTACTGCCATGGCGTTGGTCTATTTCTCCTCCCAAAGTTGCGTATGTGAACTAATGTTTACAGAGTGGGACATATTTAGCTCTGCCCTCATGGCTCACAGCGACGCCTGCTGACCTTTCCATCCCGAGTGCTTGACTCGGTCTACAGAGACACTCGACGACGAAGGCGGCTGTGCCAACACGGTGGAGAGTAAGGCACTTCACCGCTTCCCCCGTGAATACTGATGCTCGCCGAGGCTACTACCCTGACTACACGCCAGGTAGTTCTGTCTAGTAGCTCGCTCCACAATCCCAGGCTGAGGGGTGCTGGTGTTCCAATCCTTGACGACGGCAACCTGCCCGTAGGTATCCTTGAGCCTGACTTCCTGACCCCCGTCTGCTCCTGAATGACGCCGTTGGTAACACATGAGTCACCTTTGGCTTAAAGCGTCCCTGCAAAGCCTCCTCGCTAAGTCATCGCTTTAGAGATCCTCATGGAAGATACCTCAGCCACATTCCCTTGAAATCTATTGCATCGAATACAAACACCTCACACTCGGTTCCCGAGACTTTTCATCCTAAGGATTTAGTGTAGAACACTGAAAATAATAACCCACAGTGATAAAATAAACCATCTGGCGTTCTCATCATGGCACTAGCGCCCGGTCTCTGTGCATTTACTCCTCCGACCATGGTGCACTTAAAGCAGATTCACTCCGGTGGCTGCTTCATTATTCGACCGATTTAAAAGGCACACACACAGAGAAGCCATCGTGCACAGTCAGCACAGCTTGATGTGAGGAACGCAGTTTTATCCCTGGCCCACAATGGGGCCCACACTTCCTCAAGGCTGTGCTTTAACAAATCCCATTCATTTAATACACAGCAGGCCATAGGATGAGCTTTAGTGAGCGCAGAGTGTTTGATATGCAAAAACGCAGAATGACGGCGATTTAACAGAGAAAGGAGGGAGGGGCGGCGAAGTCGGAACGAGGATGAGGCGAGATACTGGAAAGGCGGGATTGAGGAAAAGGGGCCCTGTGTAAAGAGGAGGGACCGCTTTGCAGATTTTTTCCCATGGTGAGTAGGGCTGATGGGGGTTTAGGACACCGTGTTCTGCAGACATTCTGTAACATCCTGGAGAATCATAGCAGATCAGAAGGTACGTTACGCCCCGACACAGGGAGTTCCGCGATGCGTTCTTATCTCTTAATTCCACCCAGTGATGATGGGGGGGCCAGACCCTAGTAGGTTATTGATGTGGCAAGACGTTTGATCCATCTCCAGGTCCTTGAGCCAAGCGAACGCCAGGAATGCCATAACTCACAGGCATCCCATTTCATGTTTGCCAGCCCTCGGCCACTGTGTCATGCTGATGGTGGCAATTTGAAGGTTAGATAAGCAGTCGGTGCAACGGTACACTCTCCCCCCCCCGCCCTGCCTCCCTCTTCCTCACCTCCCAGGGCACCGTGCCAGCCGCCCTCCCCCCTTCTCTCCCCTCCACCCCCCTGAACACCCGTGGAGCCGCTCTGTAAATCCTACGCGTGTTTACCTTGTAAACTTTGGCTCCGGCTGTAAACAACGCTGATATTTTTAGGAAGCAGACACTCAAACACGCGAGGCACCTGTCGGAAGTGTGCACGCCGACACGCGGGGGTCGGTGTGTCTCTGTGTTTGTTCTGCGCGTGTGCGTCCTAAGATAAGGTTTGGAGGGATTATGCAGTGTTGCCTTATTCTCCGTTTCATTGCCTGTTTTTGGGGGTGAATTTCCGTGGGTTTGAGTGCGTGCATTTCCATGTTTGTGTGTGTTTGTTTCAATACGTGTTTCAGTGTTGGTGTGTGTGTGTATGTGTTTGTGTGCGCGCACGTGTGTGTTTGCAGGCGTGTCTGGGTAAGCGTGCATGCCTGCATGGGTGTGCGTGGAGCCATCTGCGAGGGATCCCCAGTGTGGGCAGTGGGTACAGCAGCAAACACGGACATCAGACCTTATCTCTGTGATGTACGGCTTGACGCGGCGACACGGCGTCTCGGTCTCTCCTGCTCGACGAACGGAGCGAGGTGGCCGTCGTGCGTGCACCGGCGAACCGGGCACACGTGAAGTAAGCGGCGAGGACAGAGACAGAGAGAGGGGGAGCGTGCGAGATGGAGTAGGTTGTCATTGCTCCCCAGGGGCTCGGGGGATTGCATTAGTGCAGCCGCTGATCATTGATTAAAGAGGTTTATAAACTCCTCTCCATCCCCAGAAGATAGGGCATGCTCACCTCTCTCCCTCACCTCCCTCTGTCTCTGTCTTTCTTTTGCTCTCTCCTTCTCTCTCTCAGTCTCCCTCGCTTTCTCTTTATCCCTCTCTACCCCTCTCTCTCTCTCTCACTCTCTCTCTCTCTCTCTCTCACAGTCTCCCTCTATTTCTCTCGGTTCCTCTCTCTGTCCCTCACGCTACCTTTCTCTGTCACTCTGTCTCTCTCTCTCCCCCTCTCTCTTTCTTCCTCTCTCTGTCTTCCTCTCTCACTTTCTCAGTTCCCTCTCGGAAGTAATGCAGGGAGATCCATTGCGGTAATGTCCCCCCCGTGCAGTCACTGAAGACTTCCAAAGGTCAGCAATAGGAGGCTTTTCTCATGATCTTAGCAGAGCTTTATCACAGCGGAGCGAGAGTCTCCCAAAGAAATCTTAACAGGGATACAATTGCCATCCTGGGATAGCTCCCTGCATGTACCTCAATTTATCCTTCCTTCTGTGTGTGTGTGTGTGTGTGTGTGTGTTTGTGTGTGTCTGTGTGTGCGTGTGCGTGTGCATTTGTGTCTCTGTGCGTGTCTGTTACCAATGGCCCAATTGTCTCGTATCAAGTTGATGTTGAACCATCTAAATAATCTATACAACTCCTGAAATTCTCTCCTGGAACATTGTGTCAGTTAAGAATTAGTACCGGTGTAAGTACTTATTAAAAATGCATCTCTCAAGCCGGAGAATGCTCACATGAGAGCGATACGATGGTGAGATGTATGAATATTTATTAAGCCTGCTCTCTTTCTGCTCTGATTTTTCCAATAATTGAAGAAAAGGGGAGGGACAACACCAATCAGATGAAATCAATAATTACAGCAACCACAACAACAAGGCGGGCAATGAGGCATCATTATTATGGGGAGCGCCAACATGAAGACATGAAGTGCCGACAGAGGGGCAGCAGGCGAGATAGAAGAGGTTCGGTTCGAGTAAGTGTATAAGAGGCTGGGAGAGTATGAGAGGGTGGAACGAGAACCGAGTCCATTACGAGTCCTGTCTTGTAGTTTGCGTCACCATTGATTTGTGGGGGACCAGGATTCCTGCCCTTCTTCTCCAGTCACATAATTGTGCCCGGGTCTTAAACACTAATTACTTCACTAGTCAGCTTCAAATCCATCTCTCTCTCTCTCTCTCTCTCTCTCTCTCTCTCTCTCTCTCTCTCTCTCTCTCTCTCTCTCTCTCTCTCTCTCTCTCTCTCTCTCTCTCTCTCTCTCTCTCTCCCCCTCTCTCCCCCTCCCTCTCTCTCCCCCTCTCTCCCTACCTCTCTCTCTCTCTCTCCCTCAAAGTTGAAAGACCAGGAAGGCGGTTGCCAAACCAAAGGAAAGGAGTGGATTATGGGCTAGAAAGAGAAAGTAAGCAGCATTCTGAGAGCGCCGCCCCCACCAGACGAGATGTCCCTGATATTAACCCTGTTCTGTGAAGCTTAAGCTCTATCAACATTATGATGTCCCATTGTGTCTGCTCAGCGATGCGGCTCTGTGACTGATAGATGTGGGTGGGGAAGGGGGATGGGGTCTCAAGGGACTGCATTGCATAATTAGATGAACAGCGGCTGATTAAACAGTCACTCATAATCACCAAGCTAATTGGGATAGCAGAGTCAATTATGAGCCACAATAGAGGGACTTTGGCGCTGCACCTACCTGATGGGTTGAATGCCAGGCCCCAATTAGGCAGGAAGGCACCAAACGGGTTCTGGTCGGTGGTCTCCGTCGTCCTCGCCTCTGATTGGCCCCCCTCCTCCTTCTCCTCCTCCCCTTCCTCCTCCCCCATGTCCTCCTTCTCTTTGGGAGTCGGGGTCTTTATTGCCGGAGGAGTCCATCGACCGCCCACCACGAAGGACTCGGACACAGCGGACCGGGCCCCTGACCCAGTGACCCGTCCCCCCGTGGGGTCCGACGCGTTGGTGGGCGGCAGTACCGGGTTCGGGGTCGGGGACGTCTGGCCGCCGGTGGACGACTGGCGCGACCGCGAGTACGCCGTGTCCGTCGCCGTGCCCTCCGTCCGTTCGGCCCGAACCCACGAAACGGAGATCGAGAGCTCTTCGGTAGACCGGCCGCCCGGGCTCGTCGCCGCGGAGACCGCCTCCGTTTCCATCTCGGGGTCTTCGGCCGTCGTCGTTGGCGTTTGTGCGGTTGTCGTGGTGAGCCGCTCCGCGGACGCCTCAGCGGTGGAGATGGCGGGCGGGGAAGCCGGGGGCCCCCCTAGGCCTCTGCTCTGATCCCTCCCCTGCTTCCGGAACACGGGGGTGAACCAGGAAGTAGAGCTGCCCTCCTTCCTGCTGGAGGTGGAGGCGATGTGGTTGTCGGTGGGCCGTTGGACGAAGAGGATCTCCCCCCGTGCCTCCTGCGCCGTCCCCCTGGCAGTGGGGTCCTCGGGGCCCGCGCTGGGCCGCTGTACGAGCTGGTAAGCCGTCAGAGTCGTGTGTTCCTCCACCCGGATCGACGTCTCGCTGCCTGGGCCCGCTGCCTCTGGGTCAGTGTCAGGGCTGACACTGGTGCCGTCCCGGGTGTAGCTCTCCACCTTGAACACACCGGTGGGGTCGCCCTCCTCCCCACTCGCCTCCGTCTGCTTCTCCTCCACGGTGCTCCCTTTAGGAGGACAGGGGGTCGCTTGGCTTCCGTCCCCAGAGAAGTCGTCCTCTGGGTTGTCCTGTCGCATGGAGGACGCCAGGGACTTGACTTCCAGTGGCCCCGATTTGGCCTCCATCGGTGGGTGAGTGGCAGCGTGTCCTGGGGGTCCTAGCTTGAAGGCCCGCACGGTGTTCACGGCCCAGCGGAATCGACCGCTGGGGACGGGGGCTGTGTCCGCCCCTCCTCTCGGACCCGGGGAACCGGAGACCTGGACCGGTTCGTTGGGCCTCGCCCTCTCACTGGGACTGGAGTTCACGAGGTCTAGCGGGAGTACAAGGGGAGCACATCATCATTAAGTGATTAAAAAAGAGCGATATTTATTCGTATAAATATTATAACTGCATACCAATGTGCAACTCAGTTGCCAAAACAGTCGTCACTTTCATTGTAGTTGTTATTCATGAACTTTAGAGTTGCGTTAATGCATGTATTACACCAAACAGGAAGAAGGTTTGGGGTTTGCCCAGCTATCCTCTGATCTCCTGGGTAGTCCGTGATGAAGGCAGACATTTTGCTGCCTTGCTCCGAGCATCCCACCGTGTCGAGCTAAATTTAGACCGGGGACGCTCACTTCACCAGAGGTGTTTCATATTAAACTGCTAAAGCAGTTAGAGGTTTTCAGACCAAGATTAAAGTCACTCATACACACACATACACCCAGACACACAAACACACACACACACACACACACCCAGACACTCCAACATACCCCGACACACCCAGACACACACACACACACGAAGCAGCAAGGGATATAATCTAATTAATCTCACACTTTCTTCTTCTCTAATCTAATCCTCCCCGGAACCCCTTGTTCTAAACAATCTCCAGCTACAATTGTGTTTCCTGCGACGAGGCTGGCCGAGATCAAACCGTGGCAGCGCTGCGGGCAGAACGACTTCCTGTGTGCGTCGGCGCGGAGCCCTTAAGCAAGCATGTTCCTTCACCGCTCCGCACCCCGTACGCTACAGCGCCGTGCCAGACGCCCGTCTCCACACCATCAATAATTCACCCATCTGCATGTTTGCGTGACTCCCAGGCTGGAGGTTTCTTTTTAGGGCATTGCTGCCACGCTGATGGCAGAGTGGCAGGGCACAGGGCTAGGGTTACTAGTAGCACAGGCATGACAGCCTAGACCTGGTCGTCGATGCGTCTTGGCAGTGCTAGCCCACGCTCTGAAGGCTTGTAAGCGAGCGATCCCCCGGGGAATGTGCGCTTCATAACAAAGCCAAACACATTACACAGCAAATCACCCAGAGACAGTGAGAGCACACAAAACTTAGGCAAATGTGTGCCTGCATGTAACATGAAAATGCATGTGAATTATTCAAGGGATTGTTTTTTTCCTTACGTTTATGTTAAGACTTTGAGAGGTTAATTTCCATAAGTAACTTGAAGCCAGGCGTAATTGCCCTATTAATAAACTGAAAAGGTATGTACTCAGGCGGATGAAAGTGGGAATAATTAAACACATTAATCTGGTTTTATCATCCCTATAATGAATCATCTAATAGAGACCAAAAAATAAAGAACTCGACAGATGTTTCGTTGGTGCTGCTAAGAGGATACGTCTGGGTAAACGGGTAGGTTCAAAACAAACGTACGATAATAAACTCCTTTTAGATGAGTGCACAGGTTTCACATATCAAGGCACTTTTGTAGATCAAAAAATGAGGGCCGTCTGCTGAGCTGACTCGTGTGTGCCTGATTGAACCGAGCAAAATTCATGCTGATTCAAATCGACTCTTCCAAGCGTTAGAGCCTTATCGTGCAAATGCTGCTAATGTGGCAATACGAGTACCTTTTTTTTTTTATTCAACTCATTCGTGGCATATTTCCAATTCTGGTTCCCCCATGCCGCCCTTCCATGATCAAATATGCTCCATTGCTACACAGTAGATTTCATTACTCTCCTGTCTGGTGATTGAAGGCAAAAGCCTACAGTGATCAATACGCCATTTGGGTGAACCCAACTTTTACCGGGTCCTTCCCTGTCTTCTCCCTTCAAGCACTCCCTTCCCTCCCTTGCTGAACATTCACGCTTGGCTAATAATTGCCAGCTCCCTGCAGCTAGCCAGCTCCTAATTGGCAGAGACTAAGATGGAGGTGAACGGCACCAAAAGCCAAGCCTCTGTGTGAATTAGATAGGGTCTGTGAATATTGTATGCACATTAAGCTCAGAGACACTTTCAGATGTCTTTGAAACATTAATAGCAGGCGGTGGCATCTGTTTCAGGTGAGCCAGGCTGTGAGGATATATATTAATGAAACCTCATCACTGATAGCTGAATCCCCAAATCAGGTTGTTCTCTTCTTTCTCTCGAGCGACACTGAACTTGGATTGACTTTTCTTTATTTTTAAGAATTGTGCCTTACCTACGTGTTTGACTGTTAAACCAAGAAAAAATGCTTATCTGCCTAACTGCCTCCCTGATCAACTATTTTCTTTATCTGGGAGAATCTTGGGAACGACAAGTAATAACGGCGGTTCTCATTTTTAGCCAACGCTGCCTGACGTTGACGTACTGTAAGACAGACGCGCACCGGGGAGCTGCCCGGAGCGATTGTGTGGCACGATGAGCTGTCATGCTTCTTCGGCTGAAAGCCGACACCAATTTGGAGTGAGTTGATGGCAGTGTTTGAGAGAGCAGCGAGACTTATCTCTTATTTCAAGTTGGGTGAAACGGGGGCGACCGGGAGGGTTGAACCTGTGACCATCCAGGCTAAACTCAGCCTGACGAACAGCCGTGCCATCACGGACCCCTCCATCGAATTGAATTAAATTTAACTAAATCAGCCCTCTTTTAACAGTCAGAGCAGAGCACATTCGTTCAAAGATTATCAATTACTACCCGCCCTGTCTGCCTCACTCTGCGCCTCAAGACCTGCTCCATACGGCTCGCACTGTGTGGGGGCTGCAGGTAAATGAGACCTGTCTGCCAGCGCCCGTGGCCCAAACACAGACGGCAAAGGGCACAGACTGAGCCACACCTCGGGGAATGTCTGAGAAGGCAGTGCGTTGTTGGGATCTTTTAGTCCCCCCTTCCGTGGGCAAGATAACTTCTTAATTTCTCCAGGGATTTTGAATTGAGGAGGGGGAGGGGGAGGGTGCCTTGGGCCTGGGAACGTACAACAACCCAAGACCCGAGAACAATTTATAAAATTGATTTTGGGGGGATGCATAATGCATTGCATACCTCTTATACACTGCCATACTGCGATCAAATCCCATAAATCACCGCAAGAAACCTTTTTATTTATATGAAAGCTAAGCGAAGAGAAGTTAGAACAATCGTAAGAAGTACTGGTTAGAGACGGATGGAATTCTCCGACAGTTGGGTCCTTAGTGGTGAACGAGGGGAATCGGAAAACTCTGTCTCTCGCATTTACTAGCGTAATTTGGTGTAAACTTCTCCTTCTCATGGAATTACTGTTTCCCTCTTTACATGGGTTGTCAATAATTCATCCTAGGCTCTTTCTGAAAAACTAAAGGTAGTCTTAGGACGGGAAATACTGGCTTGAGAATGGAGTGCTTTGGAACGTTAACAATAATGGGAAACAGTCACATAGCCAGGCCTATAACCAAATGGCTCGGCTGACAATTCATTGATTGATTTGACTGATGTCCAGTGAGTTTGTACAGCTCTTCATCCCAGTTACTAGTCTTCACGAGCCAACGTATGATGGCACCCTCTTAACTCCAAGCTCCATGCATGGCAAAGCAAATCTCTGAAGAAATATAATATTTTATTATTATTTAGAATTTAGAATATCATCCCAATTTTACAACTGATTTCATGATCAATTAGTTAATTAGCCACATCATAGCGCCACGCCTCCTATCCTGAGAATATTTACGGCTATGATAGAAAAGCTCAACTGTATCCATAATGTAGAACCGGGTCAAACAGAGTTTGCACAAATATATTGTAGCAACCCAAAAATAAACCCACTATGGCTATCACACAGGCGTGATGCAAACTGTGAACGGCAGCATCATACATTAGCCTGGACAGCGTCCATTTGGAGTCGCACATAATTTAAACGTTCCTCTCCTGTACACAACGCATTTTCAATTTCACACTCATGTATTGCTTTTCTCGTCAGGCAGAATGTTCCAGTCAATATAACATGGAAAAGGAATCGTTTTGGAAAAAAATGTGGGAAACCAGCTGTGTTAAGTGCCACAGGTTGGATGTGTGTTCTCTGATAAACATCAGTATGAACAAATTGTCATCAAACACACCAAAAAACACCCCATACACACACGCACACGCACACGCACACACACACACACACAGACAGCAAACAACCCATACACACACTTACGCAAACACAGAAACCTAACGGCCACACAACCACATAATCTCCCACTCTTTCTCCCACACAGAGCCACCAGCAGACTGAGTTTACGGGGGTGAGAACTACGAGGGGCTCCTACCTGTGTCAGAGAGGGACGGGCCTGAAGCTTTTACTCCAAGCTGAGTGGTGCTCACAGCACGCCATGGCGTCTGGTCGGCAGGCACTAATGGAACCAATGGCATCACCTCTCTCTCCAGCTCCGACAGACCATCCCCCGGGCCGTGAAGCGTGTTCGCCGGAACCTTTGGTGACGAGGAGCCGCCCGTGCGCTCCATGATGGCGTTCTCCACGCCCCTTTTATTCCCCGTGGCCTTAAAGAGGCCTGTGGTCTCTCTGAATGGAGTGAGTCTGGCTTTCTGCTCCGGTACCGTGGTGTCTGAGGCCGTGGTGGGAGAACCCTCAGCCTCCTTCTCCTCCCTCTCGTTCTCTCGTGTCTCCCTGGCCCTCGTAGAAGAAGCCTCAGTCACCTTCTCCTCCCTTTTATCCTCCTTCTCCCCCACCGCACCCTCCTTCTTCTCCTCCTCCTCCTCCTCACTCTCCTTCTCCTCAAACTCACCCTTCTTCCCCTCGTCGCCCTTCTCCTTCTCCTTGCCCCCCTCCTCGCCTCCGGTGAAGTACCTGAAAGGTCTCATCAGGGCATTAACAAACTCTGACAGCATGCTGCTGCTGGTCTGAGGCTGGAGGGTCGATGAAGCCGTAGAAGATAAAGAGGGCGGATCCGTGGAGGCTCCTCCAGCTTCCTCTCCTTCATGTGCAGAGCCTCTGTCCCTCCCCAGGCTTTCCAGAGAGTTAGTGGTTTTGGGGGGATTTTCAGAGCTGTCATTCCGGTTGGACAAGGAGTAAGTGGTTTGAGGGGTACGATCAGAGCTGTCTTCTTGCTTGGATAATGAATTAGTCATTTGAGGGGTACTATCAGAGCTGTCTTCCTGGTTGGACATAGAGTTACTGGTTTGAGGGGTATTTTCAGAGCTCTCATCAAGGATAATGACAGAGGTAGTGTTTTGGGGGGTATTTTCTGTGCTTTCCTCCTGGTACGACAGGGATAGAGTCGCTACAGGGGTATTTTCGAGGATAACCATGGAGCTATTCGTTTGAGGGTTATTTTCCGAGCTATCTTCCAGTCTAAGCAGAGAGCTGGTGGTTTTAGGGGTATTTTCAGAGCTTTCTTTCATGACAAACAGGGAGTTAGTGTTTTTCGGGGTATTTTCTGAGCTATCTTCCTGGTTAGGGAGAGAGTTGAGGGATTTGGAGCTCTCTTGGGCGGGGTCTTGTTTAGTTAACACGGCCATGGACACAGCTTCAGATCGCTCCAGGTCCTGCTGGAACAGCTCAGCAGACGGCAGGTGGATTACAACGTGTTCCCCTGATATCTCAGAAGATCGATCCGCAGCGTCGTTGGAGGGGAAGCCGGTTTTGTCCTTGTCCGCCCAGGTGGGAAACCAGAAGGCAGTGCGCTGGGTTCTAGCCGCAGTCGAAGCCGCTTCAGTGGCTGGGTCTGTTGTGTCGTACACTGGCCTTGCCTCCACAGCCTGGACCCCTGCTTGCTGCTGGGCTGGAACACGGAGCGTATTAACAATTTACCAGGAGCACAAATATGCTGTTTTCACTTGACCTGCTTTATTGGCTGCAGTAAAAAACTGAAGGAAAAGAAACATTGATTTATTGCTTCCCCCGATACGGCGGTAGTGAGGCAAGGGAACAAGATTAAATCCAAGAGTGTAACATGGGATGTAATATAATTTTTTGTGAGTTATTCTAACAAGAAAGGAAGGATTTTGTAAATGGATTTTCTTTCTGCACAGGTAAAAATCACTTATGCCACAGCAATATAGAAACGTCCCTTAGGGACAACATTATGATAAGTGTATTGGAAAATTATGTTATTGCTGCTAAAGCCTCTCCAAATCAGAGGCTGTTCATTTTGTCTTCACAATTTGTAATTATTTGATTTCTTTTCACATTTAATTTAGACAATAAAAACATTTATTGGAGCAAATACACAATATGACCAAACATTAATTACGGAATATGCATGTAATTACTGTGCAGGCCTCATTAAAGAGGTTACACATGCACATAAATTCCAAACAAATGCCACTAAACTTGTTAAACACAATTATTACAGGCTTGCAGCCATTGCTAGTTTCAAATATATATCTGTTTGTGGTCGCTGGATTTCCAGCACTGATTTGGTTTCGTTGTCATGATTGATGCCAGTGTTGCGCTTTGGTCACAGTTTAATAGCATGACATCGCACTTATGATGCTAATGATGAGTGAATTACAGAAACAATGCAAATACCGGAGACTGAATGATTGTTCATCCACGTTGTACGATACGACACATTAAACCAAATAACAAGGAGAGACGCAGACCCAACCGCATGCTCTGGCGCTCTCTCTCTCAGACCCTTTGTTGCCTCCCGTTCCCGTTCGCTTATCTTTGCTGCACTTCGACATGCAAGCCTTGCAATGCACCTAACAATTGTTGGGGCTCGGCACTTGGTTCTATGAACATCCTGACTGCACTGACAGCGTTATATTGTGTATCTTTCTTCTGACAAATGTACTTATTGTAAGTCACTTTGGAAAAAAGCTTCTGCCAAATTCCCTAAATGTCAATTTACACGTTAATACACCCTATGGGCTGAAATGCCACACAATTACTTTCGAACTAACTCATGCACTTCGGAAAACATGTACTATGATAATGATGTATATTGCCAGAATAATAATAATAATAGAAAAAGTGAAAACCTGACGTATCCTACCTACACCCCCCCCTCTTAGTTGTTACCATAGCGACAACCCCCCCCCCCCCTAGTGACCCTTTCTAAGTGGATCCCGGTGTTGCGCTCTGAGACCTCGGTACCTCTGAAGCAGTAGGCGTCGAAGCGCGCCGTGGTGTCCGGGAAGCCGGTGCGGTCGGCGTTGTGGTAGACTGTGCGCACGCCGGGCTCGTTCCCGCCGCAGTGCCTCCGCGGCACGTTGATGGGGTAGCGCACGCTGCCGTCCGCCAACCAGCCCGGGTCGCACCGGTCCAGGCCCGCCTGCCAGGCCAGGTACAGCTGGCCTGCCGTGGCCAGCCGGGCGCCCAGCGTCTGGCAGTGGGTGGAGGCCGAGGCCAGGTTCAGCTTCTCAGGCGTCGCCGAGTGGAACACCTCACCTGATGGAGGACCATGAGGCAGGAAGTCACAACTCTGTTTTGGCACCGCAGGGGAGGAACGAGCTCCCTGCCGGTGCCACGACCGCAGAGTCGCTCACCGTCTTCTGCAAAAAACTCAAGACTCACTTCTTCAGAGTTCACCTAGACACTGCATAGCTCTTACCCCCCCACCCCTTGTATGTACTTATTTTATGTTGTGCGCCCTGGCACTTAATGAATGCACTTTTAGTATTTTGTATGTCCCGACACTTAATGTACGCACCTATTGTATGTTGTACGTCCTTGCACTTAAAAATAGCACTTAGCATTGTGTAGCATCTTCTGCTAAATATCTTTGTTGTATACGGGGAAGGGGTTAACCTGACAATTGTTAGTGCTTGGCACTAGCGATATATTGTTTTTCTTCCGACAAATGAGGCTTTGGATAAAAGCGTCTGCTAAATGCCCTTAATGTAGATGTAAATGGGGGGGGGGGGGGGGGGGGGGGGTTGTGGTTGTGTGTAGAAGAAGAGAGGAGTGATGGAGATGGAGTTTGGTGTGTTGATTTTGGCTATATTGTGTTGTGGTGTCGTCTGCCATGCTGTGCTTTGGGTGATGCAGTTGGCGTGATGCTCTCTGCCTAGCTCTTTTTCCCTCACTTGTGTCCAGCTCCTTCTGTGCGTGTGAGCGGCCGTATATTCTGCAAACACCCGTCTGGCTATGAGTGCGCTGCATGCGTTGTCATTTTCTGAGGGGACATTAGGGCTCATCCATCAGAATGCATCATGGGATTTTTTTCTTGCCGATACTCCCCCATGTTGAAAGTATTTAAGGGACTTGTATTGTCTAATTCGAAATCATTGTAATGATGCTACATAATAATATATCATACCCTAGCCTTATAAAAACCTACTAATACCATAATAACTAACATTTCCAGCTCATATGCTTCCAGTATGGAGGCGGCGATGTGATGTTACGATGCACAAGCCCCGTTAATTCATTCATACTCGCATGCGGCTGGAAAACCTCCAGCAGCAGGCTGTTACTCTGCATCCACCCTCAGCTCTCATCTCCTCCTCCCTCCCTCCCTCCTACCCCCCACCTACCCACCCTCCCTCCCCCTCACATTACCGCCACTCTCGCCCTCCGATCCATCGACTCCCGTCTTTAGGTTGTTCCTGCTCTGCGCTAAGCAGTAGCTGCGGCGTTCCGGGACTGCCTAACCAAGGCTTAGCCGGCCCAGGCATGACTAAGCTGTGATTGGTGGATGCCGCCTCCAAGGCTTACCCTGTAGTTGCTTAGCGAAGCAGTAGACATCAAACAGCTCTTCGGGGGACCTGACGCCATAGTTACGGACTCCGGGAGAGTCCTCGCGATCGCCGTAGCAACCGGGCCGAGGCGACTGGATGGGATACCTGCAGAAGGTAAAGAGTGGTAGAGACAGAGAGAGAGAAAGGGAGCGAGAGAGAGAGAAAAGGGTGGAGAGAGAGAAGAGAGTGGAGCGAGGAGAGAGGAGAGAGGAGATAGGGTGAGATGGAGATAAGGAAAGGGAGAGGGATTGGGAGATGGGGAGAGAAAGAGAGAAATATATAATGAGAAATACAGAGGGTTGAAGTAATAGCCCTAGAGGTGTGGAATCCACTCTATAAACAGGACATTGATCATCGCGAAGCTTCTAAACAAATCCCTGAATGCAACATAACTGTAACAAGTAAACAACAAGGGCAAATTATGCAATGAAAAAGCCAACCAGAATACAATGCAAATTTAGTGACTGAGTACCCAGCAGTAGAGGGAGAAAAAAACAGGCCGGCGCAGTATGACCAACCTTCCCAAGGGAAGACCAGACTGTGCAAATGAGATGGGAGGCAAAGCTGCAAAAATAACAGTGTAAAAACAATTTAGGAACATGCCTTTGAACCAAATGTAAATTAATTGACCCAATATTCGCTACCATCCCCAGTGGAGGAAAGCTGAGAGGAAACCATTCCCCTGTAGAGCACTGGCAGCTCAGTCTGGAGCCAGCGCTATACCTGAGACGTCCTGGCGCTAGCCTATGTGAGTGAGCCAAGGAGTGCTGCTTCCCCATTAAAACAGAGCACCAACGTGGATCCTTCTTCCCAAGCTAGCAGGAGAGCATCTCTCTGTGGTCCGAACGTCCCACAGCCTCAGAGGAGAAGAAGATAAATACACAAGGAGAGAAATAAAACGGTGGAAAAGAGGGGAGTGGATCATAAATAAAGGATCATAAATAATAGTTTTGTCGAGTGGTTTGGTTTATTACTTTGTGGGCGTAATAAAAAAAGGTTGCTATGTAAATAGGTGCAGTGTATAAATGTGCAGGGTGTGCGCGGCCGGGGCTATGTGTGGGTATGATCATTCATTATCAATGGATCATTGTGGTTGTTGTTGTTTATGTTAACATCACAGTATTTGCATTGTAGCATTGTAGCCCTTTTGTCCAATGTCAGTTGTTTTGGCTAAACAATGGATTTTGCACTGCCAAAAAAACCCACTGAACCTACGCAGAGAGAGAGCAATAGAGAGAAGGAGCAAGAGAGAGAGAGAGAGAGAAAGAGCAGGGAAGTGAGAGACAGAGAGATTGAGAAAGAGCGAGATGCTAAGAGAAAGAGACAGAGATTGAGGGAGACAGAGAGATTGAGAAAGAGCAAGAAGGTGAGAGACAGAGAGGGAGAGAGGGAGAGTGACTGAGAGAATGAGAAAGAGAGAGAGGGTGAAAGAGAGAGACAGAGAAAAAGAGAGACAGACAGATAGAGAGACAGAGAGAGAGAGCGAAAGAGACATAGCGAGAGAGAGAGAGAGAGAGATAGAGAGAGAGAGAGAGAGAGAGAGAAAGAGAGACAGAGAGAGAAAGAGGGAGTCAGTGAGAGACCGGGAATAAGAGCCAGAGCGTGAAAGAGCAAGTGAGGGACAGAAAGAGAAGGAATAAGAAGCCATTCTACGAGTTGTTCTGGAATCTAGCATTCCTCCAGTGGCCTTGGTTGTCTGTGATCCATTGATCAAGTCAAGTCCATTGATTCAAACTACACAGTAAAGGAGGGTAATTAAATGATTACACTTCCACACTGAGGCTTATCAATGTTCACGCACATGCACAGGCAAACACAGACGCTCCTGTATGTTGAAGCGACCAACGGTAATGTTCTCCTGGTCCAACATGTCAACATTGGAGCATCAAACTTGTCTTTCGATCAACCCTTTGCTTGTTTTTACTTCTGATTTGCAAGGTTAGGAAGAACCAAGATCCTACTGACAACAAGATTCTACTAAAATGAACGAGGCAAGAAGGCCTATAGGAAGACTAGGAAAACGAAAAGAACGGAATAGCGACATATTCTGACACTTCCCGTGTGCCAATGGGGTTTAAACTCTACCCGGTGATAAGGTAACCACGGTAGATGAAATAGCTGGGACTGGGTGCTTAAGGATAAGGATTCAATTAGAGGAGATGCCTTTTGAAAACGACACATGAATTACAAACAGGCCTGAGACACACATGACAGGTGAATGGAAAGGCAATTACAGCTACCTTTCAGAGCTGCAATCAAAAATCAGCCCTCATTATTTTAAGTGGTAAATGTTCTGATCATTGATTCTCATCCTCTTCACGTCCACCTCTGAGAAAGTGTAATTTTCTAGTTAAACAGCTATTTTCAAGTGAGGGTTATATATATATATATATATATATATATATATATATATATATACATATATATATATATATATATGATTGCTTGCTTTTCCTGAAACCATTCAATCAATGTTCGATTGTATGGTTGACAATTAAAATCAAAGGAGTTAATTATTAATGATTCCTTTGCCATCACCCATAAATCCGGTACTCTCTCTGGGGTGTTAGGATGCTATAAATCCAATATGTACACAGTGGTCTAGTCTATTTTATTGTAGTGGGTATACTGTGATGAATCCCTCCCAGCCTCATACACACCCGTCCCGCCGGTACGTGTACGTTCGTGGCGATGATGGGGTGTCGCACCACACTCAGTAACGCAGGGGTCTACAACCTGCTGCATGGATTTAAGACTGCAACGATTAACAATCATGGACAGCTGAATAGGCTTATCAGTTTTAATAACAGTATGAACAAATAGAACACAAAAATGACAAGTTGTCCTTTGCGTATCTATAGTAGCAATAGCACCTGCTAAAGAAGGTCAAAATGTACTCAAACTAATTTAATGAACTGTTTACAACCATGGCTAACCAATGCATGGGAAGGAGATGAAAGGAGATTAATGTTCCACTCTTTCAATTGCTCTAATTTCAGCTCTCACTGTTGTTATCTCACATACCATACAGTAATTGAATTGTGTAAAAGTCTGAAATTATTGCACCTTAAAAATGAACATGAATTAGCTATACTCTCATTTGCATATTAATTAACTTTATGGATGTCAATTGTGAATACCAACTGCATATTGGCTGACATTTACCTAACTTTCTTTCCCTCCACTCTAACCAAGGATGCCTGTTTTTTAAATTCCCTAGCCTGACACTCAGTCCACAAGGCTGGCCAGTGGTTCTCATCTAAAAGTAACAAGGAGATATACAGTGGGATTAAAACATTGTCTTCTGTTGACTACTTGTTATGTGGTATACACATTAATATGGGAGGACTGGACACACACACGAACACACACACACGCACACGCACACGCACACGCACACACACACACACACACACACACACACACAATTTTCGGTTGTGTCTTTGCTAGTCTCCGTAGCTCTGGTAGGGGCATGTGCTGCTGCAGGGTCAACCGAAGCGGCAGCAGTAGATTTTTGGCCAGGCTTAAAACGAACTAAAACACTGAAATAGTGTAGTTTGCTTTTCATTTTGTAATGTTGAATGTTGTTGTAGCATGTAGCCTGGGACTTTTTGAGTGTTTGTGTTGTGTTTTTTATCGCTGTAACTGTTATGCCAATTGTTCCCTTGTTAACTTTCAATCTGTGTGGGTGGCCAATCACAGCGCGAGAGGGAGGGGCTTGGCCCGACAACTAACCTGCAGAGATGCAGGGGGCAGCTTCGCAACAGAGCCAGGGCAGGGCACGAGCGCGCAGGGGGAATTTTATGAATGGTGAACGTAGGAGATAACTTCCCCTGCTAAAAGTATTTTATTGCAGATATACCCAACCGGTATTTACGAAAAATAAACACTGAAGTGAAAGTTATGTCCCAAAACGATCCGTGCACATTTTTAAGTGGGTATACGGAAATCTTTGAGCGTTCCTAGTGGGTACACGGCGTATACCTGCGTATCACGAAGACTACACCACTGTACGTACACCATTACCACATCCACGTGAGTGAAATCCGATAAAGTGTGAAGTGAATCCCCGCCAAGTGTATGCCACATCAAAGTTAATCCCTGCCGTGTATTATGGGCTGTATTATGGGCTGTATTATCCAAGCGGCTGGAGGAGGGCTCACCGTACGCTCTGGTCCGACAGCCAGCCGGCGTCGCAGTTGTCGTAGCCGTCGGCGAAGGTGGCCTGCAGCTGCTCTGGCGTGGCGATGACGGCGGCGTTCTCCGTGCACACCCTCTTGGCATCGCTGAAGGTCAGGGCGTAGCGGTCGTGGGGTGCCCTGTAGTGGAAGACCACGCCTGGAGGACGGAGGGAGAGAGAGAGAGATAGAGAGAGAGAGAGAGGGAGAGAGAGAGGGAGAGAGAGAGAGAGAGAGAGGGAAAGAGAGAGAGAGAGAGAGAGAGAGGGAAAGAGAGAGAGAGAGAGAGAGAGAGAGAGAGAGAGAGAGAGTCAGCGAGTCCGAGAGCCAGAGAGAGAAAGAGAAAGAGAGAGAGAGAGAGAGAGAGGGAGAGAGAGAGAGACAGATAGAGAGAAAGGGAGTGAGACAAGAGAGCGCCGTCGAGCGAAAAATTAGCCGTGAGAGAGAAAGAGACAGAGAGAAATAGAGAGACAGAGACAGGGAGAAATCAGGATGACAGACAGAGGGACAGTCAGACAGAGAGAGACATCAGCAGGAGGTACACATCGTTTAAGGTTAGAGGCAGGGTAGGTGATAAGAGGCGTGATTTCTAATAGGGCGACACTGTTCTTCCATCATCAACATGTTAATGGACCATAACCTTGAACGACTAAAACAGAGCATCTTCGTCATTTCCTCCCTGCATGGCGCCATGGGCTGCATTAAGAGGGTTTAGCATCTCTGCGCGTGCGTGTCTCTCATTGAGCTCTCAGAAAGACTTAGGTTTATCTGTTGTTATTATTGGATGCATCGTACATGGAAAAGATTCCCAGCCTAGCCTTCCTGGGCAGTTTTTCTGTATTTTTTTTTCCAGAGAGAGAGAGCGAGAACGAGAGAGAGAGGGAGAGAGAGTGAGAGCGAGAGAGAGAGAGCGAGAACGGGAGAGAGAGAGAGAGAGAGCGAGCGAGAGAGAGAGAGAGATCGCCAAAACCGGGGCCGAAACTAACGATAGGCATGAGAGAGGGATAACAATGAAGGTTCGAAACAGGCCGGACAGACAGAGAGCGAGTGGAACAGACGGGGGACTGAGAGATCCTCGCCTTTCCCTACACCCCATCCCTCCCACCATGCACCGCTTTTGAAGTGTCCAGCGTCTCCTC